>NC_057803.1:433879982-434182460 GCF_018294505.1 Triticum aestivum
ATTACAGTTTTATAAAACCTAAAAGTAGGTCCTAATTTAGCAATAGTGGTTATGCTACTGATTCATTAATTTCAGGCAACTAAATAGGATATTTTTATACTTTATAAAATAGAGACATTTATTTAATTGTTTTACCTACTGCTTTAATTACCTAAGTGCATTTAAACCTTTTATAAAAATTTGGTTTTCCCACCATAATTTCCTATGAATTAAATGGCTCACTATGAACATTTTAGTTTTAATATTTGAAATTTTTTATTGTTTGCTTGATTTAGAATTTGAATTTGAATCGGTTTTTATAACTAACGCGAGATTAGCAACAATAACGGAGGTGGCGTGGCTCGTTAAAGTGAGATTATTGTAGCTTAATTATCCGAGCATCACAGGTCGGTACCAGGCATCCACTTGTCGCTCTGTGATTCGTCAGGACCAAATTTGCACATTTCATGCAAGTTCGGAGACTGGGTAGAGTCAAATTGCAAGTTGTAAGACTAAAGCACCACATCCAGAGCAAGTTGTAGGACTCCCAAGTGCTTTTAACTCTTTTCCTCTCTTTGTGTATGGCTTTGGATATGCACCTGTTCGTCCACATTTATTTATTTATTATTTCCAGAACCGGCTCCTTGTTTACTTGTCTGAGTTGAACTTTGTGCTGGGGACCGACGGATGCTAGCTAGGAGTAGATGATCTCGGGCCGCCTCTCTCTGTTGTCGCCGTCCGCCTCCAAATGTTGCCACTTGCGAGCGTCTGTCCACCTCATCGCCTTGCCTTGGAAAAAGCATCTTTGTTTCCATTAACGGCAATCCTACTAAACTAGTATTCCTCCATATTCTGCTATTACTGGTCTCGCCATATTCTGCATTATATTAGTAGTACACATTCCCTCCGTTCGAAAAAGTTTGTCTCTCAAATGAATGCATCTAGCATCAAGTTAGTTTAGATACATCGAGACAAATTTGAAACAAGTTTTTTCGGGCGCAGGAAGTACTATTATATTATCTTATAAAAATTAGTCTTCTTGTTGGTTGCCCCTTTTCTTTTCTGCTGGATGTCATGTGACCGGTATCATCTCATCTGTGGGCTGTGCTTTGGTGCCTAGCGCGTATCCTGCTGAGGGGGAGGGAGCACCCATCGCTTTTTTGGACCACAGCTTTGCCCAAAAAATTCATCACAGCTTTGCACCATCTCGCGTATCTTCTCTACTCTATTCATCTTCATCATGTCTCACATGTTTATTATTCTTTTTATTTTCTATGGTTGATGTACACATGCCGTGATACACGATAACATACCCTATGTTTTATATGTAGTACAAAATTCTTCTCACACAACGATCTCACACTTGAATTTTTTAGGGCCAACCATTCTCCGAAGACTCCCGTGTCGCTCCCGCGGGCAGCCCGGGAGTAAGCCCTAGCTGCCGCCACCGGTTCCTCACCTCCGGCTCCTCTCCCCTCGCCGCCGCCGGCATGTGTCGCCGGACAAAGCCCGCGCGGCCTGGCGGCGGCGGGGCCCCTCTCCTCCTCCGTTTCTGGGCTTCGCGGCGCGGGCCGTTCGCCTCGGCGGGAGTGCGTGGGGACGCAATGCTCGTGGCAGCGCGGAAAGACGGCGGCGCGGCAAGTCAATGGCGCGGCGTAGGATGGCTCTGGCACACCGGTCGCGGCGCGAGATGGTTCTGGTGCGCACGTCGCGGCGCGGACACGCGCGGATCTCGTGCCTGGAGAGCGCACTACGGCGCGGCTCGGCTGCGCACGGAGGTGTAGCGCAAGCGTTGGGAAGTCCGGGCGGCCCAGATATGGCAAGCGCAGTGGCACCGGCTCGGGCGTCGCGGCCCCCTCTCCCTTCCCCCGATGGAATCTCGTCTGTGGAGCTTCTGGCGGCGCAGCGCGCCTAGGCTCTGGCGACAGCCCTGCTCTACGGAGGTGGCGGTGGTAGGTTTGCTTCGTCCGGTGGTGCTGCCTGGGTGGCGACAGCTTTGGGCGGTGTTTCTTCCCTCCCTACCCCAGATGGGATCTCGTCCGGCAGAGCTCTGGCGGTGCAGCGCGTAAAGTCTCTGGTGGCAGCCCTGTCTAGTGGTGGGGGTGGTGTTGGGCAGGCAGGCGCCCTCGGAGGCTGCTGGGCACTTGGTGGTGCTGGTAGCGGCAGTGTGGTTCGCCGGGGTGGTGCCGGCTATTCTGGTGATTGTAATACGCCAGTAGTTCATCTACAGTGAAAGTGCAACTATCCCTAGGTGGTTTTGATAATTCATAACAACATATAGCTCATTGAGCTAATGCTATTCCAACATGACTATTTCAGGAAATCTCAATGATTGGCATGGCATGGATGTGAAAGTGGAACCCTCAAAATGCTAAGGACAAATGATTGGCTCAAGCTCAAAAGCTCAAGACTCTTCATTTTATATTTTAGTGATCCAAGATCACATTGAGTCTTTAGGAAAAGCCAATACTATCAAGGAGGGATGAGGTGTTGCTTAATGAGCCTTTTGCTTCATGTGCTTAGTGATATGCTCCAAAACCCTCAACTACTTTCCCATATCCACATATGACCTAAACCCTAAGCCAAACTCGGTCATACCGATTCTTTCTATCCGGCGCCACCGAGTTTCACTTGTCATAAGCCACTGCCAAACCCTAGCAATTCGGTTCTACCGATAGGGATCTCGGTCTCACCGAGAAGGGATTGCAAACTCTCTGTTTCCCTTTCGTAACTTTTCGGTCTCACCGAAAGAGCGAATCGGTCCCACCGAGATTGCAATGTAAACTCTTTGTTTTCCTTTTGTAACTTTTCGGTCTCACCAAAAGAGCAAATCGGTCCCACCGAGTTTGCCTGACCAACTCTCTGGTTAGCTTATTACCAAACTCGGTGTGTAATCGGTCTCACCGAGATTACGTTATGCCCAAACCCTAACCATATCGGTTCTACCGAGTTGCATGTCAGTCCCACCGAAAATCTCTAACGGTCACTAGGTTTACCTTTTCGGTCCAACCGAGTTTGTTGATTCGGTCCCACCGAGATTGGAAAACTGTGTGTAACGGTCGGATTGTGTGGAGGCTATATATACCCCTCCACCTCCTCTTCATTCATGAAGAGAGCCATCAGAACACATACACAATTCCAACTCATATATTCTGAGAGAGAACCACCTACTCATGTGTTGAGACCAAGATATTCCATTCCTACCATATGAATCTTGATCTCTAGCCTTCCCCAAGTTGCTTTCCACTCAAATCTTCTTTCCACAAAATCCAAATCCTATGAGAGAGAGTTGAGTGTTGGGGAGACTATCATTTGAAGCACAAGAGCAAGGAATTCATTACCTACACACCATTTGTTACTTCTTGGAGAGTGGTGTCTCCTAGATTGGCTAGGTGTTACTTGGGAGCCTCCGACAAGATTGTGGAGTTGAACCAAGTAGTTTGTAAGGGCAAGGAGATCGCCTACTTCGTGAAGATCTAACGCTAGTGAGGCAAGTCCTTCGTGGGCGATGGCCATGGTGGGATAGACAAGGTTGCTTCTTCGTGGACCCTTCGTGGGTGGTTGCTTCTTCGTGGACCCTTCGTGGGTGGTTGCTTCTTCGTGGACCCTTCGTGGGTGGTTGCTTCTTCGTGGACCCTTTGTGGGTGGAGCCTTTCGTGGACTCGCGCAACCATTACCCTTCGTGGGTGGATCCCTCCGTGGACTCGTGCAACCATTACCCTTCATGGGTGGAGCCCTCCGTGGACTCGCGCAACCGTTACCCTTCGTGGGTTGAAGTCTCCATCAACGTGGATGTAGGATAGCACCACCTATCCGAACCACGGGAAAAACATCCATGTCTCCAATTGTGTTTGAATTCTCCAAACCCTTCCCTTTACATTCTTGCAAGTTGCATGCTTTACTTTCCGCTGCCAATATACTCTTTGCATGCTTGCTTGAATTGTGTGATGATTGCTTGACTTGTCCTACAATAGCTAAAATCTGCCAAGAACTAAAATTGGGAAAAGGTTAAGTTTTTATTTGGTCAAGTAGTCTAATCACCCCCCCTCTAGACATACTTTCGATCCTACAAGTGGTATCAGAGCTTTGGTCTCCATTTGCTTTGATCTCCATAGCTTTTGGTGGTCATAGCCTTGGTTTCACAACCTAGGAGAGTATGGCGTCTAGCGAGGGAAATTATCACCGTAGAGGTCCTTATTTTGATGGTACTAATTTTGCTAGTTGGAAGCATAAAATGAAAATGCATATTCTTGGACATAACCCCGCCGTTTGGGCTATTGTGTGTGTTGGTTTGCAAGGTGACTTCTTTGATGGGAAAGAACCAAACCGTGAAGCTACCGCGGATGAGTTGAAGATGTTGCAATACAATGCTCAAGCTTGTGATATTCTCTTCAACGGATTGTGCCCCGAAGAATTCAACAAAATCAGCCGTCTTGAGAATGCAAAGGAAATTTGGGACACTTTGATTGATATGCACGAAGGTACCGACTCCGTCAAGGAATACAAGTTGGATGTGCTTCAAAGTCAACTTGACAAGTTCAAAATGAAGGATGGTGAAGGTGTCGCTGAAATGTACTCTAGGCTTGCTCTCATCACAAATGAGATTGCCGGCTTAGGAAGTGAAGAGATGGCCGATAGATTCATCATCAAGAAGATTCTAAGAGCCTTGGATGGAAAATATGATACCGTGTGCACATTGATCCAAATGATGCCCAATTACAAAGATCTCAAGCCAACGGAGGTGATTGGAAGAATTGTTGCTCATGAGATGTCACTTAAGGATAAAGAGGAACTTCACAACAAATCAAGTGGTGCCTACAAAGCCTCATGTGAAGCCCCTACATCATCAAGTGAGAAACAAAACTTCAATGAAGAATTGAGCTTAATGGTGAAGAACTTCAACAAGTTCTACAAGAGTAGAAGCAAAGATAGAAGCTTCAAGTCAAGGTCCTACAATGACAAAAGATCTTCTAGTCGAGAGCGAAACTACTACAGTTGTGGAAGACCCGGACACTATTCCAATGAGTGTACGGCTCCCTACAAGAGAAGAGAAGATTCTCCAAAAAGAAGAAGCAAAGAATCACCACCAAGAGAGAGAAGGAGTAGAGATGATCGTTATGAACGAAGATACTCACGGAGAAGCAAGGATTCGGAAAGGAAGGAAAAATCATCAAGGAGCTACACAAAACGAAGACATCAAGCTCATGTTGGTGAATGGGTATCCGGCTCCGACTCCGACAGCCACTCTGAGAGAAGTTATCACTCCGACTCCGAAGATACTCAAGATGAAGGTGTTGCCGGTCTAACACTTGTGTCAACCAACTCCTACGACATATTTGACTCACCAAATGAAGGAATTGGAAGATGCTTCATGGCCAAAGGTCCTAAGGTAACACACCCCGAGTATGTTGATTTCAATAGCAATGAAGATGACTTGTTAGGTGATGATTTGCTTGTTGACAACTCTAGTGATGAATACTATGATGAAACATCAATTGATCATGCTAAATCCAATATTGTTGCTTCTAGTAGTTCTCTTGATTCCACTAATGATTCTCTTAGCCAAGTTACACTTGAGCAAGAAAATAGCTTATTGAAGGGAATTATAGAGAAAGGAGTGTACAAAAGCCTTGCCGGGAGTAAGCAATTCGAGGAAATTGTGCGCAAGCAAGGAATGCACCGGAAGAATCAAGGTGTTGGTTTTGAACGAAAGTTCAATGCCAATGAAGTTTAGTGGGAAGAAGATCAATACCCCAAGACAAAGTTTGTTCCTCAACAAGATAAGTATGATACTTCTTTCAAGGGGACACAAGCTCAAGATGATCTTCCACCACAAGACTACAAGCAAAAAGGCAAGGACAAGCTTCAAGAGGAAATTGATGCATTTGAAGAAGCTCCTAAGACCTTAGTCAAGTGGATTCCCAAGACTACTTCAAGTTCCACTTCATCAAATACGACTACAACTCCAAGGATTCCCATCAAGATGGTGTGGATCCAAAAGAAGAAGAACTAGAGAGTTCTTGAGGGTGACTCCGCCAACATACTTCACTCTTATCATTTTGGCAAGAACAAGTGCAATCAACTTCCACATCTTGCACTAGTTCAAGGAGTCACAAACCCTCTTGTTGGTAAGACAAGGGACAAGGTAACCTAAAAGTTTTCATGGACATCATCTTGTGTGTGCATCACTCTATGTCTATGGATATCCTTGTTTATTCCTTGTGGGACTAACCCATGTAGGTATTGAAAGTGCAATTCACTCAAATGGATAGCTCCAAGTGATCTACATCAACATTGAGCATCCACATCTTCAACATCTACATGAAGTCATCATCGACAAAACCCGAGGTTAGTTCATCCCTCTAAGGGGGGATATCACATCTAGGGGAGCTTTACTCTAAGACTTGAGCTAAAGCAACTCTAAAGATGTGAACACAACAATGCTTTATGTAAAAGTGGTAACCCCACTTGAGCTTAAACGATGAGTATGACCTATGATCAAGTGCTCTCACTTGACTCCTAAGTCAATATACTCATATATAGATGACCTTGTCATCGCAAATTGCTTGATAGATGCTAGAATTGGTTGTGCATGCCTTGTCACATATTTCATTTGCCATCTTATTGTGTGAGCATGCTGGTTGCATATTTTACTCATTCGAGGACATCCACTTGTTGTTTTGATTGTTTGGTTTTATTTCCTTTTGCAAAGTGGATGGACAAGAATGCCTAAGAACCTCCTCTAGCTATCTATGCTTTTCTCGTCTCAAACTCTATTCATGCTACATCACAAAATTTGATCAAGTCAGATTCGAACCACTCTGTGTGAGGAGCGCTGGGAGTCCCCGATTCGTCATAGACTTAAACTCCCAAAACCTCTTTATGATTCTCGGTCTGACCGATACCCTACTTTCGGTCCTACCAAGATCATTAAGTTGATCTAGGTTTTCGATCTCGGTGCAACCGATTTGAACCATTCGGTCACACCGAGTTGCAACAACTATATACAGTTTTGCATCTCGGTGCCACCGAGTTGTTCCACTCGGTCACACCGACAGGGTCGGGCTATATATAGTCACGGGCAAAAATTTGGAAATTTCTCCGAACCCCTTCGCCCGCGCGATAGCCTGCTCTGCCAACTTGGTCTCCGGATCGTCTCCTCGCCGCCAGCCGCCTCCAGTCGCTGGTCTCCGTCGCCGTCAACGGAAATTCAACCCCACCGTTGCCGCCGTAGCGAGTCTCCGCCGAACTAGGGTATGGACTCGATCTTTGTGCTATTCCCCAATCCGATTCTTAGCACATTGTGATCATCATGATTCTTGCCACGTTTGTTAAACTTCTATCCAGTCAATGAACTCGTAGATTAGGTTTAATTCGAAAATTTTAGGGTTAGGTTTCCGCCGAAACAATCTCGGACCCACCGAGTTGAAAAACTTGGTTCCACCGATTTGGCTTATGCCATTGCACAAGTGAGACTCGGTCTGACCGAGAATTACTTATCGGTGTGACCGATTTTGGAACTCTGTGAAACCCTAGCAGTCTCGGTGCCACCGAACTGTGACTCGGTCTGACCGAGTTCACTAGTTTAGGTGCCAAAACTGCTTCGGTATCACCAAGTTTAGAAATCGGTAGATCCGAGATGCTTTCAGTGGGAAACTAAAACTAAGTTTTTGAATTATCCTTTTGCAAAAAATCTCTGCATTTTGTGATGCTTATCCACTCTATCTCATCTATAACCTATTCACAGGGTCAGCAGTCAGAGTTTGCATCATGCCAGACCAAAGTGATAGCTAGAACTTGTCAGAGCAGCAAGTGCAGATGAGTGAGGGCACTAGTCCCTCAAGTTCCTCAGATGATGGCAGCAGGAGCACCCCTAGCAATCTGCCTAAAGCTGCCACAAGACAGAGAAAGAAGAGAACCTCAGACTCAGAAGATGAGGATTATGTGGCAGAAGAGGAAGCAACTTCCAAGAGAGTTGAGCCAGCACAGGGCATAAAACCAGGGATGAAGATCAAAAGGCCAGCAGGCAGGCAGCCTATGCCAAAGGCCAGAGCCTCAACTCAGATTCCTGAAAAGCCTGCAACCATAGAGCCAGTTGCTGCTGAAGGAAAGAAAAGGAAGGAAAGGGTCAAGAAGACCGTAGCCAGAGTGCTTGGAAAGGCTTCCATCATGGAAGAAGAGGAAAAAGAAGAGGTTGCTGCACCAGCACCTAAGGCACCTAAGCTTATGGGTGATGCTGTAAGATCAGGGGCTGCTGCATCCAAGCCCAAAGAAGCACCCAAAGCCGCCTCCAAGCCCAAGACAGCACCAAAGAGAAATACGAGGAGCATACCTGCAACTGAGAAGAACAAGGCCCTAGTGCCTGAAGCTGCTGAAGAAGATGATGAAGAGCATGTTCTGAGAAAGCTCAAGCCCAAGATCCCATACCACAATGATGCTCACCCTGTGGCTGAGGACATGAAGCTCAGAAGAGACTCAGGGCTGAGGAAGTGGAGAGAAGCAGACCCATATGCTTCATGGAGAAGAACTGCTGTTGATTACAGGTTTCACACCAAGGAACAGCAAGATTTCTATGAGACAGTTTTGTTGGACAAGAAGCCCATAGTTTGTGACATGAGATGGGTCAATTAGGAGTACATCAAGGACAATGAAGAACACTACCCTGGAGTGTATGACAGCTTCAATGCTTGTGGAGTAGCAGACTTTGTTGGGCGGAAGCTCACAAAGTGGAACGAGGAACTCATTATGCAATTCTACTCCACAACACATTTCTACCCAGATGGAAAGATCACATGGATGTCTGAAGATACGAGGTACCAATCTACTGTTGCTGAGTGGGCACAGCTCATCAATGCCCCAGAGGAGCATGAGGATGACTTGGATATCTATGCCAAGAAGAAGATGGACCACAACTCTATGTCCAGTATGTACAAGGAAATTCCAAACGAGGCACTTGATACTTTCAAGTTTGGGTCTGTGCATTATCTTCTGTCAGGGCTGCCAACCATTAACTGGATCCTTAGGCACACTCTATTTCCCAAGTCAGGTGATCACAAGATGATCAGGGGCCACGCGATCAACTTGCTTCATATCTTTGACGTGCCACAGAAATTCAAAGTCATGAGCCTCATCGTAGAAACAATCAAGAGGACTGCAGCAGACCAGAAGAGGAGCTGTGGATATGCCCCTCAGATCCAGGAGCTGATCAACTCCAAGATGGGCACATGCATATACCTTTTGGATAAAGAACATTTGCCCATTCATCCAGATTTTGAAGATAATCAAGTGGTCATGACTGAGAATGAGCCATCATCTGCCCAAGCACAAGCCAAGAAGGAGAAGGCGAGGAAGGAGAAAGCTGCCAAGATGCCTACTCAAGAGGAGGCATCTGAATATTTCCTGAAAACCAAACAAGAGCAGCTTGGTTACTTGATTGCATCCACCCTGCGGATTGAGCAAGGACTAGCCACCCTAACTCAGAACTAGGCAAGCTTAGAGAGGATCATGGAACAAAAGTTTTATGACTTGGATGTCAAAGTGACAGAGATTCAGACTGTAGTGGAGCAGCTCCAGGATGACATGCAGGAGAGGAGAGGCAAGCCTACAACTGATGCCTTTGCCAGAGTGCCACGAGGTCCGAGGTCGTCTGCAGTGCCAGTTACCACGTCTGCACCAGCTACAGCCTCAGTTCCACCAGCTCCAGCGTCCACTTCAGCCTCGACTCCGACCACGTCTACAGAAGGCTTCGTCCTTGGAGTGCTCCGGACTCCACCACCACCTGAAGATCAAGCCTGAGTGTCAACTTAGCACTATGCATTTTCTAGGAACTTTTTGGTAACTTGTTGCCAAAGGGGGAGAAAATGTATAGATCATAGGCTTCGAGAAAGAGTGTTGCTTTTATTCTCTCTTGTTTTATTTGGTGGTTTTTCGAACTTTGTTTGCTTTTGTGTGAGATACTATGTCATTGCTCGTGAGACATTGACAATCATGTGTTTGATCATAAGCTACACTTAATGTTTTCTTAATATTATCATCTTATCTATCTTATGTGATCATTCACTATTCTTGGTGATGAGTGCATGTATTTCATTCTTACCATTTTAAGCGCTCCACCAAGATGTATGTGACATGGAAGAATAACCCATGACTCTAACTCTTTGTGCATTTGCAGTCCAAAGCAAATTTTAAATATGCACAAATTTAGGGGGAGCTCTTACTTGTCACATACTTCTCAAAGCGACGATATATTTCATGCTTATTATCATTTGTCGAAGCTTTGATCTATATGTTGTCATCAATTACCAAAAAGGGGGAGATTGAAAGTGCAACTATCCCTAGGTGGTTTTGGTAATTCATAACAACATATAGCTCATTGAGCTAATGCTATTTCAAGATGACTATTTCAGGAAATCTCAATGATTGGCATGGCATGGATGTGAAAGTGGAACCCTCAAAATGCTAAGGACAAAGGATTGGCTCAAGCTCAAAAGCTCAAGACTCTTCATTTTATATTTTATTGATCCAAGATCACATTGAGTCTTTAGGAAAAGCCAATACTATCAAGGAGGGATGAGGTGTTGCTTAATGAGCCTTTTGCTTCATGTGCTTAGTGATATGCTCCAAAACCCTCAACTACTTTCCCATATTCACATATGACCTAAACCCTAAGCCAAACTCGGTCACACCGATTCTTTCTATCCGGCGCCACTGAGTTTCACTTGTCATAAGCCACTGCCAAACCCTAACAATTCGGTTCTATCGATAGGGATCTCGGTCTCACCGAGAAGGGATTGCAAACTCTCTGTTTCCCTTTCGTAACTTTTCGGTCTCACCGAAAGAGCGAATCGGTCCCACCGAGATTGCAATGTAAACTCTTTGTTTCCCTTTGGTAACTTTTTGGTCTCACCGAAAGAGCAAATCGGTCCCACCGAGTTTGCCTGACCAACTCTCTGGTTAGCTTATTACCAAACTCGGTCTCACCGAGTTTGTGTAATCGGTCTCACCGAGATTACGTTATGCCCAAACCCTAACCATATCGGTCCTACCGAGTTGCATGTCAGTCCCACCGAAAATCACTAACGGTCACTAGGTTTACCTTTTCGGTCCGACCGAGTTTGTTGATTCGGTCCCACCGAGATTAGAAAACTGTGTGTAACGGTTGGATTTTGTGTGGAGGCTATATATACCCCTCCACCTCCTCTTCATTCGTGGAGAGAGCCATCAGAACACATACACAATTCCAACTCATATGTTCTGAGAGAGAACCACCTACTCATGTGTTGAGACCAAGATATTCCATTCCTACCATATGAATCTTGATCTCTAGCCTTCCCCAAGTTGCTTTCCACTCAAATCTTCTTTCCACAAAATCCAAATCCTATGAGAGAGAGTTGAGTGTTGGGGAGACTATCATTTGAAGCACAAGAGCAAGGAGTTCATTACCTACACACTATTTGTTACTTCTTGGAGAGTGGTGTCTCCTAGATTGGCTAGGTGTTACTTGGGAGCCTCCGACAAGATTGTGGAGTTGAACCAAGGAGTTTGTAAGGGCAAGGAGATCGCCTACTTCGTGAAGATCTACCGCTAGTGAGGCAAGTCCTTCATGGGCGATGGCCATGGTGGGATAGACAAGGTTGCTTCTTCGTGGACCCTTCGTGGGTGGTTGCTTCTTCGTGGACCCTTCGTGGGTGGTTGCTTCTTCGTGGACCCTTCATGGGTGGAGCCCTCCGTGGACTCGCGCAACCATTACCCTTCGTGGGTGGAGCCCTCCGTGGACTCGCGCAACCATTACCCTTCGTGGGTGGAGCCCTCCGTGGACTCGCGCAACCGTTACCCTTCGTGGGTTGAAGTCTCCATCAACGTGGATGTAGGATAGCACCACCTATCCGAACCACGGGAAAAACATCCGTGTCTCCAATTGCGTTTGAATTCTCCAAACCCTTCCCTTTACATTCTTGCAAGTTGCATGCTTTACTTTCCGCTGCCAATATACTCTTTGCATGCTTGCTTGAATTGTGTGATGATTGCTTGACTTGTCCTACAATAGCTAAAATCTGCCAAGAACTAAAATTGGGAAAAGGTTAAGTTTTTATTTGGCCAAGTAGTCTAATCACCCCCTCTAGACATATTTTCGATCCTACAAATAATCGCACACTAATGGTGCCATGTCATCATAATTAATTTGCGAAACCGCACTTCAGTCCAAATAGAGTTCAAATTCAAAATTTAAATTAAAGTCAAAATAAAATTTCTTCAAACCAAAAAACTAAAATGTTCCTTAGGTTGGAAATATTCACTGCATAATTGTCTTACATTAAACAAACATTTTGGAGATGCTTAGAATGCCACCGGAAATTACAACAGCATACCAGCGGCCAATTGTTTGATCTTTTCAATTTCTAAAAATAGTTGAGCTCTCCCAAATACTTTGAAACTTTTTGTGCCAGCCCATAATATTGCAAGTAATTGTGGGTCAATTTCACATTGAACCAAAGATCAAGTGTGGCCAAATAAAAAAATGCAAACAACGGTGAAAAGGGAAAACAGTAAAGGAAATTAAAAGGTATAAGATAAGAGAGTACCCCGGGCTTTTAACCATCTGGCAACAGCATGGCCCAAGGCCCGCCTAAATCCCCCTTAACTTAGCCGATCGTGAGCCCAGCCTCTCGGTCGATCCCATCTCTCCCGATCCCCTCGCTCCTTGCCTCTTTCCTCCTCGCGCCGCCACCCACAGAGGGAAGCGTTCACGCTCTCGCTTGACCAACTTTCATGCTCGCCTTGCCGTGCCGCCCGGCCGTGCTGCCCCGCAGCTCCTCCCGCCGTCCTCGCACCGCCACCTAGATCTCCGCGCCCGGTCGTGGGCGGCGCTCACCGGCGCGCGTGTGCGCTCACCTGAGCCGCCCGTCCACCGCCTCGTCACCGGCGGCCCCCGCCTAGTCGGCCACCGAAGCAAGCCGGCCAACACCACCGGCTCCTTCTACGCGACGCCCGTACCCTCCTCCGCCGGCAGGCCCGCACCCATGTCGAGCGGGGGAGCTCGCGCCAGAGCCTTCCTCCCCAAAGCCATGGCGTCCACTGTGGATGCACCATCTCCGTCGCGCCCTCCTTCTACTCACCATCGCTGTGAGCCCTCACGTCTTCCCCTCTCTCCCCTAGCTCGAATGCATGCCGTCTCGTGAAACCCCCGCGTTGTCGTCCACCATGACTGCAGCCACACCAGCACCCCACGCCCCCTGCGCTTACATGCGGACCCACACGCATCTTCCCTGCGCCCTCGTGCCCACGGCCGCGCGCCCCGCCGGCGCTGTCAGCGACCTCGCTCCCCTGTTGCCCGCTGCAGCGTTGCTGCCGTTATTGCTTCTGCTGACGATGCTTGCCATGTTGCTGCTGCTTTAGCTGCTGCTATACTCTGCTGCCCAGCCGCCGCTGTTGCTCTAGCTGCTCCTGGCCGCTACGTACTGCTGCTCCAGCCACTACTAATGGCCGTGGCCATGGCCTAACACATGGTGTGTGCGTCTGTGGGCAAAGCCACCAATAACCGGCCTGTGCAATTAGCTTAGGTGCTAATTTATAGTTAGGTTAACTACTAGCCAATGACAATGGACCCCACTACTAGTTAATCTAATTTAATTAAAGTCTAGTTTACTCATAGACAATGACATATGGGACCTGCCTACACTATTCATCCTTTGACTATTCAATCTTTGACTAGGTCAACCCACCCCATTGGCCCCACTGTCATACTCATAGGCTAGAGTAACACTAGGTAACACTAGGTGACAAAAGTATTTACAGTTTTATTTTTCGAATTAATATTAGTTCTAGAAATCTAGAAAATCATTTAAACTTTAAAAATTAATATAAAATAAACCATAAATCATATGCAAATAATTTATATATGAAAGTTGCTCAGAAAGACGAGGCAAATTCGAATACGTAGTCCGTTCATCCCTCACTTGAACCGGATACTTAAGAAAACTCACCCTTTCAAGTGCCAGATACAACCCGGTGATCGCTCTTTAACATGGCGATGAAGAGAGGATCGCCGTGTAGGATTATGCTATGCGATGACACTTGGTGAACTTACCATCTACTCCCTTCTATTTGATTCAAGATGGAGTCTGCCAGAAGCGTAGTCTTCGATAGGACTAGCTATCCCCCTCTTATTCTGGCATTCTGCGGTTCAGTCCACAGATACTACCATTTTCATTGATACCAATGCATATGTAGTGTAGATCCTTGCTTGCGAGTACTTTGGATGAGTACTCACGGTTGCTTTGCTCCCCCATTTCCCCCTTTCTTTACCTGGTTGTTGCGACTAGACATTGGAGCCCAGGAGCCAGACGCCACCGACGACGAATCCTACTACATTGGAGGTCCCTACTACTACGTGCAGGCTGCCAATGACGACCGGAAGTAGTTTAGAAGGATCCCAGACAAGTGGCCTACGCCTCTTTCGATCTGTATCCCAGTTTGTACTAGCCATCTTATGGCAACTTGTTTAACTTATGTCTGTACTCAGATATTGTTGCTTCCGCTGACTCGTCTATGATCGAGCACTTGTATTTGAGCCCTCAAGGCCCCCAGCTTGTATTATGATGCTTGTATGACTTATTTATTTTTAGAGTTGTGTTGCACTGGTATGCATCAGTCCTAAATAAACGGTTTTAACCCCTTTCCGCGACGGCATTCGAAACCGTCGCCAAGTGAGTGTGGGCGATAGGGGGTCCTTCCCACACGACCCAGAAACCGTTGGGGATATGCCCTTCTGGCACACACGCTCGACAAAATGAGGTCATGTGTGACCAGCGAGCACTCAAATACAGAAATACGTACAGTAGTGCTAAAAAATACAATTATATGGCGAAATTGTTTCCGGCCGCAAGTACATCCGACACAGTCAGTCCCCGCTAAACGTTTCCGTTTGTATATACATCCCACACAGTCGCTATAAGGAAAACGTTTGCGCAAGGTGGTGTAATGCAAACAATTTTAAAAAGAATGTCGTGTGTGATTGTTCATTGATCCAACACGGTTTATTCCTAGAAACTGTGTGTGTTGCCTGAGGTCATCGCCCACGGTGTTTTTCTCATTAACCGTTTGCAATAGGAAAACCCAATTAGCAAGCTAATTGGCCAATTAGTGGGCTAATTGCCCTATTATTAATAATCCATTTACTAATCTAATTGACATTCATATTAAGCACATAATATGTTCCATTTCCATATTAAGGAAGCAGGATTTCATAATTGAAATACATCGGAGTACAACATGATATAGCTTCAGCACTCAGCTACCCCATTACACAACTGTACCAGCAGCAAGTTTCACATGCAACATCTAGAACCTTTTGAAATTAGCATCACAGACGGTACATAGAGAGATGCATCTCATTTGAAAAATTGCCGAAGCATAAGGCGAATATTGAGCCTTCATTCATGTTGAAGGTCTTTGCAACTTTAGGCCAGTGCCTATCGATGATTGACCGTCCATCCTTCGACCTCTTCAGAAACACTTCAATATTGAACCGTGGGCGTTGTATGAAAACTTTCCTCGCCTCCTAACCACATAGGTGGTTTGAGAGGTAATCATTAGTGAACACTGAAAACAAGGATGTGCATAAATATCTTCTCTATATTGGAAATGGGGCAAAGGAATAAAAAAGGCAAGGTATAATAGTTAGTATCATCTTGTAAACCTCAGTGCTTCCGATTGTTTCCCTACAACACATATAGTCATCAGGTTAAGTAAGGGTTCGCATGCTATCAGTAAAATATGTTGATGAAAAATAAGCATATTGCAAATTCATCAGATTAATTCAAGCCACATGGAAAACCCATTTATCCAAACCAAGCATGATTAAGAACTAGGAAATATAGCACTTGTATATGTTTCTCATGTATTAAGTGCAACCAAATTCGATTTATTCCTCACATGGTATACAATAACAGAATGCATCCACAACAATTGAACATCACATTACAGAATTGAACCAAGAAGTTAACTAAACACCACAACAAATGAACTAGACGTTAACTGAGCACCACATTGCACAATATAACATACTCCTAATAAAAGATCAGACAGTTAACCAAACCAAGTATGCTTAACAACTTGGAAATATAGCAATTGTATTTGTTTCTCATGTATTTAGTACAGCCAAATTTGATTTATTCCTCACATGGTATACAATAACAGAATGCAGCCACAACAATTGAACATCGCATTGCAGAATTGAACCAAGCAGTTAACTAAACACCACAACAAATGAACCAAACGTTAACTGAGCACCACATTGCACAATATAACGATACTCCTAATAGAAGATCAGATAGTTAACCAAACCAAGCATGCTTAACACCATGGAAATATAGCAATTGTATTTGTTTCTCATGTATTTGGTACAGCCAAATTCGATTTATTCCTCACATGGTATACAATAACAGAATGCAGCCACAACAATTGAACATCGCATTGCAGAATTGAACCAAGCAGTTAACAAAACACCACAACAAGTGAACCAAGCCACAACAAATGAACCAAGGAGTTAACTAAACACCAATTGAACAATATAACATACTCCTAATAGAAGATCAGACAGTTAACCAAACCAAGAATGCTTAACAACTTAGAAATATTGCACCCTGAAGAATTGAACATCACATTTGCAGAATTGAACCAAGCAGTTAATTGAACACCACATTGCACGACATATAGGACATATACACTATAGGAAAAGATTGCATGGTAAAAGTAGATAGCACAATTCACTAGAATTTGTTAAGGAAAGGCAGTAGCTAGCAAACTGAACATGGGTCCTTATAGTGAGCTAATAAGACAAGCTACTCCTCATTGTCGTAGATATCGATGACGATTGGCTCCTTGGACATGGAAGAGGGCGAGACCTCCGCATCATGGGTGCCCTCATTGTAGTGGTGAGTTTCCTGAGCCGCTCCGGGCACCAACCTACTGGCTCTCGAGATGAGGTAAGCACGTGCACGCTGAGAAAATACCTCATAGTCTTCGTCGAAGGCACCAACGGTGGCCTCGAGAAAACGCCACGAACTGTCGTTTAAAGCAACAAACCGCGTCGCGGCATCGGCGTGCGAGGCGTCAACAATGGCCTCGACGGCGAGGTGCTCCTCCAAGATCTGGGGGTCGGCACGAATGGCAGCCATCGCGACCTCATCCACGCATGCGGCCGTGATTTGCTTCTCCGCTGCCAAATGCTCCTTGAGGTCCTGGCTATACTGCGTGCACCATGGCTTAGGCCAGTGCTTATTTGGTGGAGGGGTCGGGGATTTGGGTGGAAGGTGTCGCGCTCGCGTCGGCGGTCGGTGAGGGAATCATGGACTAAGGGGTCCTCGGGCGTCCGACCTGTTGGACGTGGGCCGGACTAATGGGTTGTGAAGAAACAAGACCGAAGACTCTCTCCTGTGTCCGTATGGGACTCTCCTTGGCGTGGGAGGCAAACTTTCCAACCCAATATGAAGATTCCTTTCTTTGTAACTGACCTTGTACAACCCTAGTCCCCTCCGGTGTCTATATAAACCGGAGGGCTTAGTCCGGATAGATATACAATCATAATCATAGTCATACAGGCTAGACTTCTAGGGTTTAGCCATTACGATCTCGTGGTAGATCAACTTTTGTAATACTCATATTCATCAAGATCAATCAAGCAAGAAGTAGGGTATTACCTCCATAGAGAGGGCCCGAACCTGGGTAAACATTATGTCCCCTGTCTCCTGTTACCATCGACCTTAGACCCATAGTTCGGGACCCCCTACCCAAGATCCACCGGTTTTGACACCGACATTGGTGCTTCCATTGAGAGTTCCACTGTGCCGCCCTCAAAAGGTCTGATGGATCCTTCAATCATCTACAACAATGATGTCCAAGGGGAAGTCTTCCTCCCCGGACAGATCTTCGTGTTCGGCGGCTTCGCACTGCGGGCCAACTCGCTTGGCCATCTGGAGCAGATTGATAGCTACACCCCTGGCCGTCAGGTCAAATTCGGGAGCTTGAACTACGTCGCGGATATCCGCGGAGACTTGATCTTCGACGGATTCGAGACCACGGCAGTCGCTCCCTGTCACCTCGATGAACATGACTTAGATCTATCATCGGGCCATACCCAGGAAATTGCACCTGTAACCACTCTGGCCTTAGATCCAGAGCAGGTCGCGCCATCCGAGGACAGGAAGCTAAACCCCGCCACAGAAGCCCCAGACTCCACGACGTTGGAGCCGCACATAGACCTAACTTCTGGTAATGCCTGTGTCACCGGAACCCCGGACTCGTTTCCGGTTATAAGTTCCGAACTACATGCGTCCGCGCATGTCGAGCATGATCGGTCATCGATCGCCGAATTCAGCACCGCGGACATCTTCCGGCACTCACCTTTGGGCGATGTGTTGAACTCATTAAAAAATCTATCCTTAGCGGGGGATTCACAACCGAACTATATCCGGTTCGAACTAGAAGCTGATGACGGGAAACTTCACTCCCCACCCGCCACCCACTTTATAGCCATTGTCAAAGACTTAATATACATGCTCAATTACGGCTCCGAAGACATCGACGGTATGGACGACGATGCAGAGGAGGAGCATGGCCAAAACCCGCCGTTTACCGTACGCTGGACGGCCACTTCTTCGTACAACGTATACATGGTGGATACGCCTAAAGAATCTAACAACGACAACAAAAAAGGTCTAGTCGAGGATAAACCTCCTGGGACACAGCCTAAGCGCCGACGTCAGTGGCACCGCTCTAAGTCACGTCGTGCACAAGATAGAAATACCGGCACAGGAGAAGATAATACTCCTGACGGTGCCGACGATAATGAAGACCCCGTTGAAGCAACTTCCGAACAAGAAGAATGGGAAGATGGGCAAGTTAACCCCGACGAACAGGCCATAAACGAAGACTCGGAGGACATTAATTATCTTCCGCTCTCCGAGGTTGAGGTGAGCCTCGGCAACGAGGATTTCATCGTGCCTGTAGAACCTCTCGAGCAGGAACGCTTCAAGCGCCAGCTAATAGCCACTGCAAGAAGCCTGAAAAAGAAGCAGCAACAACTTCAAGCTGATCAAGATCAGCTAAATGATAGATGGGATGATGTCCTGGCAGCCGAAGAATACGGCCTTAAACGCCCAGCCAAAAGTTACCTGAAGTGCAAATTGCTACCACAGTTCGATGATGAGGCGCTGGAGCCCATACCATCATCACGCAATGGGGCTGACCGACTACCACGTGGTCGGGATAAAGCGGCAACTAAAGCCGAACACCAGCCCGCCCCGCCTCATTATAAAGGCAAAGATAAAACAGCTCGTGGTCACACATATGACCTCCGGCAGGACCTGAACAACAGAGTAGGGCATACCAGATCAATCTACGGATCGTGAGGGCGTACCTCGACACGCATCGACGGCTATCTATTCGGACGCGACAAGCCTAGTCATGCACGGGCCGAACACCGCAGACGGACTCCATCGGACCTACGTCGTGATGCGGCCCGATATAGAGGCGCTGCGCACCCTCTTTGCTTCATTGACGAAGTAATGGATCACAAATTCCCAGAAGGGTTTAAACCCGTAAATATCGAATCATACGATGGAACAACTGACACCATGGTGTGGATCGAGGACTTTATTCTCCACATTCATATGGCTCGCGGAGATGACCTCCGCGCCATCAAATACCTCCCTCTAAAACTCAAAGGGCCAGCTCGGCACTGGCTAAACAGTCTGCCGAAAAATTCTATTGGCAGCTGGGAGGACTTGGAAGAGGCCTTCCTTGACAACTTCCAAGGTACATATGTCCGGCCACCAGATGTCGATGACTTAAGTCACATTGTCCAACAACCCAGAGAATCAGCCAGGAAGCTCTGGACTAGGTTCTTAGTTAAAAAGAACCAAATCATCGAATATCCGGACGTGGAAGCGCTAGCGGCCTTCAAACACAGCATCCGGGGCGAGTGGCTTGCTCGCCACCTCGGTCAAGAAAAACAAAAATCCATGCCAGCCCTTACTACTCTGATGACCCGTTTTTGCGCGGGAGAAGACAGCTGGCTCGCTCGTAGAAGCAACAGCGCCAGCGATCCGGGCACTTCCGAAGTCCGGGACAGCAATGGCAAACCACGACGCGGTAAACACAAATGCCGCAATGATAACGAAAGAATGCATGACACAGCGGTCAACACCGGGTTCAGCGGCCCCAAATCCAGTCAACGGAAGAAGCCATTCAAGGCAAACAGAGATGGACCATCCAATTTGGACAAGATACTGGACCGGTCCTTCCAGATTCATGGCCACCCCGACAAACTTGCTAATCATACCAAGAGAAGTTGTTGGGTCTTCAAGCAGGCCGGCAAGCTCAACGCCAAACACAAGGGGAGGAGGCCGCCAGGCGATAGCGACGACGAAGAGGCTCACCAACCAAATACTTGGGGTCAGAAGCAATTCTCCCCCGAAGTGAAAACAGTGAACATGGTATACGTGACCCACAACTCTACAGGGGAGCAGGAGAAACACTCCCTCCGGACAGAGGATCACACTACGGCGACCTCAGCCGAAGTACAAAGCGGTCTCATTAAAATGCATACCTTGTTGGCCATTAAGCCACCGGTCTCCATTCAACATGATCGACCAAGTTCGGAGCATGACTAGCAGTTCGGCTTCCGCCGTCCACCTCATATACCTGCGAAATCTGTACCGCGCATACATAACTATGCATTTCAAATAGCCTGGGCATCGGCGGAAGCACAACATGTACGGGTCTACAAGTACTCCCTTAAACTACTTCCTTTTTCCCTTTTTAATATTACTCTTTCTTTTTCCATCATCCTTCTCCATAGGTAGTGCAAAGGCTGGTCATCGCATGGACTATATCAGAGTCCGGGTTCATAAATTCACCCAAAGGCTACTCCTGTTAAGGAGCCCCTCCATCGAGGAAAGGCGACGCAGACGTGTGATAGGAGGTCCAAAATAACTTTTTGTAGACCGCACTCTCTATTTTTCGAGCATGTAAAGTGCCTGTTTCCTCAGCCGCCGACCCCTGGCATGTCAAATAGCCGGGGTTGTGGCGTTATCTATATATACCTACTATTAAAGGGAATAGGTATTCTTGGTTTGGTTTAGTCCTTTTCGTTTGGATTACACGCTAAAGTGATTTGGTCCAGGTACTTATACGTTGATGGGCCTTTTATGGGCTTTTATAGAAACTGCAAAAAATAATTGGGTCAAAATAAATCAACATTGCGGAAATTAAACACATTACCTCCTGTCTAGCTCTTCAATGTAATGACCAACAACCTATGCGTCTTTCACATTTACTAATCCCAACTCGCTCTAAATATACGAGTGGCAGTCATCATGTTTAGGACGAGCTAATTAAGCAAATGAGCTAATAAAGGAAGGATTGTGGGCTTGAATAGAATATTTAAACGGATGTGGCTAATTAAAAAAGGATTACGGGTAAACCAATGTGATAACTAAAAGAAAGATTGTGATCTTAATAAATTTTACATGAAGGATTTGAGGTAAAAAGGGTAGGATAATTAAAAGAAAGATCTGTAAGCTTCAATGTGTTGGGGCTACTAAACTAGAAAAGGAAGGATCTAATTCCCGACTAAAACGGATGAGGACGTCATGGTAATTAATGAAAAAATTATACTTAAATGCCATTTAAAAGGATTATACTTAAATGAAATCAGTGGCAGATTATGCCCGACAAAGAAAATACGAACACGGCTAAATTGCAACGCATTTTTATGCTCATTTTGTAGAAAGATGCTGCATTGCAGCATGTTCTTCATAGTGAATCCCATGTTGTGAGACATTATGCTTGCACAAAATATTATTTTTCCCCGTTGCAACGCACGGGCAATTGGCATGTCAGTTAGGTTCTAGTTAATATACTCTGTATCCGGTATTCACTTTTCTATAAAGAATTGAATTTTGCTCCTTTTGGTTGTTTCACACACCCACCCCGGCATACCTTGCCAGGGGCTTGACATAGGAACAAAATGACTTGCCAACAAAGTCCAAACAGCTTCATAGCATACTTTGGCGTTGCGAGTTCGGCCTTATATGCATCAGCTCCGAATCATGTCTTGGGTCAATAGTTGGGTTGCCCGGCTCCTGTGCTTGCTACCTTACGTTCCGCTCTATTGGCTAGGGTAGTAAAGGGAGAACTATTGCGATTGTGTTTCCGGTTCACCTGGTCAAACACCTCAGTAGAGAAAGCCGAAAACTGACTGTCATGATGCGGCGAGAGCTAGTCAACCGCTCGATGACTTAATGGGATCTTTTGCGATTCCCCCGTATTACACGAAGGACCTTCTTTCGGGTCATACATGTAACGCACCGCATTGGGATAACCGCGTACATAACATGGTCTATATCGTAGATCCACCATAAAACTCCTATGGCTAAGTGAAAGTGTTAACGCCCTATAGTCCGATTGCCTAGTTCACCGCATTGACACCTCTATTTTGGACCAAGACGTTGGGTTAAGAGTGATCAATTGCTTTTCCGAACACCCCCGTATTTCCTACGAGGGGGCTGAAGCCGAAGACTGGAAATCTTTCAGATTATATAAAAAACGTCCGCATAGGAGGATTCAAAGCTTTGAAGCAATTCTAAAATAAACTTTATTATTTCATAATATTATCTTTCACAATGTCAATACATCTCACTCGAATATCATATCTTTTGAGCACTGGCCCTCTATCAATCGGGAAGCCTCTAAGACATCTTTGAAATAATGCTCTGGTGCGTGATGGTCCTTGCCCTTGGGTGGACTCTTTGCTGCAACATCGACGGCCTTCATCTTCGTCCAGAATGTTTTCACACAGGCAAAGGCCATCCGTGCACCTTCAATGGACGTTGATCGCTTAACGGCGTCGATACGCGGCACCGTGTCAGCAAGTTGCCGCACTAAACCAAAATAACTATCCGGAATTGGCTCGGCCGGCCACAGCCAGACTACGACGTCTTTCATGGCAGCACCGGATATCCGGTGCAGTTCTGCCCATTGGGTCATCTGTTCGTTTAGCAACAATGGGCGCTTTCACGCACCAAATTGCGACCAGGAAAGCTTTTCTGGTGCATACCCCTCTCGCGCTCGGTAAAACTGTGCCGCATCGGAAGCACTCTTCGACAAATCCAATAAAGCATCTAGAGAACTCCACACTTGATTAAGCGGGGCATAATTCGGATCGCCGAACTTAGTTTGTAATAAAAAGGGCTTGCCAGCCGCAATCTCTCCAGCTTGCCGGATCTCCTCCCGGGCCGCTCTAGATTCAGACCGGGCTTTTCTTGCCTTTTGTAATGCCTTGTCAAGATCAGCCATTTTGGCTTTATTATCCCTCTCGAGAAATCCACAGCGGCTAGCGGCCTCCTTTAGTTCAAGCATCATCGAGGATATTTTCTCCTCGTATTGGTGCCGAGCAGCCTGTTCGGCCTTTAACTCGGCAGATGCCTTTTTGGTGCCGCATTACTAATCCGGGCCTGCTCCTTGGCCCGGGCTAGCTCAGCTCGAAGGATCTCGACTGCGGCAGCACCATCTGCAGATATATACATCTTATTACACAATTCTTCGCATCATGCTTATATCGTAAACATGTGCATAGTATGACTACCCCAAAAACATACCTTGTGCCTCGTCAAGTCGCCTGTTGATAAGCGTGATATCATTATCCTCCTCATCAATCTTGCGTTGCAAATCCGCAACTTCTGTAGTCCAGGCAGTTATCAGGGAGGTCACAACTTATGTTCCAATTAATCAGATTATTTCCTGGGCATATCTTTTGATCCTCTGATCGCCTTCCTCGAGAAGCCAATCAGAGTCTTGATACGTCTTCAACGTATCTATAATTTTTGATTGCTCCATGATATATTATCCACTGTTATGGACATT
Source organism: Triticum aestivum (assembly GCF_018294505.1). NCBI lineage: Eukaryota > Viridiplantae > Streptophyta > Magnoliopsida > Poales > Poaceae > Triticum > Triticum aestivum. The sequence continues at coordinate 433,903,887 of NC_057803.1, forward strand.
ATTGGGCTTTATTATCCACTTTTATATTATTTTTGGGACTAACCTATTAACCGGAGGCCCAACCCAGAATTGCTGTTTTTTTTGCCTATTTCAGGGTTTCGAAGAAAAGGAATATCAAACGGAGTCCAAACGGAATGAAACCTTCAGGAACGTGATTTTCTCAACGAACAAGACCCAGGAGACTTGGACCCTACGTCAAGACACAAAAGAGGAGGCCACGAGGTAGGGGGGCGCACCTACCCCCCCAGGCGCACCCTCCACCCTCGTGGGGCCCTGTTGCTCCACCGACGTACTCCTTCCTCCTATATATACCTACGTACCCCCAAACGATCAGATATGGATCCAAAACCCTAATTCCACCGCCGCAACTTTCTGTATCCATGAGATCCCATCTTGGGGCCTGTTCCGGAGCTCCGTTGGAGGGGGCATCGATCACGGAGGGCTTCTACATCAACACCATAGCCCCTCTGATGAAGTGTGAGTAGTTTACCTTAGACCTACGGGTCCATAGTTAGTAGCTAGATGGCTTCTTCTCTCTTTTTGGATCTCAATACAATGTTCTCCCCCTCTCTTGTAAAGATCTATTGGATGTAATCTTCTTTTTGCGGTGTGTTTGTTGAGACCGATGAATTGTGGGTTTATGATCAAGTCTATCTATGAACAATATTTGAATCTTCTCTGAATTCTTTTATGTATGATTGGTTATCTTTGCAAGTCTCTTCGAATTATCAGTTTGGTTTGGCCTACTAGATTGATCTTTCTTGCAATGGGAGAAGTGCTTAGCTTTGGGTTCAATCTTGTGGTGTCCTTTCCCAGTGACAGTAGGGGCAGCAAGGCACGTATTGTATTGTTGCCATCGAGGATAACAAGATGGGGTTTTCATCATATTGCATGAGTTTATCCCTCTACATCATGTCATCTTGCTTAAGGCGTTACTCTGTTTTCATTAACTTAATACTCTAGATGCATGCTGGATAGCGGTTGATGAGTGGAGTAATAGTAGTAGATGCAGGCAGGAGTCGGTCTACTTGTCTCGGACGTGATGCCTATATACATGATCATACCTAGATATTCTCATAACTATGCTCAATTCTGTCAATTGCTCAACAGTAATTTGTTCACCCACCGTAGAATACTTATGCTCTCAAGAGAATCCACTAGTGAAACCTATGGCCCCCGGGTCTATCTTCATCATATTAATCTACCAATACTTAGTTTTTTCCTTTTGCTTTTACTTTGCTTTTATTTTACCTTGCATCTTTATCATAAAAATACCAAAAATATCATCTTATCATATCTATCAAATGTCACTCTCGTAAGTGGCCGTGTAGGGATTGACAACCCCTTATCGCGTTGGTTACGAGGATTTATTTGTTTTGTGCAGGTACGAGGGACTCACGCGTAGCCTCCTACTGGATTGATACCTTGGTTCTCAAAAACTGAGGGAAATACTTACGCTACTTTGCTGCATCATCCCTTCCTCTTCGGGGAAAACCAACGCAGTGGTCAAGAGGTAGCAAGAAGGATTTCTGGCACCGTTGCCGTGGAGGTCTATGCAAAAGTCAATATACCAAGTACCCATCACATACCCTTATCTCCCGCATTACATTATTTGCCATTTGCCTCTCGTTTTTCTCTCCCCCACTTCACCCTTGAGTTTTATTCGCCCTCTCTCTCTATCCTCCTTCTCTTTCCCGTTTGCCTCTTTTTGCCCGCTTGCTTTTTGTTTGCTTGTGTGTTAGTTTGCTTGCTTGTCACGATGGCTCTACCTAAATTTGGCGACCTTCACCTTAAAAGGTTAGAAGAGATCGAAACCAATGTCAGGAGTTTTATGGTTTTGCAATTTGAACATAATAGTTTCTTTAGAAACAAGCTTAAGGAACATAACAGTTTTATGAGTTTTATGAAAAAAGAGCTTGATGATATGTCTAAAGAATTCGATGGTTTAAGATCCCAAATTGCTCATCTTGAGAAATTGACTGCTGAAATTTTGGATAGGCAGGCTACCTTAGTTAATAGGATGGCCGCTAAACTGGATTGCTATGAAAATAAAGATGAAGATCTAAAAGTTATTGATGTGTCCCCTATTAAATCTTTGTTTTGCAATATGAATCTTGATAATGATGGGACTGAATATGATCCACCTTTACCTAGAAGGCATTCCTAGAATTCGGAGTTTTTAGATCTTGATACTAAAATTGATAAAAGTGGGATTGAAGAAATTAAAACCCTAGATGTTGCTAAACCCACTATTTTGGATTTCAAGGAATTTAATTCTGAAAATTTCTCTATGATTGATTGTATTTCCTTGTTGCAATCCGTGCTAAATTCTCCTCACGCTTATAGTCAAAATAAAGCGTTTACTAAACATATTGTTGATGCCTTGATGCAATCTTATGAAAAAAAACTTGAATTGGAAGTTTCTATCCCTAGAAAACTTTATGATGAGTGGGAACCAACTATTAAAATTAAAACTAAAGATCATGAATGCTATGCTTTATGTGATTTGGGTGCTAGTGTTTCCACGATTCCGAATACTTTGTGTGATTTGTTAGGTTTTTATGATTTTGATGATTGCTCCCTAAACTTGCACCTTGCGGATTCCACTATTAAGAAACCTATTTGAAGAATTAATGATGTTCTCATTGTTGCAAATAGGAATTATGTGCCCGTAGATTTTATTGTTCTTGACATAGATTGCAATCCTTCATGTCATATTATTCTTGGTAGACCTTTCCTTAGAACGATTGGTGCAATTATTGATATGAAGGAAGGAAATATTAGATTCCAACTTCTGTTAAGTAAAGGCATGGAACACTTTCCTAGAAACAAAATTAAATTACCTTATGAATCTATTATAAGAGCCACTTATGGATTGCCTACCAAAGATGGCAATACCTAGATCTATCCTTGCTTGTTATGCCTAGCTAGGGGCGTTAAACGATAGCGCTTGTTGGGAGGAAACCCAATTTTATTTTTATTCCTTGATTTTTGCTCATGTTTAGTAATAAATAATTTATCTAGCCTCTATTTTGGTTGTGTTTTTTGTGTTTAATTAGTGTTTGTGCCAAGTAGAACCGTTGGGAAGACTTGGGGGAAGTCTTGTTAAACTTGCTGTAAAAAACAGAAACTTTAGCGCTCACAAGAACTGCTGTCATTTTTATTTGGAAAGTGATATTTAGTTAATTATTTTTGAAGATAATTAATAGATAAATTCCTCACGTCCAGCAATTTATTTTAGAATTTTTGGGGTTACAGATCTTGCGCTAGCTACAGATTACTACAAATTGTTCTGTTTTTGACAGATCCTGTTTTTCGTGTGTTGTTTGCTTATTTTGATGAATCTATGGCTAGTAAAATAATTTATAAACCATAGAGAAGTTGTAATACAGTAGGTTTAACACCAATATAAATAAAGAATGAGTTCATTACAGTACCTTTAAGTGGTCTTTTGTTTTCTTTCGCTAACGGAGCTCATGATATTTTCTACTTTGAGTTTTGTGTTGTGAAGTTTTCAAGTTTTGGGTAAAGATTTGATGGATTATGGAACAAGGAGTGGCAAGAGCCTAAGCTTGGGGATGCCCATGGCACCCCCAATATAATCTAAGGACACCTAAAAGCCAAAGCTTGGGGATGCCCCGGAAGGCATCCCCTCTTTTGTCTACTTCTATCGGTAATTTTACTTGGAGCTATATTTTTATTCACCACATGATATGTGTTTTGCTTGGAGCGTCTTGTATGATTTGAGTCTTTGCTTCTTAGTTCACCACAATCATCCTTGATGTACACACCTTTTGAGAGAGCCATACATGATTTGGAATTTGTTAGAATACTCTATGTGCTTCGCTTATATCTTTTGAGTTATATAGTCTTGCTCTAGTACTTCACTTATATCTTTTAGAGCACGGTGGTGGATTTGTTTTATAGAAACTATTGATCTCTCATGCTTCACTTAGATTATTTTGAGAGTATTAAATAGCATGGTAATTTGCTTAAAATCCTAATATGCTAGGTATTCAAGATTAGTAACATTTTCTTATGAGTGTTTTGAATACTAAGAGAAGTTGGATGCTTGATGATTGTTTTGAGATATGGAGGTAATAATATCAAAGTCGTGCTAGTTGAGTAGTTGTGAAATTGAGAAATACTTGTGTTGAAGTTTGCAAGTCCCGTAGCATGCACGCATGGTAAACATTATGTAACAAATTTGAAACATGAGGTGTTATTTGATTGTCTTCCTTATGAGTGGCGGTCGGGGACGAGCAATGGTCTTTTCCTACCAATCTACCCCCCTAGGAGCATGCGCGTAGTGCCGAGGTTTTTGATAACTTGTAGATTTTTGCAATAAGTATGTGAGTTCTTTAAGACTAATGTTGAGTCCGTGGATTATACGCACTCTCACCCTTCCATCATTGCTAGCCTCTTCGGTATCGTGCATTGCCCTTTCTCACATTGAGAGTTGGCGCAAACTTCGCCGGTGCATCCAAACCCCATGATATGATACACTCTTTCACACATAAACCTCCTTATATCTTCCTCAAAACAGCCACCATACCTACCTATTATGGCATTTCCATAGCCATTCCGACATATATTGCCATGCAACTTTCCACCATTCCGTTTATCATGACACATTCATCATTGTCATATTGCTTAGCATGATCATGTAGTTGACATAGTATTTGTGGCAAAGCCACCATTCATAATTCTTTCATACATGTCACTCTTGGTTCATTGCATATCCCGATACACCGCCGGAGGCATTCATATAGAGTCATCTTTTGTTCTAGTATCAAGTTGTAATCATTGAGTTGTAAATAAATAGAAGTGTGATGATCATCATTTTCTAGAGCATTGTCCCAAGTGAGGAATTATAAAAAAAGAAAGAGAAAGGCCATAAAAAGAGAAGGCCCAAAAAAAGAGAAAAAATGAGAGAAAAAGAGAGAAGGGACAATGTCACTGTCCTTTGCCACACTTGTGCTTCAAAGTAGCACCGTAATCTTCATGATAGAGAGTCTCTTGTTTTGTCATTTTCATATACTAGTGGGAATTTTTCATTATAGAACTTGGCTTGTATATTCAAACAATGGGCCTCCTCAAGTGCCCTAGGTCTTCGTGAGCAAGCAAGTTGGATGCACACCCACTTAGTTTCTTTTGTTGAGATTTCATACATTTATAGCCCTAGTGCATCTGTTGCATGGAAATCCCTACTCCTTGCATTAACATCAATCGATGGGCATCTCCATAGCCCATTGATTAGCCTCGTTGATGTGAGACTTTCTCCTTTTTTGTCTTCTCCACATAACCCCCCTCATTATATTCTATTCCACCCATAGTGCTATGTCCATGGCTCGCGCTCATATATTGCGTGAAAGTTTATAGGTTTGAGATTACTAAAGTATGAAACAATTGCTTGGCTTGTCATCGGGGTTGTGCATGATGAGAGCACTCTTGTGTGACGAAAATGAAACATGACTAAACTATATGATTTTGTAGGGATGAACTTTCTTTGGCCATGTTATTTTGAGAAGACATAATTGCTTTGTTAGTATGCTTTAAGTATTATTATTTTTATGTCAATATGAACTTTTGTCTTCAATCTTTCGGATCTGAATATTCATGCCACAATTAAGAAGAATTACATCAAAATTATGCCAAGTAGCACTCCGCATCAAAAATTCTGTTTTTATCATTTACCTACTCGAGGACGAGCAGGAATTAAGCTTGGGGATGCTTGATACGTCTCCAACGTATCTATAATTTTTGATTGCTCCATGCTATGTTATCTATTGTTTTGGACATTATTGGGCTTTATTATCCACTTTTATATTATTTTTGGGACTGACCTATTAACCGTAGGCCCAACCCAGAATTATTGTTTTTTTTGCCTATTTCAGGGTTTCAAAGAAAAGGAATATCAGACGTAGTCCAAACGGAATGAAACCTTCGGGGACGTGATTTTCTCAACGAACAAGACCCAGGAGACTTGGACCCTACGTCAAGACACAAAAGAGGAGGCCACGAGGTAGGGGGGCACGCCTACCCCCCCAGGCGCGCCCTCCACCCTCGTGGGCCCCCTGTTGCTCCACCGACGTACTCCTTCCTCCTATATATACCTACGTACCCCCAAATGATCACATACGGAGCCAAAACCCTAATTCCACCGCCGCAACTTTCTGTATCCACGAGATCCCATCTTGGGGCCTGTTCCGGAGCTCCGCCGGAGGGGGCATCGATCACGGAGGGCTTCTACATCAACACCATAGCCCCTCCGATGAAGTGTGAGTAGTTTACCTCAGACCTACGGGTCCATAGTTAGTAGCTAGATGGCTTCTTCTCTCTTTTTGGATCTCAATACAATGTTCTCCCCCTCTCTTGTGGAGATCTATTGGATGTAATCTTCTTTTTGTGGTGTGTTTGTTGAGACCGATGAATTGTGGGTTCATGATCAAGTCTATCCATGAACAATATTTGAATCTTCTCTGAATTCTTTTATGTATGATTGGTTATCTTTGCAAGTCTCTTCGAATTATCAGTTTGGTTTGGCCTACTAGATTGATCTTTCTTGAAATGGGAGAAGTGCTTAGATTTGGGTTCAATCTTGCGGTGTCCTTTCCCAGTGATAGTAGAGGCAGCAAGGCACGTATTGTATTGTTGCCATCGAGGATAACAAGATGAGGTTTTCATCATATTGCATGAGTTTATCCCTCTACATCATGTCATCTTGCTTAAGGCGTTACTCTGTTTTCATTAACTTAATACTCTAGATGCATGCTGGATAGCGGTCGATGAGTGGAGTAATAGTAGTAGATGCAGGCAGGAGTCGGTCTACTTGTCTCGGATGTGATGCCTATATACATGATCATACCTAGATATTCTCATAACTATGCTCAATTCTGTCAATTGCTCAACAGTAATTTGTTCACCCACCATAGAATAATTATGCTCTCGAGAGAAGCCACTAGTGAAACCTATGGCCCCCGGGTCTATCTTCATCATATTAATCTACCAATACTTAGTTATTTCCTTTTTCTTTTACTTTGCTTTTATTTTACCTTGCATCTTTATCATAAAAATACCAAAAATATTATCTTATCATATCTATCAAATCTCACTCTCGTAAGTGGCCGTGTAGGGATTGACAACCCCTTATCCCATTGGCCGCAAGGATTTATTTGTTTTGTGCAGGTATGAGGGACTCGCGCGTAGCCTCCTATTGGATTGATACCTTGGTTCTCAAAAACTGAGGGAAATACTTATGCTACTTTGCTGCATCATCCCTTCCTCTTTGGGGAAAACCAACGCAGTGCTCAAGAGGTAGCAAGTCTCAGGGGCTACTATCTGTACACATGTGTATTTTGTGAATAAAAGACAATCGAACATATTACAACACAAACCTCGAAGCCTCTTAGCAGGCTCACGAAGGCCTCATTCAATCCGCTTTTCGTGGATAGGACCTTTTCAACCATTGTTCCCATTAAGGTACGATGTTCCTCTGAGACGGACGCCTGCCGTAGCATGTCCGTCAATATATCCGACGCCTCTAGGTCTCCGGAAGCTGCTGAAGGAGTACGGCCTCCTTTTGAAGGAATCTGTTTATTCGTATCCGGCTGTAGACCGGACTGCTCGGGACCTCCATTGTTGGTCCCCAGACCCTGGGCCACCGAAGTATCACCTTTGGGCAGTGTCTTCGTCATCCCTTGCACCACTTGTTGATCGGGGGAGACCCTCCGCGACGATACCTCGAAGTCGTCCGCCCTATTGGGCGAGGAGACCGGTGGAGGCGTCTCGCTTTCCATCATCTCCGGGAGAAGGTCCCCCGAGGAAGAGGATTGTTGAAGAAGACTGCGTGACGAACTGCAAAAAAACATATGTTCTAGATGTTACAAGAAAGGAACGGGACATGTTTAAAACACCCTTGTTCACTTACGATTTTGCCTAAGGCTTGTCCTCGTCATGGGACTGCGCGATGACGTCGTCCTCCAAGCCCGAGCCACCCGTCAGAGGCATCTTGCCTCGCTTATGAGCCTTTTCCTCCCAATCTTTGGAGGAGACCCTTTTCTTTCCATGGGGGGAAGAGACGTTGACTTCCCCTTCATTTTTGTCTTTGGACAATGGAATCTTGATTCCCCCGGACTCAATGTCTAACATACCTTCGGGATGGAGGCCATCTTTGGTCCTCCCACTCTCCGCTTTGCTCTCCTTCGCAGGCATCTTGTATGGTGCCGGGGCTAGCATACTTGTTAATATGGGATCCGCTGAGCCTTCAGGAAGGGGGGCCGAACAGCTAATTAGTTTCGCTTTCTTTATCCAGCCCTGGAAGAATATAGTTTGCTCAGTAACGTATCACGGCATAATTAACTACAAAGTGTTCGGAAGTCAAGTGCTTACCGGGGTATCTGCACGGTTGCAGTCGAGGCCGGCGTCCTCAGTGGTGTCCGGCCAATGTTTTCGTTTCCCGAAAAACAACTTCCACATTGCTTTGTGTGTAATGCCGAACAAGTGTTGGAGGGTTCGTGATTCTTCCGGATTAAACCCCCACAGGTGGAGAGGCCTACGCTGGCATGGCAGAGTTCGGCAGACTAGCATTACTTGAATCACATCGACAAGATCGATGTCCTTCTCAAGGAGGGTTCAGATGCGGCTCTGTAGAGTCTGCACTTCATCCACTGATCTCCAGTCCAGCCCCTTATTAATCCATGATGCAAGTTGTAACGGAGGGCCGGAACAGAACGCATGTGTAGCTGCCCACTTGGTACTATGGGGTTACATGACGTAAAACCACTCTTGCTGCCATTGGTTGGAAGTTTCGGTGAAAGAGCCTTTTGGCCAGAGAGTGTTGGTAAGCTTGCTTACCACAACACCGCCACACTCCGCCTGTTCCCCGTCAACTACCTTCGGCTTCACACTAAAGGTCTTGAGCCATAGGCCGAAGTGTGGGGGGATTTAGAGGAAGGCCTCGTAGGTGATGATAAATGCCGAGACGTGGAGGAAGGAATCCTGAGATAGATCATGAAAATCTAGTCCGTAATAAAACATTAGCCCTCAAACGAAGGGGTGGAGAGCGAACCCTAGCCCTCGGAGGAAGTGAGAGATGAATACGACCCTCTCGCCAGATCTGGGGGTCGGAATAACATGTCCTTGAGCAGGTAGCCTGTGGGGGATCTCCGCGGTTAGGTATCTGGCCGACCGAAGCTTTGCAGTATCCTCCTCTATAACGGAGGAAGCCACCCATCGACCTTGAGGGCTGGGTCCGGACATGATGGGGAAGCTTGGAGCAATGAAGTCGAACCTTGGGTGCTAGAACTCGAGGTTGGAAAGGCTGAGGAGAGGTTTGGCGTAAAAAGACGGCCCTTGGTTCCTTTATAAAGGCACCGGGTATTGAACGCCTCCTCCTGGGCCTGGAGACCTGCCTATTCCTAAGGAATCTTTCCAACAGAACGGTTGGGTTACCCACGCTCGTATTAATGAGAATCCCACAAAAAATGGACACGATCTCTGCTTCGACAGGACATGCCAATAACAACCGCGCCTCGAAACATGGAACGGCAGGATAGGAAATGGTTTGAAATAAACAACCGGGCGAGCATGATGTCACGTTATAAAAATTATCAGCAAATTGGACTCGTGAAATACTATACTCTCTACGGCTGTGGTACTTGTGTTGCACGTCTGGACACTATCGTTTTGTCCGAAGACTATCCTGGAGTATTCGGAAAGGGGAACCCGCCTTGCAATGCCGAAGACAATCTGCGCGTCGGACACCTCGTCATTGAAGCCTGGTTCGGGGGCTACTGAGGGAGTCATGGACTAAGGGGTCCTCGGGCGTCCGGCTTGTTGGACATGGGCCGGACTAATGGGATGTGAAGAAACAAGACCGAAGACTCTCTCATGTGTCCGGATGGGACTCTCCTTGGCGTGGGAGGCAAGCTTGGCAACCCAATATGAAGATTCCTTTCTCTGTAACCGACTTTGTACAACCCTAGTCCCCTTAGGTGTCTATATAAACCGGAGGGCTTAGTCCGGATAGATATACAGTCATAATCATAGTCATACAGGCTAGACTTCTAGGTTTAGCCATTACGATCTCGTGGTAGATCAACTCTTGTAATACTCATATTCATCAAGATCAATCAGGTGGGAAGTAGGGTATTACCTCCATAGAGAGGGCCCGAACCTGCGTAAACATTGTGTCACCTGTCTCCTGTTACCATCGACCTTAGACGCACAGTTCAGGACCCCCTACCCGAGATCCGCCGGTTTTGACACCGACAGTCGAGGCATGTGGGATGTGGAAGGAGGAGGATGGGGGTCAGGTGTGGATTACCTGCCTGGATAGGCGAAGCCGAGCAGCGTGAAGGAGGGTCGTCGGTGAGGAGGCGGCGGCGCTGCAAGCAAGGAGTGAATGTTTCAACTTGGAAAAGAATGCTGAAACAAGGGAAATGTGGCTTTTGGTAAGGGGAGGGGTCGGGGAGGTAGATATTTCCGCGGAAGCCGAAAATTTGGAATCGCTTCAGCCAAAAAACTGGCGTTCAAAGTGTCATCAGACACGGTCCGAAGATATTATGTGCTGCATCTCACACGGTTGGTTATAATAAACTGTGTGGGATCTACTTGATTTTTCGTCTTGATTTAAATTACATAATGGGGTCACAACAGCCATTGATGGTGTATAAATGGCTGGACCTTTTATCTACAGTGATCATGCAACTATGTGTGTGTCATAAAAGAATTGGAATTATTCAAGGTTCGTTTGGACATTTTTATGCATTAATTGAGTTTTCAATGCATTTATGTGCATAATTCAAATTTGAACTACATGCACATGCTCCAATGCATATAAATTGGTTGAAAAATCTAATATTTGTCTTTGGGTGCATGTCTAGGTCCCATGCAAGAAATGGGAATGAATTTCAAACACCAGGGCACCGTTGATTGCCGGCAAAACATTGAGATGCCTGGTGTTTAAATTCTAGTAAATCCAAAACTCGTCTGAAATTCATGAAACTTGGCATGCTATCATGGAGCGGCATCAACATGTCGTGGTAAAGTTTGTGTCCCATTTGGGGCAGGTTTGGGTATATGCTTCTCACAAACTAGAGCTTCTCACAACAAGCATGATGGTTTTGGTAGGCAACGCCCCACCTTTGGGGACAAAACGATATCCATTGCCTCTTATTTCTTTCAAAAAATTTCTCGTGTCAACATTGAACAACATGAGTGTTGTGTTATTTTTTGTGATTTTTCGGGTTTGTTTGGACATTTTTATGCATTAACTGAGTTTTCAATGCATTTATGTGCATAATTCAAATTTGAACTACATGCAGATGCTCTGGTGCATATAAATTGGTTTCCAAATCAAATCTTTGTCCTTGGGTGCATGCTTAGGTCCCATGCAAGAAATGGGAATGAATTTCAGACACCAAGGCACTGTTGATTGCTGGCAAAACATTGAGATGCATGATTTTTAAATTCTAGTAAATCCAAAAATCGTCTGAAATTCATGAAACTTGGCATGCTATCATGGAGCGGCATCAACATGCCGTGGTAAATTTTTGTCCCATTTGGGGCAGGTTTGGGTATACGCTTCTCACAAACTAGAGCTTCTCACAACAAGCATGATGGTTTCGGTAGGGAATGCCCCACCTTTGGGGACGAAACGATATCCATTGCCTCTTATTGCTTTCAAAATTTTCTCGTGTTAACATAGAACAACAGGAGTGTTGTGTTATTTTTTGTGATTTTTGGGGTTTGTTTGGACATTTTTATGCATTAAGTGAGTTTTCAATGCATTTATGTGCATAATTCAAATTTGAACTACATGCACATGCTCCAGTGCATATAAATTGGTTGAAAAATCAAATCTTTGTCCTTGGGTGCATTCTTAGGTCCCATGCAAGAAATGGGAATGGATTTCAAACAACAGGCACCGTTGATTGCCGACAAAACATTGAGATGCTTGGCTTTTAAATTCTAGTAAATCCAAAACTCGTCTGAAATTCCTAAAACTTGGCATGCTATCATGGAGCGGCATCAACATGCCATGGTAAAAGTTTTGTCCCATTTGGCGCAGGTCTGGACATATGCTTCTCACAAACCAGAGCTTCTCACAACAAGCATGATGGTTTTGATAGGGAACGCCCCACCTTTGGGGACGAAATGATATCCATTGCCTCTTATTGCTTTCAAATAATTTCTCATGTCAACATAGAACAACAGGAGTGTTGTGTTTTTTTGTGATTTTTCGGTGTTCGTTCGGACATTTTTATGCATTAACTGAGTTTTCAATGCATTTATGTGCATAATTCAAAGTTGAACTACATGCAGATGCTCCAGTGCATATAAATTGGTTTAAAATCAAATCTTTGTCCTTGGGTGCATGCTTAGGTCCCGTGAAAGAAATGGGAATGAATTTCAAACACTAAGGCACTATTGATTGCCGGCAAAACATTGAGATGACTGGTTTTTAAATTCTAGTAAATCCAAAACTCGTTTGAAATTCATGAAACTTGGCATGCTATCATGGAGCGGCATCAACATGCGGTGGTAAATTTTTTGTCCCATCTGGGGCAGGTTTAGGTATATGCTTCTCACAAACCAGAGCTTCTCACAACAAGCATGATGATTTCGGTAAGGAACACCCCAACTTTGGGGGCGAAACGATATCCATTGCCTCTTATTGCTTTCAAAAAATTTCTCATGTCAACATAGAACAACAGGAGTGTATGATACGTCCATTTTGCATCATGCTTTTGTATCGATATTTATTGCATTATGGGCTGTTATTACACATTATGTCACAATACTTATGCCTATTCTCTCTTATTTTACAAGGTTTACATAAAGAGGGAGAATACCGGCAGTTGGGATTCTGGGCTGGAAAAGGAGCAAATATTAGAGACCTATTCTGCACAGCTCCAAAAGTCCTGAAACTTCACGGAAGACGTTTTTAGAATATATAATAAATATTGAGCGCAAGAAGTTCACCAGGGGGGCCACACCCTGTCCACGAGGGTGTGATACGTCTCCAACATATCTATAATTTTTTATTGCTCCATGCTATGTTATCTACTGTTTTGGGAAATATTGGGCTTTATTATCCACTTTTATATTATTTTTGGGACTAACCTATTAACCGGAGGCCCAGCCCAGAATTGCTGTTTTTTGCCTATTTCAGTGTTTCGAAGAAAAGGAATATCAAACGGAGTCGAAACGGAACGAAATCAACTGGGGAAGTTATTTTTGGAAGGAAAGCTACCAGATGGACTTGGACCCCACGTCAGGAGCCAAGGGAGGTGCTCACGAGGGTGGGGGCGCCCCCTAGGGCGCGCCCCTGCCTCGTGGGGCCCCTGAAGCTCCACCGACGTACTTCCTACACCCATATATACCTACGTATCCTAAAACTTCCAGAACAGACAATAGACCAGGAGTTCCGCCACCAGAAGCCTCCGTAGCCACCGAAAGCCAATCTAGACCCGTTCCGGCACCCTGTCGAAGGGGGAATCCCTCTCCGGTGGCCATCTTCATCATCCCGGTGCTCTCCATGATGAGGAGGGACTATTTCTCCCTCGGGGCTGAGGGTATGTACCAGTAGCTATGTGTTTGATCTCTCTCTCTCTCTCGTGTTCTTGAGGTGATACGATCATGATGTATCGCGAGCTTTGCTATTATATTTGGATCCGCTGATGTTTCTTCCCCCCTCTACTCTCTTGTAATGGATTGAGTTTCCCCTTTGAAGTTATCTTATCGGATTGAGTCTTTAAAGATTTGAGAACACTTGATGTATGTCTTGTCGTGCGTATCTGTGGTGACAATGGGATATCACGTGATTCATTTGATGTATGTTTTGGTGACCAACTTGCAGGTTCCGCCCATGAACCTATGCATGGGGGTTGGCACACGTTTTTGTCGTGATTCTTCGGTAGAAACTTTGGGGCACTCTTTGAGGTTCTATGTGTTGGTTGAATAGATGAATCTGAGATTGTGTGATGCATATCGTATAATCATACCCACGGATACTTGAGGTGACATTGGAGTATCTAGGTGACATTAGGGTTTTGGTTGATTTGTGTCTTAAGGTGTTATTCTAGTACGAACTCTAGGGCTGTTTGTGACGCTTATAGGAATAGCCCAACGGATTAATTGGAAAGAATAACTTTGAGGTGGTTTCGTACCCTACCATAATCTCTTCGTTCGTTCTCCGCTATTAGTGACATTGGAGTGACTCTTTGTTGCATGTTGAGGGATAGTTATGTGATCCAATTATGACATTATTGTTGAGAGGACTTGCACTTGTGAAAGTATGAACCCTAGGCCTTGTTTCCTATCATTGCAATACCGTTTACGCTCACTTTTATCATTAGTTACCTTGTTGTTTTTATATTTTCAGATTACAAAAACCTTTATATACCATCCATATACCACTTGTATCACCATCTCTTCGCCGAACTAGTGCACCTATACAATTTACCATTGTATTGGGTGTGTTGGGGACACAAGAGACTCTTTGTTATTTGGTTGCAGGGTTGCTTGAGGGAGACCATCTTCATCCTACGCCTCCTACGGATTGATAAACCTTAGGTCATCCACTTGAGGGAAATTTGCTACTGTCCTACAAACCTCTACACTTGGAGGCCCAACAACGTCTACAAGAAGAAGGTTGTATAGTAGACATCAAGCTCTTTTTTGGCGCCGTTGCTGGGGAGGTGAGTGCTTGAAGGTATATCTTTAGATCTTGCAATCGAGTCTTTTAGTTTCTTGTTTTATCACTAGTTAAGTTCATAAAAGAAAACTATAAAAAATGGAATTGAGTTTGTCTCATACGCTTCACCTTTTTAATATCTTTCGTAAGTATGATGGAAAGGAAAATTGTGCTCAAGTGCTAGAAGAAGAAATCTATAAAATGTTTGGCACTAAATCTTTGAATGATGAGCATGATTGCAATGTTGTTAGTACGAATTCTTTGAATATCCATGATACTAATGATGATTTCACTAGTTATGATGTCTCCTATAAACATGTCAATTTTTGTGCAGTACATTGGGTTTGTACGAACACACGAAATAGGGAAGATAGATATTGCAAGAGGCATAAGTACTTAGAAACTAAATTGTTGCAAGAAAGGTTAGATGAATGTGCTGAAAATTTAAATTATATAGGCCATACTTGTGAGCTTTGTAATGAACATGATCATTTCAATACCCAATGCAAATTGTTTCATGATCGTATCATGTCCAAAAATTGTGATGACTTGATTTCCCTTGCACATCATAATGAACTTAGTTTGCTTATGAGTTACGAAGAAATGAAATGTATAACTAATTATCTTCCAGAATTTGCCCGTTATAAACTTCTTGGTTTTGATCTAGAGGAAATTTATATGTATTGTGCGGTGAATTGTATTGAAAATCCTTATATTGCCAACTACATAAAGAAAAGAAAACAAATAGAAGATGAAGAGAATACTAATGAAAGGGAGGAGACTTCCCAATATCCTTCTATTATTTCTTATGATGAATCAGGTAGTGAGGAGGAGCCTCCTATTCAACCAATCTCATTAATAAGTAGCTCCAAAAAGAGGATTGAACCCACACATGATGTGGTGAAGAAGAATAAAAGAAAAAGAAATAGAGGTAAAAAGATATCTCCCCCAAATAATGCTGCTCCTATTACTATTGTGCCTCATGAAAATATAATTGTGGAAGATAATGATACTTCTTATGATCTTGAAAATCTTTTTGGCACTTGCTTGGAAGAATATGATAATTGTTATACTATTGGTGTTATCCATACAATTGATGATGAGAGTGATTATGCTTATGATATGAAAAGGCCCAAGCTTGGGGATGCTATGTTTGATGATGATGATGTTTTTGAGAATATATTTGCTGCAATTAATGTTTGTCCCAAGCTTGGGGATGCTACGTTTAATGAAGATGATATTTTTAGTCTCCCAAGTTTTGATATGCAAATTTATAATGATAATAACATGCCTCCTACTTATGATGATTATTGTGATGATACTTATGCTATAAAAAGTAGTGATTATATTTATAAAACTTGTCATTATTATGGTTACCCCTTTTCTGAACATTACTCTTTTAATTTGGAAACAATTTATAGTATTCGAGTCTCTTATGATACTCCCACTATTCCGAATAAGAAGAATTTTGCTTACATGGAGAGTAATAAAATTTCTATGCAAGTAGATCATGAAAAGAATGCTTTAGGTGCTGGTTATATTGTTGAATTCATTCATGATGCTACTGAAAATTATTATGAGGGAGGAACATATGCTTTTAGGAATTGCAATAATATCAAGTTTCCTCTCTATGTGCTTAAAAATTTGAAGTTATGCTTGTTTTGCCTTCCTATGCTAGTTGATTATTGTTCCCATAAGTTGTTTGCTCACAAAATCCCTATGAATAGGAAGTGGGTTAGACTTAAATGTCCTAGTCATACTCTTCTTGATGCTCTCTTTATGTTTCAATTCTTATCTTTTATGTGAGCATCATTGAAATCATCATGCCTAGCTAGGGCGTTAAACGATAGCGCTTGTTGGGAGGCAACCCAACCTTATTTTTGTTCCTTGCTTTTTGCTCCTGTTTAGTAATAAATAATTCATCTAGCATCTGTTTATATGTGGTTTTATGTCTTTAATTACTGTTTGTGCCAAGTAGAACCTTTGGGAAGACTTGGGGAAAGTCTTGTTGATCATGCTGTAAAAAAACAGAAACTTTAGCGCTCACAAGAATTGCTGCCATTTTTTGTTGGAGAGTTCTATTTAGTTAATTCTTTTTGAATATGATTAATAGATAAATTCCTCAGGTCCGGAAATTTATTTTAGAATTTTTGGGGTTCCAGAAGTTTGCGTTAGTTACAGATTACTACAGACTGTTCTGTTTTTGACAGATTCTGTTTTTCGTGTGTTGTTTGCTTATTTTGATGAATCTATGGCTAGTAAAAGAGTTTATAAACCATAGAGAAGTTGTAATAAATTAGGTTTAAAACCAATATAAATAAAGAATGAGTTCATTACAGTACCTAAAGTAGTGTTTTGTTTTCTTTCGCTAACGGAGCTTACGAGTTTTCTGTTAAATTTTGTGTTGTGAAGTTTTCAAGTTTTGGGTAAAGATTCGATGGACTATGGAACAAGGAGTGGTAAGAGCCTAAGATTGGGGATGACCAAGGCACCCCAAGGTAATATTCAAGGACAACCAAAAGCCTAAGCTTGGGGATGCCCTGGAAGGCATCCCCTCTTTCATCTTCGTTCATCGGTAACTTTACTTAGAGCTATATTTTTATTCGCCACATGATATGTGTTTCGCTTGGAGCGTCAATTTATTTTGTTAGTATTTTCTTTATTTTATTTAGAACAATGTTTTGCATCTTTTATTTCAATAAAAGTGGCATTGATAGCCTTTACTATGCCTATGTTACAAGTATACATGTTGCTGTTTGAAAACAGAAAGTTTACCACTGTTGCAATAATTCCCTAGAAAAGTAAGAATGTGATAAAATGTTGAAACCTTTTGAATATTAATCTCTGATAAATTTACTACAGTGGGAATTTTCTTTCATAATTTTTGGAGTTAGGGAAGTATGGATGTTTCAGCATTCTTTACAGACTATCCTGTTTAGGCAGATTGCTGTTATGTTTGCATTGTTTGCATATGTTTGCTTCTTTAATGGTTATATTTGAGGATAGGACTATTAAATATGCAGAGGCATTTAGTATGCAATGTTGAATAATAATTTCAGTGATTTTCTACAGTAGAGTATGATAAGGTTTTTGCAATGGTTTATACTAACTTATCTCACGAGTCCTTGTTGAGTTCTGTGTGGATGAAGCTTTTGAGTTTTAGGGAGACCATGATATGAGAGGAATTAAGGAGACACAAAAGCTCCAGCTTGGGGATGCCCAAGGCAACCCAAGATAATATTTCAAGAAGTCTCAAGCATCTAAGCTTGGGGATGCCCCGGTTGGCATCCCACCTTTCTTCTTCCACAACTATCGGTTAGTTTCGGTTGATCCTAAGTTTTTGCTTCTTCACATGATGTTTGACATTATTGGAATGTCATTTGCTTTGATTGCTGTTTTAATAAAATACCAAGATCTGAAATTCTTAAATGTTAGAGAGTCTTCACATAGTTGCATAATTATTCAACTACTCATTGATCTTCACTTATATCTTTCGGAGTAGTTTGTCATTTGCTCTAGTGCTTCACTCATATCTTTTAGAGCATGGTGGTAGTTTTATTCTGAAGAAATAGATGATCTCTCATGCTTCACTTAGATTATTTTGAGAGTCTTAATAGCATGGTAATTTGCTTAAAATCCTAATATGCTAGGTATTCAAGAATAATAAAACTTTCTTATGAGTGTGTTGAATACTAAGAGAAGTTTGATGCTTGATGATTGTTTTGAGATATGGGGGTAATAATATCAAAGTCATGCTAGTTGAGTAGTTGTGAAATTGAGAAATTCTTGTGCTGAAGTTTGCAAGTCCCGTAGCATGCACATATGGTAAACGTTGTGTAAAAAATTTGAAACATGAGGTGTTATTTGATTGTCCTCCTTATGAGTGGCGGTCGGGGATGAGCGATGGTCTTTTCCTACCAATCTATCCCCCTAGGAGCATGCACGTAGTGCCGAGGTTTTTGATGACTTGTAGATTTTTGCAATAAGTATGTGAGTTCTTTATGACTAATGTTGAGTCCATGGATTATACACACTCTCACCCTTCCATCCATGCTAGCCTCTTCGGTACCGTGCATTGCCCTTTCTCACATTGAGAGTTGGCGCAAACTTCGCCGGTGCATCCAAACCCCGTGATATGATACGCTCTGTCACACATAAACCTCCTTACATCTTCCTCAAAACAGCCACCATACCTACCTATTATGGCATTTCCATAGCCATTCCGAGATATATTTCCATGCAACTTTCCACCATTCCGTTTATTATGACATGCATCATCATTGTCATATTGCTTTGCATGATCATGTACTTGACATTGTATTTGTGGCAAAGCCACCATCCATAATTTTTCATACATGTCATACTTGATTCATCGCAATCCCAGTACACCGCCGGAGGCATTCATATAGAGTCATCTTTGTTCTAGTATCGAGTTGTAATCATTAAGTTGTAAATAAATAGAAGTGTGATGATCATCATTTTCTAGAGCATTGTCCCAAGTAAGGAATAAAAAAATAAAAAAGAGGAGGCCCAAAAAAATAAAAAATAAAAAAGAGAAAGGCCATAAAAAAGTGAAAGGCCATAAAAAAAGAGAAGGCCCAAAAAAAGAGAAAGGCCATAAAATGAAAATGGGAGAAAAAGAGAGAAGGGACAATGCTACTATCCTTTTACCACACTTGTGCTTCAAAGTAGCACCATGATCTTCATAGTAGAGAGTCTCTTGTTTTGTCAGTTTCATATACTAGTGGGAATTCTTCATTACAGAACTTGGCTTGTATATTCCAACAACGGGCCTCCTCAAGTGCCCTAGGTCTTCGTGAGCAAGCAAGTTGGATGCACACCCACTTAGTTTCTTTTGTTGAGCTTTCATACATTTATAGCTCTAGTGCATCCGTTGCGTGGCAATCCCTACTCCCTGCATTAACATCAATCGGTGGGCATCTCCATAGCCCATTGATTAGCCTCGTTGATGTGAGACTTTCTCCTTTTTGTCTTCTCCACATAACCCCCCTCATTATATTCTATTCGACCCATAGTGCTATATCCATGGCTCACGCTCATGTATTGCGTGAAAGTTTATGAGTTTGAGATTACTAAAGTATGAAACAATTTCTTGGCTTGTCATCGGGGTTGTGCATGATGAGAGCATTCTTGTGTGACGAAAATGGAGCATGACTAAACTATATGATTTCGTAGGGATGAACTTTCTTTGGCCATGTTATTTTGAGAAGACATAATTGCTTAGTTAGTATGCTTGAAGTATTATTATTTTTATGTCAATATGAACTTTTGTCTTGAATCTTTCGGATCTGAATATTCATGCCACAATTAAGAAGAATTACATTGAAATTATGCCAAGTAGCACTCCGCATCAAAAATTCCGTTTTTATCATTTACCTACACGAGGACGAGCATGAATTAAGCTTGGGGATGCTTGATACGTCTCCAACGTATCTATAATTTTTGATTGCTCCATGCTATGTTATCTACTGTTTTGGGCAATATTGGGCTTTATTATCCACTTCTATATTATTTTTCGGACTAACCTATTAACCGGAGACCCAGCCCAGAATTGCTGTTTTTTGCCTATTTCAGTGTTTCGAAGAAAAGGAATATCAAACGGAGTCGAAACGGAACGAAATCAACTTGGGAAGTTATTTTTGGAAGGAGAGCTACCGGATGGACTTGGACCCCACATCAGGAGCCAAGGGAGGTGCTCACGAGGGTGGGGGGCGCCCCCCTAGGGCGCGCCCCCTGCCTCGTGGGGCCCCCGAAGCTCCACCGGCGTACTTCTTGCACCCATATATATCCTAAAACTTCCAGAACAAACAATAGATCGGGAGTTCCGCCGCCAGAAGCCTCCGTAGCCACCGAAAGCCAATCTAGACCCGTTCCGGCACCCTGCTAGAGGGGAAATCCCTCTCTGGTGGCCATCTTCATCATCCCGGTGCTCTCCATGACGAGGAGGGAGTAGTTCTCCCTCGGGGCTGAGGGTATGTACCAATAGCTATGTGTTTGATCTCTCTCTCTCTCTCTCTCTCTCTCTCTCTCTCTCTCTCTCTCTCGTGTTCTTGAGGTGATACGATCTTGATGTATCACGAGCTCTGCTATTATATTTGGATCCTATGATGTTTCTTCCCCCTCTACTCTCTTGTAATGGATTGAGTTTCCCCTTTGAAGTTATCTTATCGGATTGAGTCTTTAAAGATTTGAGAACACTTGATGTATGTCTTGCCGTGTGTATCTGTGGTGACAATGGGATATCACGTGATTCACTTGATGTATGTTTTGGTGACCAACTTGCGGGTTCCGCCCATGAAACTATGCATGGGGGTTGGCACACGTTTTCGTCGTTATTCTCAGGTAGAAACTTTGGGGCACTCTTTGAGGTTCTATGTGTTGGTTGAATAGATGAATCTGTGATTGTGTGATGCATATCGTATAATCATACCCACGGATACTTGAGGTGACATTGGAGTATCTAGGTGACATTAGGGTTTTAGTTGATTTGTGTCTTAAGGTGTTATTCTAGTACGAACTCTAGGGCTGTTTGTGACGCTTATAGGAATAGCCCAACAGATTGATTGGAAAGAATAACTTTGAGGTGGTTTCGTACCCTATCATAATCTCTTCGTTCGTTCTCTGCTATTAGTGACTTTGGGGTGACTCTTTGTTGCATGTTGAGGGATAGTTATGTGATCCAATTATGACATTATTGTTGAGAGGACTTGCACTAGTGAAATTATGAACCCTAGGCCTTGTTTCCTATCATTGCAATACCGTTTACGCTCACTTTTATCATTAGTTACCTTGCTGTTTTTATATTTTCAAATTACAAAAACCTTTATCTACCATCCATATACCACTTGTATCACCATCTCTTCGCCGAACTAGTGCACCTATACAATTTACCATTGTATTGGGTGTGTTGGGGACACAAGAGACTCTTTGTTATTTGGTTGCAGGGTTGCTTGAGAGAGACCATCTTCATCCTACGCCTGCTACGGATTGATAAACCTTAGGTCATCCACATGAGGGAAATTTGCTACTGTCCTACAAACCTCTGCACTTGGAGGCCCAACAACGTATACAAGAAGAAGGTTGTATAGTAGACTTTCGGGTGGGGGTGCGCCCTACCCCCTGGGCGCGCCCCCTACCTCGTGGGCCCTCCGGTGGCCATGTTCTGCTATATGAAGTCTTTCGATGGGAAAAAATCATAAGCCATCTTCTCGGACGAAACTCCGCCGCCACGAGGCGGAACCTTGGCGGAACCAATCTAGGGCTCTGACGGAGCTGTTCTGCCAGGGAAACTTCCCTCTGGGAGGGGGAAATCATCGCCATCGTCATCACCAATGCTTCTCTCATCGGGGGAGGGTAATCTCCATCAACATATTCATCAGCACCATCTCCTCTCAAAACCCTAGCTCATCTCTTGTATCCAATTCTTGTCTCCAAGTCCGGGATTGGTACTAGTAGGTTGCTAGTAGTGTTAATTACTCCTTGTAGTTGATGCTACTTGGTTTATTTGGTGGAAGATCATATGTTCAGATCCTATATGCATATTAATACCCCTCTGATTATGAACATGAATATGCTTTGTGAGTAGTTACGTTTGTTCCTGAGGACATGGGAGAAGTCTTGCTATTAGTAGTCATGTGAATTTGGTATTTGTTCGATATTTTGATGAGATGTATGTTGTCTCTGTTGGGTAACGTAGCAGAAATTCAAAATTTTCCTACGCGTCACCAAGATCTATCTATGGAGAAACCAGCTACGAGTAGAAGGAGAGTGCATCTACATACCCTTGTAGATTGCTAAGCGGAAGCGTTCAAGTGAACGGGGTTGATGGAGTCGTACTCGTCGTGATTCAAATCACCGATGATCAAGTGCCGAACGGATGGCACCTCCGCGTTCAACACACGTACAGTCCGGTGACGTCTCCCACGCCTTGATCCAGCAAGGAGAGAGGGAGAGGTTGAGGAAGACTCCATCCAACAGCAGCACAACGGCGTGGTGGCGATGGAGGAGCGTGGCAATCCAGCAGGGCTTCGCCAAGCACCATGGGAGAGGAGGAGGAGGGAGAGGGGCAGGGCTGCACCAACGAGAGATCAAATCGCGTGTTATGGGCAGCCCCATGCCTCAATATATATAGGGGGGAAGGGGGCTGCGCCCCCTTTAGGGTTTTCCCACCCCCTAGGGGCGGCGGCCAGCCCTAGATGGGTTTTGGGGTGCGGCCAAGAGGGGGGGAGGAGTCCATCCTCCCCAAGGCACCTCGGAGGTGCCTTCCCCCTTGAGGACTCTTCCCTCTAGGGTTCCCTAGGCGCATGGGCCTCTTGGGGCTGGTGCCCTTGGCCCATGTAGGCCAAGGCGCACCCCCTACAGCCCATGTGGCCCCCCGGGGCAGGTAGCCCCACCTGGTGGGCCCCCGGGACCCTTCCGGTGGTCCCGGTACAATACCGATGACCCCGAAACTTGTCCCGATGGCCGAAACAAGACTTCCTATATATAAATCTTTACCTCCGGACCATTCCGGAACTCCTCGTGACGTCCGGGATCTCATCCGGGACTCCGAACAACATTCGGTAACCACATACAAGCTTCCTTTATAACCCTAGCGTCATCGAACCTTAAGTGTGTAGACCCTACGGGTTCGGGAGACATGCAGACATGACCGAGACGTTCTCCGGTCAATAACCAACAGCGGGATCTGGATACCCATGTTGGCTCCCACATGTTCCACGATGATCTCATCGGATGAACCACGATGTCAAGGACTCAATCGATCCCGTATACAATTCCCTTTGTCTAGCGGTATTTTACTTGCCCGAGATTCGATCGTCGGTATACCGATACCTTGTTCAATCTCGTTACCGGCAAGTCACTTTACTCGTTCCGTAACACATCATCCCGTGATCAACTCCTTGGTCACATTGCGCATATGATGATGTCCTACCGAGTGGGCCCAGAGATACCTCTCCGTTTACACGGAGTGACAAATCCCAGTCTCGATCCGCATAAAACAATAGATACTTTCGGAGATACCTGTAGTGCACCTTTATAGTCACCCAGTTACGTTGTGACGTTTGATACACCCAAAGCACTCCTACGGTATCCAGGAGTTACACGATCTCATGGTCAAAGGAAGAGATACTTGACATTGGCAAAGCTCTAGCAAATGAACTACACGATCTTTTGTGCTAGTCTTAGGATTGGGTCTTGTCCATCACATCATTCTCCTAATGATGTGATCCCGTTATCAACGACATCCAATGTCCATAGCCAGGAAACCATGACTATCTGTTGATCACAACGAGCTAGTCAACTAGAGGCTCACTAGGGACATATTGTGGTCTATGTATTCACACGTGTATTACGATTTCCGGATAATACAGTTATAGCATGAATAAAAGACAATTATCATGAACAAGGAAATATAATAATAATACTTTTATTATTGCCTCTAGGGCATATTTCCAACAGTCTCCCACTTGCACTAGAGTCAATAATCTAGTTCACATCGCCATGTGATTAACACTCACAGGTCACATCGCCATGTGACTAATACCCAAGAGTTTACTAGAGTCAGTAGTCTAGTTCACATCACTATGTGATTAACACTCAATGAGTTTTATGTTTGATCATGTTGCTTGTGAGAGAGGTTTTAGTCAACGGGTCTGAACCTTTCAGATCCGTGTGTGCTTTACAAATCTCTATGTCATCTCCTAGATGCAGCTACCACGCTCTATTTGGAGCTATTCCAAACAACTGTTCTACTTGGAGCTATTCTAAATTATTGCTCCATTATATGTATCCGGTCTCTCTACTCAGAGCTATCCGGATAGGTGTCAAGCTTGCATCGTCGTAACCTTTACGACGAACTCTTTTACCACCTCCATAATCGAGAAAATTCCTTAGTCCACTAGTTACTAAGGATAACTTTGACCGCTGTCCTGTGAGCCATTCTTGGATCACTCTTGTACCCCTTGACTGACTCATGGCAAGGCACACTTCAGGTGCGGTACACAGCATAGCATACTGAAGAGCCTACGTCTTAAGCATAGGGGACGACCTTCGTCCTTTCTCTCTATTCTGCCGTGGTCGAGCTTTAAGTCTTAACTTCGTACCTTACAACTCAGGCAAGAACTCCTTCTTTGACTGGTCCATCTTGAACACCTTCAAGATCATGTCAAGGTATGTGCTCATTTGAAAGTATTATTAAGCATTTTGATCTATCCTTATAGATCTTGATGCTCAATGTTCAAGTAGCTTAATCCAGGCTTTCCATTGAAAAACACCTTTCAAATAACCCTATATGCTTTCTAGAAATTCTACGTCATCTCTGATCATCAATATGTCAACAACATATACTCATCAGAAATTCTATAGTGCTCCCACTCACTTCTTTGGAAATACAAGTTTCTCATAAACTTTGTATAGACCCAAAATCTTTGATCATCTTATCAAAGCGTACATTCCAACTCCGAGATGCCTACTCCAGTCCTTAGAAGGATCGCTGGAGCCAGCATACCTTTTAGCATCCTTAGGATTGACAAAACCTTTCTGATTGTATTACATACAACCTTTCCTTACGAAAACTGGTAAGGAAACTCGTTTTGACATCCGTCTACCAGATTTCATAAATGCAGCTAATGCTAACATGATTCCGACGGACTTAAGCATCGCTACGGATGAGAAAATCTCATCGTAGTCAACTCCTTGAACTTGTGAAAAACTCTTCGCCACAAGTCGAGCCTCATAGACGGTGACATTACCATCCACGTCCGTCTTCTTCTTAAAGATCCATTTATCTTAATGGCTTGCCGATCATCGGGCAAGTCCACCAAAGTCCATGGATCCGTTCTCAGATTTTATGGCTCCTAACCATTTGTCGGAATTTGGGCCCACCATCGCTTCTCCATAGCTCGTAGGTTCATTGTTGTCTAGCAACATGATCTTCAAGACAGGATCACCGTACCACTTCGAAGTAGTACGTGTCCTTGTCATCCTACGAGGTTCGTTAGTGACTTGATCCGAAGTTTCATGAACACTATCATAAGCTTCTACTTCAATTGGTGTAGGTACCACAGGAACAACTTCCTGTGCCCTGCCACACACTAGTTGAAGAGACGGTTCAATAACCTCATCAAGTCTCCACCATCCTCCCACTCAACTCTTTCGAGAGAAGCTTTTCCTCGAGAAAGGACCCGATTCTAGAAACAATCCATATTGCTTTTGGATCTGAATTAGGAGGTATACCCAACTGTTTTGGGTGTCCTATGAAGATGCATTTTATCCGCTTTGGGTTCGAGCTTAATCCTGAAACTTTTTCACATAAGCGTCGCAGCCCCAAACCTTTAAGAAACGATAACTTAGGTTTCTCTAAACCATAATTCATACGGTGTCATCTCAACGGAATTACGTGGTGCCCTATTTAAAGTGAATGTGGTTGTCTCTAATGCCTAACCCATGAACGATAGTGGTAATTCGATAAGAGACATCATGGTACGCACCATATCCAATAGGGTGCAACTATGATGTTCGGACACACCATCACACTATGGTGTTCCAGGCGGTATTAATTGCGAAACAATTTCCACAATGTCTTAATTGTGTGCCAAAACTCGTAACTCAGATATTCATCTCTATGATCATATCATAGACATTTTATCCTCTTGTCACAATGATCTTCTACTTCACTCTGAAATTACTTGAACCATTCAATAATTCAGACTTGTGTTTCATCAAGTAAATATCTCAACATCTACTCGAATCATCTGTGAAGTAAGATCATAACGATATTCACTGCATGCCTCAGCACTCATTGGATTGGACACATCAAAATGTGTTACTTCCAACAAGTTGCTATCTTGTTCCATCTTACTGAAAACGAGGCTTTTCAGTCATCTTGCCCATGTGGTATGATTTGCATATCTCAAGTGATTCAAAATCAAGTGAGTCCAAACGATCCATTTGCATGGAGTTTCTTCATGCATATACACCAATAGACATGGTTCGCATGTCTCAAACTTTTCAAAAACGAGTGAGTCCAAAGATCCATCAACATGGAGCTTCTTCATGCGTTTTATACCATTATGACTTACATGGCAGTGCCACAAGTAAGTGGTACTATCATTACTATCTTATATCTTTTGGCATGAAAATGTGTATCACTACGATCGAGATTCAATAAACCATTCAGGTTTAATACTAATCTTGATGGTAGAGGGAGCGTGCAATGTTTGATCACATCAAACTTGGAAACACTTCCAACACATATCATCAGCTCACCTTTAGCTAGTCTCCGTTTATTCCGTAGCTTTTATTTCGAGTTACTAACACTTAGCAACCGAACCGGTATCTAATACCCTGGTGCTACTAGGAGTACTAGTAAAGTACACATTAACATAATGTATATCCAATATACTTCTATCGACCTTGCCAGCCTTCTCATCTACCAAGTATCTAGGGTAATGCTGCCCCAGTGGTTGTTCCCCTTATTACAGAAGCACTTAGTCTCGGGTTTGGGTTCAACCTTGGGTTTCTTCACTAGAGCAGCACCTGAATTGCTGTTTCATGAAGTATCCCTTTGTTCCCTTGCCCTTCTTGAAACTAGTGGTTTCATCAACCATCAACAATTGATGCTCCTTCTTGATTTCTACTTTCGCGATGTCAAACAACGCGAATACCTCAAGGATCATCATCTCTATCCTTGATATGTTATAGTTCATCACGAAGCTCTAGCAGCTTGGTGGCAATGACTTTTGGGGAAACGTCACTATCTCATCTGGAAGATCAACTCCCACTCGATTCAAGTGATTGTTGCACTCAGACAATTTGAGCACAAGCTCAACGATTGAGCTTTTCTCCCTTAGTTTGCAGGCTAAGAAAATCGTCGGAGGTCTTATACCTCTTGACATGGGCACGAGCCTGAAATCCCAATTTCAGCCCTCAAAACATCTCATATGTTTCGCGATATTTCAAAAACATCTTTGGTGCCTCAATTCTAAACCGTTTAACTGAACTATCACGTAGTTATCAAGATGTGTATGTCCGATGTTCACAACATCCACAAACAACGTTTGGGGTTCAGCACACTGAGTGGTGCATTAAGGACATAAGCGTTCTAGTGTCCGCATAATCGCTACTGTCAACTTTCAACTATATTTTCTCTAGGAACATAACTAAAACAGTAGAACTATAGCGTGAGCTACGACATAATTTGCAAAAGGTCTTTTGACTATGTTCAGGATAATTAAGTTCATCTTATGAACTCCCACTCAGATAGACATCCCTCTGGTCATCTAAGTGATCACATGATCCGAGTCAACTAGGCCGTGTCCAATCATCACGTGAGACAGACTAGTCATCATCGGTGAACATCTTCATGTTGATCGTATCTACTATACGACTCATGCTCGACCTTTCGGTCTCCGTGTTCCGAGGCCATGTCTGCACATGCTAGGCTCGTCAAGTTAACCCTAAGTGTTTTCGCTGTGTAAAACTGTCTTACACCCGTTGTATGTGAACGTAAGAATCCATCACACCCGATCATCACGTGGTGCTTAGAAGCGACGAACTGTAGCAACGGTGCACAGTTAGGGGAGAACACTTCTTGAAATTTTGTAAGGGATCATCTTATTTACTACCGTCGTCCTAAGTAAACAAGATGCATAAACATGATAAACATCACATGCAATCAAATAGTGACATGATATGGCCAATATCATTTTGCTCCTTTTGATCTTCATCTTCGGGGCTCCATGATCATCATCGTCACCGGCATGACACCATGATCTCCATCATCATGATCTCCATCATCGTGTCTTCATGAAGTTGTCACGCCAACGACTACTTCTACTTCTATGGCTAACGCGTTTAGCAATAAAGTAAAGTAAGTTACATGGCGTTCTTCAATGACACGCAGGTCATACAAAAAATAAAGACAACTCCTATGGCTCCTGCCGGTTGTCATACTCATCGACATGCAAGTCGTGAATCCTATTACAAGAACATGATCAATCTCATACATCACATATCATTCATCACATTCTTCTGGCCATATCACATCACATAGCATACCCTGCAAAAACAAGTTAGACGTCCTCTAATTGTTGTTTGCATGTTTTACGTGGCTGCTATGGGTTTCTAGCAAGAACGTTTCTTACCTACGCAAAACCACAACGTGATATGCCAATTGCTATTTACCCTTCATAAGGACCCTTTTCATCGAATCCGTTCCGACTAAAGTGGGAGAGACTGGCACCCGCTAGCCACCTTATGCACCAAGTGCATGTCAATCGGTGGAACCTGTCTCACGTAAGAGTACGTGTAAGGTCGGTCCGGGCCGCTTCATCCCACAATACCGTCGAAACAAGATTGGACTAGTAACGGTAAGCATATTGAACAACATCAACGCCCACAACTACTTTGTGTTCTACTCGTGCAAAGAATCTACGCAATAGACCTAGCTCATGATGCCACTGTTGGGGAACGTAGCAGAAATTCAAAATTTTCCTACGCGTCACCAAGATCTATCTATGGAGAAACCAGCTACGAGTAGAAGGAGAGTGCATCTACATACCCTTGTAGATCGCTAAGCGGAAGCGTTCAAGTGAACGGGGTTGATGGAGTCGTACTCGTCGTGATTCAAATCACCGATGATCAAGTGCCG
The DNA here is from genome assembly GCF_018294505.1 of Triticum aestivum. Lineage (NCBI taxonomy): Eukaryota > Viridiplantae > Streptophyta > Magnoliopsida > Poales > Poaceae > Triticum > Triticum aestivum. The sequence goes on from NC_057803.1 coordinate 433,933,259, forward strand.
AACGGACGGCACCTCCGCGTTCAACACACGTACAGCCCGGTGACGTCTCCCACGCCTTGATCCAGCAAGGAGAGAGGGAGAGGTTGAGGAAGACTCCATCCAACAGCAGCACAACGGCGTGGTGGTGATGGAGGAGCGTGGCAATCCAGCAGGGCTTCGCCAAGCACCATGGGAGAGGAGGAGGAGGGAGAGGGGCAGGGCTGCACCAACGAGAGATCAAATCGCGTGTTATGGGCAGCCCCATGCCTCAATATATATAGGGGGGAAGGGGGCTGCGCCCCCTTTAGGGTTTTCCCACCCCCTAGGGGCGGCGGCCAGCCCTAGATGGGTTTTGGGGTGCGGCCAAGAGGGGGGGAGGAGTCCATCCTCCCCAAGGCACCTCGGAGGTGCCTTCCCCCTTGAGGACTCTTCCCTCTAGGGTTCCCTAGGCGCATGGGCCTCTTGGGGCTGGTGCCCTTGGCCCATGTAGGCCAAGGCGCACCCCCTACAGCCCATGTGGCCCCCCGGGGCAGGTGGCCCCACCCGGTGGGCCCCCGGGACCCTTCCGGTGGTCCCGGTACAATACCGATGACCCCGAAACTTGTCCCGATGGCCGAAACAGGACTTCCTATATATAAATCTTTACCTCCGGACCATTCGGAACTCCTCGTGACGTCCGGGATCTCATCCGGGACTCCGAACAACATTCGGTAACCACATACAAGCTTCCTTTATAACCCTAGCGTCATCGAACCTTAAGTGTGTAGACCCTACGGGTTCGGGAGACATGCAGACATGACCGAGACGTTCTCCGGTCAATAACCAACAGCGGGATCTGGATACCCATGTTGGCTCCCACATGTTCCACGATGATCTCATCGGATGAACCACGATGTCAAGGACTCAATCGATCCCGTATACAATTCCCTTTGTCTAGCGGTATTTTACTTGCCCGAGATTCGATCGTCGGTATACCGATACCTTGTTCAATCTCGTTACCGGCAAGTCACTTTACTCGTTCCGTAACACATCATCCCGTGATCAACTCCTTGGTCACATTGCGCATATGATGATGTCCTACCGAGTGGGCCCAGAGATACCTCTCCGTTTACACGGAGTGACAAATCCCAGTCTCGATCCGCATAAAACAATAGATACTTTCGGAGATACCTGTAGTGCACCTTTATAGTCACCCAGTTACGTTGTGACGTTTGATACACCCAAAGCACTCCTACGGTATCCAGGAGTTACACGATCTCATGGTCAAAGGAAGAGATACTTGACATTGGCAAAGCTCTAGCAAATGAACTACACGATCTTTTGTGCTAGTCTTAGGATTGGGTCTTGTCCATCACATCATTCTCCTAATGATGTGATCCCGTTATCAACGACATCCAATGTCCATAGCCAGGAAACCATGACTATCTGTTGATCACAACGAGCTAGTCAACTAGAGGCTCACTAGGGACATATTGTGGTCTATGTATTCACACGTGTATTACGATTTCCGGATAATACAGTTATAGCATGAATAAAAGACAATTATCATGAACAAGGAAATATAATAATAATACTTTTATTATTGCCTCTAGGGCATATTTCCAACAGTCTCTCCTCTAGTGGTGTTATGTGAACGGCGACTACATAACACTTCACCATTATTTGGGCCTAGAGGAAGTCATTGGGAAGTAATAAGTAGATGATGGGTTGCTAGAGTGACAGAAGCTTAAACCCTAGTTTATGCGTTGCTTCGTAAGGGGCTGATTTGGATCCATATGTTTCATGCTATGGTTAGGTTTACCTTAATACTTTTGTTGTAGTTGCGGATGCTTGCAATAGAGGTTAATCATAAGTGGGATGCTTGTCCAAGTAAGGACAGTACCCAAGCACCGGTCCACCACCCACATACCAAATTATCAAAGTACCAAACGCGAATCATACAAACGTGATGAAAACTAGCTTGACGACATTCCCATGTGTCCTCATGAGCGCTTTTCTCTATATAAGAGTTTGTCCAGGCTTGTCCTTTGCTGCAAAAAGGATTGGGCCACCTTGCTGCACTTTATTTACTTTTGTTACTTGTTGCTTGTTACAAATTATCCTATCACAAAACTATCTGTTACCACTTATTTCAGTACTTGCAGAGAATACCTTGCTGGAAACCGCTTATCATTTCCTTCTGCTCCTCGTTGGGTTCGACACTCTTACTTATCGAAAGGACTACGATAGATCCCCTATACTTGTGGGTCATCAAGACTCTTTTCTGGCGCCGTTGCCGGGGAGTGAAGCGCCTTTGGTAGGTGGAATTTGGTAAGAAAAAAATTATATAGTGTGCTGGAATTTACTGTCACTTATTACTATGGAAAGTAATCCTCTGAGGGGCTTGTTTGGGGTATCTTCACCCCGACCAGTAGAGCAAAGAGTTGCTCCTCAACCTACTGAAAATGAAAATGAAAATGCTACTTTGAAATTCCTTCAGGCATGATAGAAAAACTGTTAGATAATCCTTTTGCAGGAGACGGAACAATGCATCCTAATGAGCGCCTAATATATGTGGATGAAGTTTGTGGATTATTTCAGCTTGCAGGTGTACCCGGAGATGTTGTTAAGAAGAAGGTCTTCCCTTTATCTTTTAAGGAAGATACATTGACATGGTATAGGCTATGTGATGATACGGGGTCATGGAACTACAAACGATTGAAATTGGAATTTCATCAGAAGTTTTATCCTATGCATCTTGTTCATCGTGATCGCAATTATATATATATAAGTTTTGGCCTCGCGAAGGAGAAAGCATCGCTCAAGCTTGGGGAGGCTTAAATCAATGTTATATTCATGCCCCAATCATGAGCTCTCGAGAGAGATGATTATTCAAAATTTATATGCTCGGCTTTCTGACAACAATCGCACCATGCTCGATACTTCTTGTGCTGGCTCTTTTATGAAGAAGACTATTGAATTCAAATGGAATTTATTGGAAAGAATTAAACGCAACTCTTAAGATTGGGACCTCGACGAAGGTAAGGAGTCAGGTATGACACCTAAGTTTGATTGTGTTAAATCTTTTATGGATACCGATGTTTTCCATAAATTTAGCACTAAATATGGACTTGACTCTGAGATAGTAGCTTCTTTCTGTGAATATTTTGCTACTTATGTTGATCTCCCCAAGGAGAAGTGGTTTAAATAACATCCTCCCATAGAAGTAAAAGTAGCTGCACCTATTAAAGTTGAGGAAAAGACTATCACTTATAATGATCCTATTGTTCCTACTTCTTATGTTGAGAAACCACCTTTCCATGTTAGGATAAAGGATCATGCTAAAGCTTCAACTGTGGTTCGTAAAAGCAACACTAAAACTTATACACCTTCTGAGCAAATCAAAGTTGAACCTGATATTGCTATTGTTCAAGATCTCTTGTCTGATAATATTGATGGGCATGTTATTCATTTCCTTGATGAGACTGATAGAATTGCTAAACCTTGTTGTGCTAAAGATAAAAATAGACCTATGGTAGGCATGCCTATTCTTTCTGTTAAAATAGGAGATCATTGTTATCACGGCTTATGTGATATGGGTGCTAGTTCTAGTGCAATACCTTACGCCTTATACCAAGAAATTATGCATGATATTGCACCTGCTGAGATAGAAGATATTGATGTCACAATTAAACTTGCCAATAGAGATACTATTTCACCTATGGGAATTGTTAGAGATGTTGAAGTCTTGTGTGGGAAAACTAAATATCCTGCTGATTTTCTTGTTCTTGGTTCCCCACAAGATAGCTTTTGTCCCATTATATTTGGTAGTCCATTCTTAAACACTGTCAATGCTAAGATATATTGCAAAAAGGATGTTGTTAGTTGTTACTATAGGTTTAGATGATATGTCTCATGAATTTAATTTCTCTAAATTTAGTAGACAACACCGTGAAGAAGAATTACCTAGTAAGGATGAAATTATTGGTCTTGCTTCTATTGCCGTACCTCCTAGTGATCCTTTAGAACAATATTTGCTAGACCATGAAAATGATATGTTTATGAATGAAATAAGGGAAATAGATGAAGTATTCTTTAAACAGGAACCTATTCTGAAACACAATTTGCCTGTTGAAATCCTAGGGGATCCTCTTCCACCCAAGGGTGATCTCGTGTTTGAGCTTAAACCGTTCCCTGATACTCTTAAATATGCTTATCTTGATGAGAAAAAGATATATCCTGTTATTATTAGTGCTAACCTTTCAGAGCATGAGGAAGAGAGATTATTGAAAACTCTCAAGAAGCACCGTGCTGCTATTGGGTATACTCTTGATGATCTTAAGGGCATTAGTCCCACTCTATGTCAACATAAAATAAATTTGGAAGAAGATGCGAAACCAGTTCGTGATCATCAATGACGGCTGAATCCTAAAATGAAAGAAGTGGTAAGAAAGGAAATACTAAAGCTCCTTGAGGCAGGTATAATCTATCCCGTTGCTGATAGTCAGTGGGTAAGTCCTGTCCATTGTGTCCCTAAGAAGGGAGGTATTACTGTCATTCCTAATGATAAAAATGAATTGATTCCTCAAAGAATTATTACAGGTTATAGGATGATAATTGATTTCTACAAATTAAATAAGGCCACTAAAAAGGATCATTACCCCTTACCTTTTATCGATCAAATGCTAGAAAGATTATCCAAACATACACATTTTTTGCTTTCTAGATGGTTATTATGGTTTCTCTCAAATACCTGTGTCAGCCAAGGATCAATCAAAGACTACTTTTACTTGTCCGTTTGGTACTTTTGCTTATAGACGTATGCCTTTTGGTTTATGTAATGCACCTGCTACCTTTCAAAGATGCATGATGGCTATATTCTCTGACTTTTGTGAAAAAGATTTGTGAGGTTTTCATGGACGATTTCTCCGTCTATGGATCTTCTTTTGATGATTGCTTGAGCAACCTTGATCGAGTTTTGCAGAGATGTGAAGAAACTAATCTTGTCTTGAATTGGGAAAAGTGTCACTTTATGGTTAATGAAGGTATTGTCTTGGGGCATAAAATTTCTAAAAGAGGTATTGAAGTTGATAAAGCCAAGGTTGATGCTATTGAAAAGGTGCCAAGTCCCAAGGACATAAAAGGTATAAGAAGTTTCCTTGGTCACGCCGGTTTTTATAGGAGGTTTATTAAGGACTTCTCACAAATTTCTCAGCCTCTGACTAATTTATTACAAAAAGATATACCATTTGTCTTTGATGATGATTGTGTAGAAGCATTTGAAATACTTATGAAAGCATTGATCTCTGCACCTATTGTTCAGTCACCTGATTGGAATTTACCCTTTGAAATTATGTGTGATGCTAGTGATTATGCTGTAGGTGCTGTTCTAGGGAAAAGAGTTGATAAGAAATTAAACGTTATTCAATATGCTAGTAAAACCCTAGACAATGCTCAAAGAAATTATGCTACTACTGAAAAAGAATTCTTAGCAGTTGTATTTGCTTGTGATAAGTTCAGACCTTATATTGTTGATTCTAAAGTAACTATTCACACTGATCATGCTGCTATTAAATATCTTATGGAAAAGAAAGATGCTAAACCTAGACTTATTAGATGGGTTCTCTTGCTACAAGAATATGACTTACATATTGTTGATAGAAAGGGAGCTGAGAACCCCGTTGCAGACAACTTGTCTAGGTTAGAAAATGTGCTTGATGAGCCACTACCTATTGATGATAGTTTTCCTGATGAGGAATTAAATGTCATAAATTCTTCTCATACTGCTCCATGGTATGCTGATTATGCTAATTACATTGTTGCTAAATTTATACCACCTAGTTTCACATACCAACAAAAGAAAAAGTTCTTTTATGGTTTGAGGCATTACTTTTGGGATGACCCACATCTTTATAAAGGAGTAGATGGTGTTATTAGACGTTGTGTACCTGAGCATGAACATGAACATATCCTACGCAAGTGTCACTTCGAAGCTTATGGAGGACACCATGCTGGAGATAGAACTGCACCTAAGGTATTGCAATCTGGTTTTTATTGGCCTACTCTCTTCAAGGATGCTCGTAAGTTTGTCTTATCTTGTGATGAATGTCAAAGAATTGGTAATAATAGTAGACGTCAAGAAATGCCTATGAACTATTCACTCATTATTGAACCATTTGATGTTTGGGGCTTTGACTATATGGGACCTTTTCCTTCCTCTAATGGATATACACATATTTTAGTTGTTTTTGATTACGTTACTAAGTGGGTAGAAGCTATTCCAACTAGTAGTGCTGATCATAACACTTCTATGAAAATGCTTAAAGAAGTTATTTTTCCAAGATTTGGAGTCCCTGGATATTTAATGACTGATGGTGGTTCACATTTTATTCATGGTGCTTTCCATAAAATGCTTTCTAAGTGTGATGTTAATCGTAGAATTGCATCCCCTTATCACCCACAGTCTATTGGTAGAATTGAGAAATAGAGAATTCAAATTAATTTTGCAAAAGACTGTCAATAGGTCTAGAAAGAATTGGTCCAAGAAACTTGATGATGCATTATGGTCCTATAGAACTGCATATAAAAATCCTATGGGTATATCTCCGTATAAAATGGTTTATGGAAAAGCATGTCACTTACCTCTCGAACTATAACACAAGGCATATTGGGCTATTAAAGAGCTCAATTATGATTTTAAACTTGCCGGTGAGAAGAGGTTATTTGATATTAGCTCAGTCGATGAATGGAGAACCCAAGCCTATGAAAATGCCAAGTTGTTTAAAGAAAAAGTTAAAAGATGGCATGGTAAAAGGATACAAAAGCGGGAGTTTAATGTAGGTGATTATGCATTTTTATACAACTCTCGTTTAAGATTTTTTGCAGGAAAACTTCTCTCTAAATGGGAAGATCCTTACATTATCGAGGAGGTCTATCGTTCGGGTGCCATAAAAATCAACAACTTTGAAGTCAAAAATCCGAAGGTGGTGAACGGTCAAAGAATCAAACATTATATCTCAGGTAATCCCAAAAATATTGAAACCAATGTTATTGAAACCGTAACCCCGGAAGAATACATAAGGGACACTTTCCGGAATGTTTCAGACTCCGAAAAGGAATAGGTATGTGGTACGGTAAGTAAACCGACTCCAAAACAGTTCTAAAGGCAATATTTATCCATTTTGGAATATTTAGAATAATATAAAAATAAGAAGCAGTCCGGGAAGGACACGAGGGCTCCATGAGGGTGGAGGGCGTGCCCCCTACCTCGTGGGCACCTCGTGCGCTTTCCGGACTCCATTTTCTTACACGATGCGTATTTTGGTCGGTAAAAATTCATTATATAATCTCCCGGGGGTTTTGACTCCCGTATCACGCAATTATCCTCTGTTTGTGTTTCGAGCTGTTTTTCTGACAGATCCAGGACGTCATGTCATCTTCAAGTTCCCCAAGGACCAGTTCTTCTAGAAGGTCATCAACCCCTACCTCGCGGAGGTGCTGCAAAACCCTCAAACCATTGAGATGCGTGAGGGGTTGTTGCACATCCGCGATGCTGAAGGACCAAGGAAAACCGGAAGCACGGAGGCAAGGCTCGAGGCATTGGAGCAAGATGTTTTCAAGTGTCGGGAGGTGGTGGAGCGTGGACTCGATTCCAATCACATTATGATCACGGAGTTCACCAACAACCACAAGCTAGACGTTAAGGACATTGGGGAGGTCATCTTCAAGCTTCATGAGAAAATCGAGCACCACCAAGCCCAGGTCTATGACCTGCAAAATCAAAACTGTGAGTATGAATATAGATTCAAGAGGATGAGTTTGGCTGCAGATTTGAGGTTTCAGGAGACTCGATCATCCTTCTATGATGGTGAGCCTATGCCTTGGAAGAAGGACGACAGTCCTACGACATCAACAAAACCATCACCTTCTCCACCAATAAAGAAGAACTGAGCATCGGGTATGGGCACTCCCCTTGGCAACTGCCAAGCTTGGGGGAGTGCCCCGGTATCGTATCACCATCACTTTTATCTTTACCTTTTTCTTAGTTTGATTCTTTTGATAATATTTTGATCTAGTAGAATAAAAGTTCTTGGCATGATCTAGTTTTGAGTTTTGCTTTATGATCCCTCTATGTAATCGAGTCCGTGAGCTATATATAATAAAGATTAGTGTTGAGTCAAGGGCTTGATTATTTTGCCATGATCCTAAGTGAATTAAATAAAAGAGGAATAAATAAAAAGGAAACAAAGAGATCATATGGATCTTGTGGAGAGTAATGAGCTCACATAGAAAAAGTATGATGAATAAAAGTTGTTGAGAGTTGACAAACATAGTTTTGGTCATCGTTGCAATTAATAGGAAGTAATAAAGAGAGGTCTTCACATATAAATATACTATCTTGGACATCTTTTATGATTGTGAGAACTCATTAAAATATGACATGCTAAAGAGTTAACGTTGGACAAGGAAGACAACATAATGGGTTATGTTCTCTTACATCTAAGATAAATTATATTGTCATGGATCATCCAACATGGTTGAGCTTGCCTTTCCCCCTCATGCTAGCCAAATTCATCGCACCAAGTAGAGATACTACTTGTGCTTCCAAACACCCTTAAACCAGTTTTGCCATAAGAGTCCACCATACCTACCTATGGATTGAGTAAGATCCTCCAAGTAAGTTGTCATCAGTGCAAGCAATAAAAAATTGCTCTCTAAATATGTATGACTTATTAGTGTGGGAGAAAATAAGCTTTATACGATCGTGTGATATGGAAGAAATAAAAGCGACAGACTGCATAATAAAGGTCCATATCACAAGTGGCAATATAAAGTGATGTTCTTTCGCATTAAGATTTTGTGCATCCAACAATAAAAGCGCATGACAACCTCTGCTTCCCTCTGCGAAGGGCCTATCTTTTACTTTTATCTCCTACCTTGTATAAGAGTCATGGTGATCTTCACCCTTCCTTTTCACATTTTATCCTTTGGCAAGCACAGTATGTTGGAAAGATCCTGGTATATATGGCTAATCGGATGTGAGTTTTCATGAACTATTATTGTTGACATTACCCTTATGGTAAAACATTGGGAGGCAAAACTATAAGCCCCTATCTTTCTCTGTGTCCAATTAAAACTCCATAACCATAAGTATTGCGTGAGTGTCAGCAATTGTGAAAGACTAGATGATAGTTGAGTATGTGGACTTGCTGAAAAGCTCTTATATATTGACTCTTTCCTATGTTATGATAAATTGCAATTCCTCCAATGACTGAGATTATAGTTTGTTAGTTTTCAATGAAGTTTACGATTCATACTTGAAATTGTGACTGAATTATTACTCTAGCATAAGAAATCATATGACAAGAATTATGTAAGTTGTTCTAAGAATGATCATGATGCCCTCATGTCCGTATTTTATTTTTATCAACACCTCTATCTCCAAACATGTGGAAATATTTTTCTATTTCGGCTTTCGCTTGAGGACAAGCGAGGTCTAAGCTTGGGGGAGTTGATACGTCCATTTTGCATCATGTTTTTATATCGATATTTATTGCATTATGGGATATTATTACACATTATGTCACAATACTTATGTCTATTCTCTCTTATTTTACAAGGTTTACATAAAGAGGGAGAATAACGGCAGCTGGGATTCTGGGCTGGAAAAGGAGCAAATATTAGAGACCTATTCCGCACAGCTCCAAATGTCCTGAAACTTCATGGAATACGTTTTCAGAATATATAATAAATATTGAGCGCAAGAAGTTCACCAGGGGGGCCACACCCTGTCCACGAGGGTGGGGGCGCGCCCTACCCCCTGGGCACGCCCCCCTACCTCGTGGGCCCCCTGGTGGCCCTCCGGTGGCCATCTTCTGCTATATGAAGTCTTTCGATGGGAAAAAAATCATAAGCCATCTCCTCGGACGAAACTCCGCCGCCACGTGGCGGAACCTTGGCGGAACAAATCTAGGGCTCTGGCGGAGCTGTTCTGCCGAGGAAACTTCCCTCTGGGAGGGGGAAATCATCGCCATCATCATCACCAACGCTCCTCTCATCGGGAGAGGGCAATCTCCATCAACATCTTCATCAGCACCATCTCTTCTCAAAACCCTAGTTCATCTCTTGTATCCAATTCTTGTTTCCAAGTCCGGGATTGGTACTAGTAGGTTATTAGTAGTGTTAATTACTCCTTGTAGTTGATGCTAGTTGGTTTATTTGGTGGAATATCATATGTTCAGATCCTATATGCATATTAATACCCCTCTGATTATGAACATGAATATGCTTTGTGAGTAGTTACGTTTGTTCCTGAGGACATGGGAGAAGTCTTGCTATTAGTAGTCATGTGAATTTGGTATTCGTTCGATATATTGATGCGATGTATGTTGTCTCTCCTCTAGTGGTGTTATGTGAATGTCGACTACATAACACTTCACCATTATTTGGGCCTAGAGGAAGGCATTGGGAAGTAATAAGTAGATGATGAGTTGCTAGAGTGACAAAAGCTTAAACCCCAGTTTATGTGTTGCTTCGTAAGGGGTTGATTTGGATCCATATGTTTCATGCTATGGTTAGGTTTACCTTAATACTTTTGTTGTAGTTGCGGATTCTTGCAATAAAGGTTAATCATAAGTGGGATGCTTGTCCAAGTAAGGACAGTACCCAAGCACCGGTCCACCCACATACCAAATTATCAAAGTACCGAACGCGAATCATATGAACATGATGAAAACTAGCTTGACGATATTCCCATGTGTCCTCGGGAGCGCTTTTCTCTATATAAGAGTTTGTCCAGGCTTGTCCTTTGCTGCAAAAAGGATTGGGCCACACTGCTGCACTTTATTTACTTTTTTACTTGTTGCTCATTACAAATTATCCTATCACAAAACTATTTGTTACCACTTATTTCAGTACTTGCAGAGAATACCTTGCCGGAAACTGCTTAACATTTCCTTCTGCTCCTCGTTGGGTTCGACACTTTTACTTATCGAAAGGACTACGATAAATCCCCTATACTTGTGGGTCATCAGTGTTGTGTTATTTTTTTATTTTTGGGGTTTGTTTGGATATTTTTATGCATTAAGTGAGTTTTCAATGCATTTAGGTGCATAATTCAAATTTAAACTACATGCACATGCTCCGGTGCATATAAATTGGTTGAAAAATCAAATCTTTTGTCCTTGGGTGCATGCTTAGGTCCCATGCAAGAAATGGGAATGAATGTCAAACACCCTGCCACCGTCACTCGGCCGCAAACATTGATATGCCTGGTTTTTAAATTCTAGTAAATCCAAAACTCATCTGAAATTCATGAAACTTGGCATGCTATCATGGTAATTTTTTTATCCCATTAGGGGCAGGTTTGGGTATATGCTTCTCACAATCCAGATCTTCTCACAACAAGCATGATGGTTTCAGACAGAACACCCGTATGCAAAGTGAGAGCAGGATTTGTGCATCTCTTGAACACTAATGGTTCTTTTGGATGACCCGTGTGAACCACTTACAAACAATTTGGTGCCTCGCCCTGAAAGAAACCATCGACCTACTCATCCATGTGTATGAGCGAATTGTGTACATAGGTATCTACAAGGCCAGTTAGGACGCTACAACGTTGGCCTTCTTTAGTCGGCTAGAAGCCTTGGATGCCTTTGTTGGGAAGCACCTTGACCTCGCCACAAAAGCCGCCGCTCCTTCGCCGCCGGTCGGTAGCCTTGCCGGCGCACTGAGTTGAGGAGGAGGAGGTCATACGTTGATGGATGCATCTTTCTTCTTGCCTCCTGTAACCACCACTGCGATCGCATCATCGTGGCCTTAATTCTTATTTTGCTATTGCATTCTCGTTCCAGTCAATATAGGCATGTGCGATCCCTTTGCTCAATACAGACATGTCCGTTCCAGTCTTATTTTGGTTGGCTTGAATGAAGGTCTATCCTGCCGTTAGGCACTGCAGTGCGTTGTGCTCGCCGTTAGGCGCCGCGACGCGCTCTGCTCGCGTCCGTCGGCGCGCTTGGCTTGTGGAGAGCTTTTCCTTGTGTGTTCAACTGCTATAGGCAGAGCGCTCTGCTCGCGTCCCTCCGCGCGCACTCTACCAACGGTTGGGCGCGTGCACGATCAAGTCGGGGGCCTCGTATGCATGTGGTTGTGCCACGCGCGTTGCCACGCGATGCAGTTACGTGCGGCACGATGGAGTTACGAGCTGCAAATTAGAACTGCCATCAGGGCCTGCCGATATTTCTGGTCGTATGGCTTCCCCTTTAATTCCCGCTGCCATTATAACCTTAGTCTCTTCAACCTTTCAATCATGCCCCACAACACAACAAGCACACCCAGAACGACACATAGAGAGGGGATGTCCAGCAGCGCTCCAATGGAGTTCGGCGAGCATAGAGTGGAGACCCATGCGAGGGAGACAGATCTCTCGGTGGTGTACACCATCGACCCGGCCGTGGTGGATGTCTACATCAACAGAGTTGAGTAGTTGCTTGCTGGAGACAAGTACAAGGTGGTCGGCATCGACCACCAGTACACCGCCGGTCGTCCCGGCATAGATCAGAAGGTTGCCATTGCCTAGTTGTGCATGCGCCATCATGTCCTCATCTACCACTACTGCATGGCCATAGAGCCTTGCGACCATTTCAACAGGTTTTTCAATAGCACTGACTACAAGTTTGCCACGGTGGAAACCACCAACGATGTAAAATCGCTCAATGTTATGGGCTTGGCCTGCAAGAACCTTATCAAAATTCATGACCAGTACAGGGTTTGGGGTAGCACGAAGAAGGACTCCCTGGTCGAACTCGCCTCGGACATCATTGACCCTACTACGAAAAGATGAAGCATGATGCCCAGAGAACAATCTTGTATCCTGGCACAGGGCCTGGATGCGGCAACCGGATGAACCTCACCTCAGGTTTGCGGCCAACAGCATGCACACATGCTAAGAGATGCACAGGACGATCATTGACATGAGGAAGTGCCTCGTTACCAAAATCGATGAGCCTGGATCGAGCCACAAGCAGAGCAAGCGTCACAAGAAGTAGATGATGATCAGATGATCGTTTATGCTAGTTAATCATGCATGTAATATATAGTTTACTTTATTGGTGTGTGGAAATGTCATGTGTGTAGTAGCCACCTATGTAATTATGCATGTAATAGTTTACTTTGGTGTGTGCAAATGCCATGGTTGTAGTAGCCACCTATATAAGTGGATGTTTAATTTGGTTATGCAAGCATGTCCTTATAAGTGTGTGTGTGTGTACAACCGGTCTATTCTGATAATATTATCAGAATAGCTATTCTGATAACACTTCGGCACTGCATGCTCAATGGAAGCGAACTGCATCTTTTTTACGTTGCACACTGCAATGCTACACGGTAGAACTGCTTCATTTTCTGGTGGTCCGCCCGCGTATTTTGTGTGGAATCGGGTGTTGCGGGATGATTTGATTTGTTTATGGATGTCAGTTGACCTTTATTATTTGTAATTTACAAGAAAAATGACTAAAATCTTGGTAAATCGACATATTTGGCGGACGGGCTTTCTCTGTTCGTCTGTGTTTGCTTCAGATGCGATTTTTTTGTGATCGCATGTTGTTTTTTAGTAGGAATTGTTTGATTGTGTTCGTTTTAATTGGTCCGTTTTCTAACACCCCGGATGTAATTTACCTTATATGTATCCCAACTCTTGCCGTTTCCGGCACTAAGTTGTTTTATTTCCTCGGTGTCGGGTTTTTGTCTCCGTGTGTTGTTGTCTTTGTCATGCATCTCATATCATGTCATCATGTGCATTGCATTTGCATACGTGTTCGTCTCATGCATCCAAGCATTTTCCACGTTGTCCGTTTTGCATTCCGACGCTCCTATGTCCTCCGGTGGTCCTTTCTACCTCTTTTCGTGTGTGGGGGTTAAACATTTCTGGATTGGACCAAGACTTGCCATGTGGCCTTGGTTTACTACCGGTAGACCGCCTGTCAAGTTTCGTACCATTTGGACTTCGTTTGATACTCCAACGGTTAACCGAGGGACCGAAAAGGCCTCGTGTGTGTTGCAGCCCAACACCCTTCCAAACTGGCCCAAAACCCACCTAAACCTCCTCCATCATCTCGGTCGTTCGATCATGATCGCGTGGCCGAAAACCGCACCTCATTTGGAGCTTACTAGCTCCCTCTACGTATATATATAGATCCCCTCTCGAAATCACGGGTCTTCTCCCCCCGAAACCCTAAAAACCCTCGCGCCGCCGCCGGACACGTCCGATCCCGGCCGGACACATCGTCGTGGCCAACCGCCGACCGCCATGTGTCGCCGCCACACCTCTCCCGCCGCCGGCCCGGGAAGCCCACTCCAGGCCCCCGCCAGCCCATCGTCGCCACATCGACCGGCTGTCGCGCCCTTCCTTCGCCCGCGACCCCGCCGTCGTCCTCCTCCCGTCCGGCCGCCCGAGGCGCCCGGCGCCGCCGCCCGCCAACTCCGGCGCACCGCCCGACCGGCTGCCACGCCCTTCCTCCACCGCGGCCGCCGCGCTCACCTTCTCTGGCGCCCTCGCCGCCCCGGACCGCCGCGTCCAAGTCCGGCGACGCCCGCTGCCTTCGGCGACCTTGCTGCTACAGAGCTCCGGTGATCTCAGATCTGGCCTCGGTTCGTGCGCCGCAAGGAACCCTAGATCTCAAGGGTTGACTCTCTCCTGTCCCAGTAATTTTTAGGCTTTTTCATCATGCCATAACTCTGCATCCATAGCTCCGGTTCGTGCGTGTAGCATATCAAAATGTTCGTCTCGACGAGTACATCATTTTATCTCATTGCATAATTTTCATTTGAGCTCATCTTGATGCCCTAAATTCTGTTGGAAGAGGGCTATGTGATGAATTTGTCAGATCTGTTTCAGTAAATAGCTTTTTGTCATTTTTGCCATGTTTAATGTGTGCATGCTATGATCCTGAGCTCTACATGTGTTTTGTTATATGCCATGCCATCTTTACAGGGGTGTATGCCATGTTTTTTTGTGATATTTGTGGTGACTAGCACAAGCTTGCAAAGTAGCGTAATTGGTAATGCTCATTTCAGGGACTTAGTTTTTCACTAAGTCCTTGTTCTATTTTGTTGTTATGCCATATGTTCATGTTGTTTCCTAGTGATACGTGCCTCTTTTGAGGATGATCAGTAAGGATGTTTTGTTAACCTTGTGGTGCTCTATCCATCCATGTCTTTGATTGCATTTACGGAGCATCCTAGCTTGAGTCAATCGAGCTCTGCTTTTGCTATAAAATAATCCTGGCAGATTGTTGACATGTTTAGCGATTTTGCCAAGGATGTTGCTATTGATCCGTGCATGCTATGATGTTGTTCTTGCCATGTCTAGCTTCTATGCCATGTCTTCTCGATGGGTATATGCTTAGTTTGTCATGCCATGCTCTATAGTGAGTGCATCGAGCTCGTAAACATGCCTACTTGTCAAATCTGTTTGCATGCTCCAGTTTTTCACTAAGTCTGAATCTGTTTATGTTTTTGCCATGTTCACATGCTTGCAATGGTATTTTTTGATCCCTTTTGGCTCAAGGTCACTAAGGGACTTTTGTTAAGTGCTTTGAGTAGCTTCATGCCGTGCCTTGATTTGCCATGTTAAGTTCCTGTAGCATGTAGTTTTCATGCTCTAAAGTGAGCTTCCTGATGATAAATTCCAGACTTGTGTTAATTTCACTAAGTCTGAAACCTGTTATCATTTGCTCTTTTGCCATGCTTGTTTGAACCTGATAATGGATGAACTAGCCGTAGCTCAGTGTTCATCGATCTTTTGTCAAGCATCATGAGTGGATCCCTGTCATGTATTTTTTTGTCATGTTTGAGTGCTGTAGCATATTTATCTTGATGCATTTAGTTGGTCACTTGCTGATTATCGCAGACCGGTGCCATATTTGTTTTGCTTGCCATTTCCAAACCATGCATCCGATTCCGGTGATCTTTATATAGATTTCAACCGTAATCACCTCACCTTTCCAGTGGCACTCTTGGATTTCCATGTTGAGGCCAGGTTCAATCATTCCTTGTCAAATCTTGCATATGCATCACATACCGCATCCCGCATATCATACCATGTTTGCATCATGTTGTTTGAGCATTGCACGTGGTTGATTGCATTCCTTTTTGCTTGTTGTTCTTGTTTGGGTAGAGACGGGAGACGAGTTCGTGAACGAGGAGCCCGTTGAGTTCGCTTACGAGGATCAAGTCAACTCTGAGAACTTTGCAGGCAAGATGACCATACCCTCGAAATCACTTCTATCTTTGCTTGCTAGATGCTCGCTCTTTTGCTATGCCTATGCTACGATACCTACCACTTGCTTATCATGCCGCCCAAATTGCCATGTCAAACCTCTAACCCACCATGTCCTAGCAAACCATTGTTTGGCTATGTTATCGCTTTGCTCAGCCCCTCTTATTGCGTTGCTTGTTGCAGGTGAAGATTGGAGTTCGTTCCTTGTTGGAACATTGTTTATTGTTGGGATATCACCATATTATCTTGTTTATCTTAATACATCTATATACTTGGGAAAGGGTGGAAGGCTCGGCCTTTTGCCTAGTGTTTTGTTCCACTCTTGTCACCCTAGTTTCCGTCATATCGGTGTTATGTTCCCGGATTTTTGTGTTCCTTACACGGTTGGGTTATAATGGGAACCCCTTGACAGTTCGCCTTGAATAAAACTCCTCCAGCAATGCCCAACCTTGCTTTTACCATTTGCCACCTAGCCTCTTTTTCCCTTGGGTTTCCGGAGCCCAAGGGTCATCTTTATTAAACCCCCGGGCCAGTGCTCCTCTGAGTCTTGGTCCAAACTAGAGCCCCTTGCAGCGCCACCTCGGGGAAACTCGAGGGCTGGTTTTAGTTGTACGGATTGCTTATTTAAGTGTACCCTGAGAACGAGATATGTGCAGCTCCTATCGGGATTTGTCGGCACATTCGGGCGGTGTTACTGGACTTGTTTTACCATTGTCGAGGATGTCTTGTAACCGGGATGCCGAGTTGATCGGATTGTCTTGGGAGAAGGAATATCCTTCATTGACTGTGAGAGCTTGTGATGGGCTAAGTTGGGACTCCCCTGCAGGGATTTGAACTTTCGAAAGTCGTGCCCGCGGTTATGGGCAGATGGGAATTTGTTAATGTCCGGTTATAGATAACATGAAACTTAACTTAATTAAAATGCACCAACCGCGTGTGTAACCGTGATGGTCTCTTCTCGGCAGAGTCCGGGAAGTGAACACGGTGTTGGAGTAATGCTTGACGTAGGTTCTTCTAGGGTCACTTCTTGATCATAGTTGTTCGACCGTGCTTTTGCCTTCTCTTCTCGCTCTCTTTTGCGTATGTTAGCCACCATATATGCTAGTCGCTTGCTGCAGCTCAACATCATACCTTGTCTTACCTATAAGCTTAAATAGTCTTGATCGCGAGGGTGTGAGATTGTTGAGTCCTCGTGACTCACAGTTTACTTCCAAAACCAGATGCAGGGACCGATGATACCATTCCAGATGACATGACCGAGCTCAAGTGGGAGTTCGATGAAGACTCTCGCTGTTACTATGTGTCTTTCCCAAATGATCAGTAGTGGTGCCCAGTTGGGGCGATCGAGGACTTTATCGCATGTGGGGGTTGATCTTTATTTTGGTACCATAGATGGACCATGAGTGTATTCGATGATTTTAATGTTATTCATGTATTTGTGTGACGTGGCGAGTGTAAGCCAACTATGTATCTTTTCCCCTTTTATTTATTTACATGGCTGTTGTGAAGATTACCTTACTTGCGACATTGCTTTCAATGCGGTTATGCCTCTAAGTCGTGCTTCGACATGTAGGAGGTATAGCCGCATCGAGGGTGTTACATGTTTACTCTATAATTTGTTAATTTTTAGGAGTTTGTTTTCAATTCCTCTTATTTTGATTCTGCGGGCGGGAGAGCTTCGTCCGCTCCTTTGTTCTTGACGATTTTTTGGATTTTGCGCGTCCATGCATGTTTGAATATTGTAATTAGTGTTGCTATAGGTTTGAATTCATTGTATTGCGGTTATAATTGTAATTTTGTAATTGCAATTTTTAAACGAGAGCTGATGCTGTTCATCCAGTTGCCGTGTCTTCCATGTAATTTTTGGCGGGAGTATTTTTTCATTTGTTTAGTGGTTGGACAATTTCTAGGCATACGCTGTTTCTAGAGTATTTTCCCATAATCTACCGCATGTCTGCAGTTCTACTGTTTTTAATTTTATTTGTTGTAGTTGTGGCATACGTTATTGTGCGCTGCATTTTTGTTAGTAGTGTACTTCATTGTAGCTACTTTACAGTTGTTATTGTAGTTTATGAGATTTCTGTTTTCTTAAACTGGATTCTGTGTACTATAGGACTTCATAATATGCACTTCCGTACTGCATTAGCAGTGTGGTTAATGTTTCTACTGTGGTGTTAGAATGGATGGTCCATTTTATGCTTGTATTAGCTGAAAAATTATTATAAGAATTATTTTTGAAGTGCATACTATGAGAATTGTTTTTGAACATCATATGTTAACTGCAAAGTTTCGACCATTTGCATTTCCTTGTTTCTGTTCAGAGGACTGCTTTTTTATTATTAGGACCACACTACGTGCTTGAGAGAACTGCATTACTGCCTACAACAACTTGTCTAAAAAGGATGATAAAATGATGCAGTTGAGGTTGCATACTTTAAAATAGGCATCGTTCAAAGTGTCTGATGGACATAATTTTAAAAGCATACAACATAATCAAAGCATTAGAAGTATTGTTTGCTTCATACTAGACAGCCTAGAGTGCAAATATTGTAAACTTGAGGGAGTCTTCTGCTTTGTAGAAAAACACCATGGCCACTTCTCCGACGTCAAAGCCATTCTGGGAGACAAAATCTTTCCAACCAGTAGTTATGTTGATGCAGTCTTCAGAGTCGATGTGGTAGTCAGCTTGCATGTCTGCATATCCATTCTTGTATTGTGTCTCCAAAGTAACCTTCCCTGAACTCGGAGCATGAAATTTTAATGTGGATGGTAGTTTCTGCATATTGTAATGGGTGTTAAAAGAATTTTATAAGTAAACAACGGATGTTTTTCTTTTATACTTAGGATGATGTGTTTATGTTGACTTAAATAGTTACACATATATGAGTGCTATTTTCTAATGTAGTTGCAATGTATGAAGAAACTTATATACGGAATTGACCTCTAGTTTTACTAGGATATATAGTATACTGCAACATGCTTGTACTGCAAGGTCAGTTACAGTGTACTTCTCCAGCATGTCAACAGAACTGCATCGCTGATCTACTAACCCTTTTTTTGTCGATACCTGGTGTGGTACTGAAGGAAAATAGGTGGAAGCATCTATTGTTAATAGCTAACAAATCTGAACAACAATACAAATTATGTTTTGTATTTTTGTTGATACTACTGAACAAATTGATTGAACTATATATTCATATATGGATTTGCAGGCTAGATTATGTCCAGAATTGTGAGGGAAAAAACATACCCAACTTTCCTGCAGATCTGCGGTTGTGAGGCGATGAAGAAATGGCGGCCGAAACCCCCTGTTGGGTATCATCAGGCATCCGAGCATGCTGCGCCACTCGGTGTTGGTGAGCTCCAGACCATCTGCGTACACGCATGTGTCCGCTACGGGCGCCATCCTTGCCAAACACCCGCACTTACAGCCCATGGCTGGTTCAGTAGAATTCCAGCGAAGAGTTGGGGATGGGATGAACTCTAGATCTACAATTTGAAGAAAAAAGAGTAATGGGGGGAGGAGTTGTGTTAGTCTGGAGCACAAATGGATACGTTTTTATGCAACCAATTGAGCAATGGAAGTAATAAATGTTTGTAGTTGGTGTTAGGTGGTGGATTGGTTCTAATTCAGTGTCGTCGAATGCATTTGAGTAGCAAAAAGGACTGCTTACGTAAAAATAGCAAACTGCATTTGTCATATATCAAGAGAAACTGCGGAACGTTTGGTTGGGCCTGCGTTTTATGTATGGTATGTGGGTTTAAAAAAAAATTAGTTGTCTTTCTTTTGTGTGTTGGGCCTATGTTCGTGGAGTGAAGCACATTGGGCCCAAGACGGCCTGTGAGCACGGCTGGTTTCCGATGCGCTATGTGCAGCCTAATGTTTAATCCCACCTCGCCCGCGGAAGGCGCGCCCGACCTGTTTATAAGCGCTGACGAGGCCGCTGTATCGAACTCCCTTGGTTACTTATTTGAGCGCTTATACACGGCACTCGCTGCTCTATGCTCTCTGACCTGTGGGCCCTTGTGCTCCCGGCCCTACGCATCATGGCTCAGAACGACTCGCCTCCCATTGGCGCAGACCTACTACGAGACTGGCTGGGGCCGGCTGCACCTGGGTGGTCAATTTTTTTTTCTATTTTGCTTTTTTTCAATGTGAGGGCGCGCACTGCTTATGAAACCGTCCTTGCACTGCATTGATCAGTGTTCTGTACTGCATGTGCAAGCATTCCTTACTACATGTACATTTTCTCATTTTTTTGTTTTCTTGTTTTTGCTCTTTTGTAATCTTTTTTTCCAGTGTAGGGGAGTGCACTGCTTAGTAAACATATCTGTACTTCATTGATTATGTTCCTGTAGTGCATGTTCATATTTTTTTGCACTACATTTTTCAAGGTAGAACTGTGCACTGCTTTGTAAACCACGTTTGCACTACACTGATCAGCGTTCTACACTGCATGTGCACGCCTCTACATTGGAGTGCACTGCATGTGCACGCCTCTACATTGGAGTGCAGTGTGCACGCCTTTACATGCACAGTTCTCATTTTTTGTATTCGTGTTTTTGCTCTTATGTTATTTTTTTCCCAATGTGGGAGAGTGCACTGCTTAGTAAATCATTCTTGTACTGCATAGATTTTGTTTGTGTGATGCACGTTCATATTTTTTCGGCACTACATATGCAGATTGCATTTTTCTTTTTGTGTTTTTTCTCTTATCTATTTGTTTTTCCAAATTTATGGGCGTGCACTGCTTTGTTATTTATGTGTAAACTTCATTTTGACAAAGTCTGTACCGCATTGGTACACAACTTGCACTGCATGTGTCCTTTTTTGCACACTGCTCGAATCTAATGATACATGAGCAAACAACAGAAAGCAAATTGTCACAGGCATTCTGTACGATAAGTTCATCATTAGCGAACTAATTTCAACAGAAAGCAATCTAACATAATCCAAGTTCACATCATTACAAGCGATTCTGCATGGGAAGTAAACTAAGTTCAGCAAAAGCAAATGTTCACAAGCAAACTAACGATACATAAGCAAACAACATAAAGCAAATTTGATGATAATTCTAAAACGACGATGGCCTTGGTGGATCTTTGGCCGGCACCATCTTCTTCTTCACCAGTCAGCGCATGCAGCGTCTCCCCATCCCCAGCTGGTCCTGGCGCGCTTCTTGGGTGGCTCCTCCTTCTCCAGCTTTGCACGGCGAAGCCCGTCCTGAGTGAGGGTGATGCGGTTCCATATCTCGTACGCTGCATAGGCGTCCTTTGCAGCGTACTCGATGTGCCTCCTGGACAGAGGCAGGGTGGCCCAGCGCTTGTGCTCGTCGTCGGTGATCTTCTTCTTCATGTTGTTGTAGTAGTCGTCGATGAGCATGCCGGAGACGTCTCCAAGGGAGTCCAACTCCTTGGTTGCCTCGGGCACCCTCCACTCTTCTGGATGTCGACGAAGTTGGCGACCTCCAGATTGACGCGATCCAGCCTTTTTTTGTCGTTGTCGATGGAGAAGCCTGCAAAGGTGTACCTGGGGTCGGCGAGGAAGTTGTCGAAGACGGTGCACCTTTCAGAGCCGCTCAGTTGGAAGAGCAGCACCGGGTGTTTCTTGCTGATGGAGAGTTAGCAGAGTGCGGGTTTCTGCGTCGCTTCAGGCTCGTTGTTGTACTCGAGATCAATGCCGACAATCTTGTGGCGCTGGAGGTTGAGGTGGCGCTCGTACTGCGTGAGGGTGATCGCCACCTGTTCTCGTCGTTGGTGTGGATGATGTGCAACTTGGTGTTGCCGTGTGCCTCCACGGCCTCCACGTCCTTGTACTCGTCGGCGAACGCCATCGCCGGTAGTGGGGCTTGGTGTTTTTGCGTGGAGATGGATGTGACGGAGCGATTTGGTGGCAGCGCGATGGGTACTTGTGTTGTTTGTGGATGAGATGGCCTATGGCAGGGGTCTGAATTTAAGGTGAGGCGCGGTGTGGGATGGCCGCAGCGGATGAACTGCACGATCTCAGCGATGATGCGGTTTGTGCAGATCGTGGGTTGGTGTTGCGTCTGTGATCGTGGGCTTGTGACGATGGAACCGCTCCGATTGGGCGGTTGTATGCGAACGTGGTTTTTTTTATCAGTAGATTTTTTTAACCACCACTTTTCTGTGCGAACGGGCTTTTTTGTGACGTTTATATGTATCCTGCGTGACAACGAAACTGCATTTGTTGTAGTACCGCACTGCATCATGTGCAACAGAGAACTGCATGGTGTCTACAGGTGCGTACTTCACAGTATTTTTTGCGTGTCCTTGCTGGAGCCCCTGAATAAAGTATAATGTATTCCGCATTTTTACGAGTTTTTCACTGTGTTCTATACCGTGTTTTCATTCTTGTAGGTAATCCGCAACTAGATTTTCTAAACCGTACTGCTTCGTGTACCTAAAGGACTGCATCCTTGTAGTGATGCGTACTGCATCATTTTTTTTGCCTATACTTACTGCAGTCCCTGTACGGGAGGGGTAAGGGGGTTGCCCCCCCAACATTTATTTTTTTGAAGTTATTGTTTTTTCTTAATGGGCCTTATTGGGCTGTGTTCGGGAAGTGAAGACGCATCTGGGCCCAAGTCGGCCTGGTAGCACGGCCGTTTACCTGTGCGCTGCGTGCGGCCTAATGTTTAGTCTCACCTTGCCCGCGGAAGGCGCGCCCGACCTGTTTATAAGCGCTGACACGGCAGCTGTATCAAACTCCTTCGATTACTTATTTGAGCGCTTATACACGGCGCTATATGCTCTATGCTCTGTGACCTGTGGGCCCTTGTGCGCCTGGCCCCACGCAACGTGGCTTAGAACGACTCGCATGCTGTGGGCGCAGACCTACTACGAGACTAGTTGGGGCAGGTTGCACTTGGGTGGTCAATTTTTTGTAGTAGTACCTCACTGCATCGTGTGCAACGGAGAACTGCATTTGTTGTAGTACCGCACTGCATCGTGTGCAATGGAGAACTGCATGTTGTCCACGAGTGCATACTTCATTATGTGCAATAGAGTACAATGTATTCCGCAATTTTTATGACTTTTTCACTGTGTTCTATACCATGTATTTATTCACAAGGTAGGTAATCCGGAACTGGATTGCTAAACCGTACTGCTTCGTGTAATGAAATGCACTGCACTTTTCTAGTGTTGTGTACTACATCTGTTGTTTGCTTATACTTACTGCATTCCTTGGTACGCGAGGGGTAGGGGGGTTGCGCCCCCCTTTTTTTTGTGTGGCACTTATTTGAATGTAGACTTTTTCTTTTCTAATGCGTTTTCTTAACATGCATGTTGTTTTTTATTTTAACTTTTTTTAGGAACTGCGTTTATTTTATTTTTGTTTTACCAACTGAACTTCATTGTTCTTTCATAAAGAACTGCACCATGTGCGTTTTGATGTGGTCTTTCTTATTTTAGCCGGGCCATTTTTGGGCCGTCCCGTTTTATGTTACTTTTTGCCACACGCGGGCCTCCTGCATGTCCGTTGCAGGCGATCCCACCTCTGACAAGGAGAGAGACCGAGAACAATCCCCTCTCCTCTCTTGCAGTTCCTCCCTCGAGCAAAACCTTCATCGCCCGCAGCAACCACCGTCGCCCGAGGAACCGCCACCCTCAAGAGGTTCTTATTGCTGCATTCGGCGTCGTCGTCCGCACCGCGAGCCCTTGCCGCTGCGCTCCTGCATCCCTTTTGTGTCTGTTTCCGTCGGCGCACTCTTCCTCTTCCCCGCGGTCGGCGCCGCAGCTTTTTTGTGGTATGTTCCTCTTGTTCCTGGTCTTGGTCGTCCTCTCGTCTTGTGTTTTTGTTATTCTCGTAGTTGCTGTTGCTGTTTTTGCTTGTGTAATTTTTCCGTAGGCAATCGATTTTATCTCGATTTTGTAGTCAATACTTGTGTGTAGCAAGGTGGATCTAGGGTTTCTTGAGATTTTTCGCCGATTTTGTTGCTTATATCTGTCGCTTCGTCGTTGTGCTGCAGGAAAACGCCATGTCTTCGCCGAGCAGAGTGGGAGGAGGAGTTCAGGGTATGTGGAGTGCTTATTTTAGGCTTTTGTTTATTTTTGTTTGATGTTTATCAAGTTTCTTAAATCATCCTGCATATTTGGTTTATGCTCTGTTAGTTGTCAGTGTTCATTTGCATTATTTTTGTCATGTGATGTTTTGTAATTTGTGTTTTTGGTTCTCTTTGAATGAAGTAGGTGATTGTGGTTCTCATAATGATACACCAATTCGCTCTTGTTGTCCTGGTGGTAAGGATCATGGTGTGGAGGGAGGACATCAATTGAATTTGCCGATTTAAACTTCTTCCATAAGTGTGGCCCCTCCTTCTGGTATGTGATTGATTTGTTTATTTTTGTGTATGCTGGTTAATTTGATGTTGTAAAAATTGGTGTTGCTTTGCTGTATATAGTGCGGCATTCTTGTTTGGGAAGAAACATGAAGTTAATGTATGCAGCAATGTATTTATTTTGTATATGTGAACTCCACTATATTTATGTGTGAACTGCATTGTTGTTTTATTCAAGTTTTTTGTGCAATGCATTAATTTTTATTTTTAGCTTATGGTTGGAGCACTGCATTTTATATGTCTAAGTGTACTGCATTTGTTCTTTTTGTGCACTTTTTAATGACCATAGTCAAACTTCATTTTTGACGCAGTGTCTGTTTTCCATGCTGGGGTGCCTGGGTTTGAGGAGGTTACTCAATTGATTGACCATTATTTTATAGAGGGTAATGTTGGTGTGAGCTTTGACCAGAGGCGACCCATTTTGTCTAAGACACAGTCGCAGTCTGTTGATGGTACAGAAGAAGTTACACAGGATTGGATGGTCTCGGAACAGCTCGTCAATATGAGTTGAAGCAAAGCAAGAAGAAGTTGAGGTTTGAAAGTGACTCAAAAGAGTTTGCGGAGGAAGAGAAGCAGAGGAGATCTGCAGATGGTGCCAAGGGTGCCAAATTTGCCAAGGTGAGGAAGCCTTCTTTGTAGAAGAAGAGGCTGAGTATTGTTGCTGAGGAAGGTGGTACACCTCGGCGGAGTCCATGTGTTGCTGGCATGAACAAGAGAACTACTGAAGCTGGTGGAAAGGATGATCCTCAGTGCAAGTGACTACATGTCACTGGAGGTCCCAATTCTGATGATGATGACTTTTTGCTTGCTGATTTTGTGAGGGATGTTCATAGTGGTAGACGCAAAGACTATGGTTCATCTAAGAGTCTACCCAAGCGTGCCCGTGACAATGTCGATGAAGATGTTTGTGGTGACTCTGGCGAGGAGGTGGATGTTGTTCCAAAGGTTTGTTGAAGTGGACTGCATTTGTTTTCTTCATTGTTATTCTATCTGTGTTTTCTCTGTCTCTTTTTTATGGCTAGTCTTCTAATGTGGATTGCATTTCCGTTTACACAGAGGAAGAAGTCTAGTAAGAGTAATGCAGCTGAAGATGATGCTGAGGTAGATGATTCTCGATTTAACAAGACCGTACGTTTGTCGCTTCCCACTGTTTGCAAGGCTGCTGCCTTGTTGAAAGAGGCACACTGTAGTCGTGTTCGGGATGCTGGATTTGGTGTTGTCTTTGAACTGACAGTAAAGAAAAATGTGTCGCGCATTCTTATGTGCTATCTGATGGGAGTGATTGACCCTGCCACCATGATAATGGACTTTGGGAATGGCAGGGTTCTTCGAATCAATCGTGATGCAGTTCATCACATTTTTGATTTACCCATGGGACGTCACACTGCACCCATGCCTGCTGCCAGTGGCCATGATGACTCGTTGAGTGCCCTCAAGGATGAGCTTGGCTTTGACCGTTCAAAAAGTATAAATGTCAAGGACTTGCTTGAGAAGCTGAAGGTGTTGGTGGAGGAAGATGATCATGTGACTGTTGACCTTGCTGTGAAGGTGTTCTTCTTGATACTCTACTAGAATTTGCTATGCCCCGGGCCTGCAGTTCGTTTGGGTAGAGTTGCTGCAATGGTAGAGAACATGGATTATGCGGCTATGGCTCAGATGGACTTTTGCCAGCTTGTTGTTGATGAGTTGTAGGCAGTTGTGGTAAGGTGGCAAACAGAAGATAGCAAGCAGAATTGTGCACAGGGTTGTGCCATTGTCCCCCTGATTATGTATCTTGACTACTTGAAGCTTCGCAAATTTTCAGTCATGCACACGTTGACGCCACGTGCGTCATACCTGACGACCAAGGACCTGATGAAGTTATACAATGAGGATGTGCTTGTGAAGGGAAAGATTTATTTGGAAACTTACAAATTTGGGAAGCTGCCGGTTAGTGCGTCTGAGTTTTGAATATCAGTTTTTTTAAAGGTGCAGCCATTATAAATCTGAACTTCTATAGTACTCACATGCGTACTTCTGTTTGCCTCTTTTTCTTTCTTTTTTTGTAGTGGAAGGCGTCAGGTGATATTGTGTACAACCGTCCTGTTGTAGTTGACCGCGGCAGCTCTGATGCGGGACCTAGCACTCATGCTAGGTTTTATGAGCCCATATGTAGCCAGCTTCCTGCCTGTGATGATGAGGTGCCGCGTACTTGTGGTTTCATGGCTCGACAGATGTTTGATAATAGAAGCTCTTCTAAACAGACATTTGTTGGCGGCAAAAAACACGAGGAGATTGATGAGCTTCTTCTGAAGGTTTTGAAGTTGACTGAAGATTTGCCAACCTCCGGTGACAGGTTGAGGACAGTTGCTGGTTTTTCCCTGTTGGCCATGGCCCACGAGATGAAGATATTGTTGCTGCTCACAATTTTGATTGTGGCGTGATTGAAAGCCTGAAGATTGCAGTGACGAATGTTCGGTCTTCGTATGCTCAATTGAGACATTCACAAGAGGAAAAATGCGGTCGGTATGAGAAGGATGCTGGGCATATTTTGGATGAAATGAACCGTCAGGACGCTGGTGTTGGCGTTGATAATGTATGTTCTAGGTTTTTTGTGGTTTTGAACCTCTTTTGTGTACTATGTGGACTGCTCCTCATTTTTCATGTTTTTTGTGATAGGCTGGAGTGGAATCTTCTGGTGTCCATGGAACTAGGGACGATGGAATTGGTCAGGTACAAGTACTTCTACTATGTCTGTTCTGCCATGCGTCCCTCTTCTTAAACTTGCACTTGTTGCTTTCCATTTTTATTGTATTTTTTCTGTACTTCGCGGTTGTGAAGTGTGTATTGCTTGTGCATATTTGAAGTTTTTTCTTTTTTGGTCGTTACCAACTTATATTTCGTTTTTGGTTTGTTCTATGCCTGTAGACTGGTGATGCTGCTTGTGATGTGGACAAAGAGACCTACGATGGCTCTGGGAAGGATGAGGTCTTGGCTGATGCATCGTCCCCTCCGGTTGTTGTAGCTGATAAGGTATAGTTGTTTTACTTGTTCTATTAGTGTGTTGTAATCTAATTTTTTGTTTGTTGTTGTTGTAAACTTTATATATGCTGTTATGTTCACTCGTATGCATTTTCATTTACATATTTTTAGCTGCAATAATTTTACATGTGTGAGCTTCAGTGTTTGACTGAAGTGAACTGCATTCCTTTTTTTGCATGCATGTCCATAATGTTTTACACAAGTGAGCTTCAGTATTTAACGTAACTGAACTGCGTTGTTTGACAAAGTGAACTGCAGTTATTTTTTACGTTTATGTGGGTTGAAGTTGTAGTTGTTTTGACACACGTGGTTTGCAGTTGTTGTTGTGTTAATTATCCCCACGCTCATTTTTGTGTTATTGCGTGTTTTCAATCTTTCCACAACGTGGAGAAGAAAACGTGGAAGTTCACGTTGATCTGAATCAGGGCGGTTGTGCTGTTGATGGTGGTGGCAGTGTTGGTGCTTCTACATTGGTAGTTGTCGACTGTGCAAACGCTTCTGTATCTCAAGAATACCATGATGCTCTTTCCCCCAGTCGGCATGAAGACTCTGATTTTGTCATTGAAAAGCCGCTGGAGAATGTCGTCCCTGCTGTTAGTGTTGTTGCTTCCCCTGTTTGTCTGGCGGCCAACGATGTTCCTGAAGTATCGATAATTGAGCCTCATGTAGCTGAAGTATCTAAGGATGTTGCGGTTGACCAGACTGTTGTAAATCCAGAGAATGTTGATGTTGCTGCAAATGTTGATGTTGCTGCAGAAGGGAAGTCCAGTGAGGTTGTGGTGGATTCGTCGCGATCTTTCAAAGAAAATCTTTTGGTGAGCTCTGAAGAACAACAACATGAAGACTCTGACACTGAAGGCAAGAGTTTTGTTTTCCAACAGTGCAGTTGAAGTTTTTCTCATTTCATTTTTTGTTTAATTACTATGGTATCTGTATTAGATGTTTAATGATAAGTGAAACTTGATCTTTTTGTTTATGATCTTCAAAATAGCTAGCAGAATTTCCTTATCTTAATATTTGAACTTCATTATGTTGGATAAGTGAACTTCATCTTTTTTATTATAGATGACGAACTTCCTGTTGTGACACCGTCGAGCATTGATCCAGCTCTTCTGAAAAGATACAATGAGTTGTACGCTGCTGTTACGAGGGTTCGGAAGGACAAGAAGAAGAAGTATGGTTTTTTAGAAATTGTTTTGTTCATATGTATTTTCTAAATTTGGTTTTTAGCCCTTTTCTTTGTTGTTATTTTTTTAGTATCTTATGTTTTCAGTTTTTCATGAAAAATTCAGGGACATGATTGCTTTTAAAACTAAGTTGGGTGATATTACCATTGGCGAAGTTGGTCAATCCTTTTGGGATAAAGGGATGCTCACTACAAGACTTGTAGATCTTGGAGTTTCTTTGTTGGTAGATAAGTTTAAGGGTTCTCCGACAATGGTAGTCCCGTACAATATTTGTGTAAGAATGCAGAAATTTTTGATTTTTTTATTTTGTTTCCTGATTTCGTGCGACGGACATTTTTCCTGAGCACTATTTGATTTTGGGTTTTGTATTGGCAGACAAATATTTGGAATGGTGGTACTGTAGGCAGAAGTGTTAAAATGGTGTTCTCTTCAAAAGCCGAGGAGCGTGTTGATAAAAAGGATATGGTGAGTAACGTTTTTGCGTGTTTGTTATTACAGTCTTCTGTTTCTTCTTCTTATTATAATTTTATTTATTTATTCGTGCTTTGAACAGGTCCTTTTTGCAACTTTTGATCCACCAAATACAAGGGATGGCGTTGGTCATTATTGTGTAGTTGCGTTAAATGTGAAAGAAAGGCGGTTTGAATTTCTTGACTCGCTTAATAAACCTGGCAGCCCTGGCGCGATCAGGATTTTTAGGAGGATGGTTAAAAATATCAAGCGTGCATGGAAAGAAGGAAGCTCAAGTTCTGATGAGTCGCTAAACCCTCCTACACTTGATGGATTTGTGTTGAAACATGTCATTGTCCCAATGCAGCCTAATGGGTGTGTTCCGTACAGCCCGTCTTCACCATACTGCTCAAGTTTTTTTAATTTTTCATTTTTTGTGAAACTGATGTTTTTTATTCTTTTTATTGCAGGCATGATTGTGGATTCTATATGTTTCAATTCCTGCAGACTTGGGATGGTGTTCGAGTTGCTCAGTTTGGGGTGGAGCACATTGGCTACATCAGAAAGGCCATGCTCTATAGTTGGCTCACATCGAGAAAGTGTTCCCTTGATTTAACATCACTTTTAATTTTTGCAGATAAAGGTTGTTTTAGTGAACTTCTTTATCCTTCCTTTATTTATTTTTTGCCTACTGCTTGCTTCCGGTTCTTACGGGCTTTTTTAATAGTTTGTTTAGTTACGTTCGTGATTTAGATTGTATGTGTATTTTTATTTGTTGTGTTAGTGAGTTGCATTTTTTATTTTTTGGGCAAGTGAGCTGCATTGTTCTTTACAAGTGGGCTGCATTGTTGTATACATTTTTTAGTTCTGCATTGCTGCTGACAAGTGGACTGCATTGCTGTAGACAATTGTGCTGCATTCTATTCTTTAGTGAACTGCATTATTTTATTTTAATGAGTTTTTTTTGTTTTTTTATGCTGAGTGTTTCCATGTTTTTTCTTTCACGGTTTTAGGTTTTGATGGGGGGCTTCATGAAGGCTGTACGTCACTGTTTGAATCCCAGGGTTCTGATGTGGTTATGGAGGATTGCGCCATTGAAATCTCTCCAGATAATTCTGGTTCTTTGGCTGGAGATGGTTTGAACACAGCTGTGGCGTCTGGACCTGATGGTGGAAGTGTTTCTCGCCCTAGCTCCCCACATGATGTGTTTGATGTTGATGATGATGATTTTGTTACGCCGTGTCCTCGCGCCACGAGGAGTCGGACTGCAGCAATTAATCGTCCTCCTGTGGATGATGTTGAAGTTTTTTCGAACAAGAGGGCAGGTGAGAGGGCTTTTAAGTTGAGATGCTCTATAGAGAAATTGAAGCCTCCGAGGTTCAAATATATTGATGAGGCGAGGAAAATAAAGGATCTTGTTCTCAGCAAAGAATTTGTAACCAAATACCACGAGTAAGTTTTTATGTGTGTGCCCTTGATTCTTTTTGTGTGTTTTGTTTTTAATTTTAATTTCATTGATCCCATTTTCTGTATGTTTACTGCAGGAATGCGTTCTTTATGGTGAACAGTCCTCTTGGTTATCTTGATACTTACAATGTTGACTATATCTATAATACATTTGGCAAAGGAGCTTTAATGGATTCGTATCTCATGGATTTTGTCATCAAGTACTAGAAGCAAGACGCTGAAATGGGTTTAGTTTATCATTCTGGTGAACATGTGCTACTTTCACCCTTATTTATCACGGTAAACGTGTGCTGTCATTTTTTTCTATTTTGTACTGGTTTTGTTTTTATGTCCATGCCTGCATGCACTGTTTATTCTTTTTTTCATGTCATTTCTTTGTTCTTTTTTCTTTGCAGTATGTTCTTCAGATGGAAACATTTGTGAAGAGAATGAGGAAGGAAACCCTGTGTTGCCAGTTTCGCATTGCACGTTTGTTTTAGAAGATGCAGTAAACCAGTTCAAGGTTTTTGTGAGTGAAGACATAAACTTGTTGGATGCAAAACTGGTAAGTTCATTGTTTCCCGTCATTTATTTTTCTGGTCTGCTGTATTTCTTTTTATAGTTAATTTTTTGGAGTAGTGGTTCTAGTGCTATGTATCGAAATAAGTTTTCATTTTTTGTTTTTTTATGTGAACAGATTATGATGCCGCACTCCAAGGATGGTCATTATTCCTTATACACGATGAACCAGCATCGCCAGACGTTTGATATCCATGACACAAGGAAGTACACTGGCCATCCTGATGTCACGACAAAGTGGCGAAGGAGTGATTACCATTCAGATTGCACTGAAGTGGTATGTCATTTTTTCTTGCCAAGTGCAAAGCTTTTTTGTGTTTCTCCTACTGCATTTTTTGGATAAACTGCACATGTAATGTTAGCACACATAGTACCACACTTGTTTATGTAGTGCACTGCAACATACGCATGATAGAACTGCATTTTTATCAGACCCACCGTAATCCATGTAAAAAAGGAGATAAAAGGAAATGAACTCATGTGCATTTAAAAGACGGACTGTCTAGACGTCGAAAACAACTTTCGTATCTGAATCGTAATTTGATCTGTGGTGTGTGTTATTTTTACATTGTGCTTCATTTTTTTGCCAGATGAGGAGGATGACTCAGTTGCTGAAGGCGATTTATGGTGAAAAAATGTGTAAATCTAAGAACCACCCTGACTGGGTTAAATTGGCAGAGAAGCCCTCTTACCCGGTCGTGCCAGCGCAGGGAGCAAATGAGTGCGGAATCTATGTTCTGAGGGTGACGCAGTTGTATGACGGCCAACATTTAGTTGAGAAAATTATCAAAACCGACGTAAAACCTTCTCTGTTTTTCTTCTTTTTCTTGTTACTATTTTTATTATTTTTACCTTTTTACTTTTTGTTCTTTATGACAATCTTTTTATTTAATCACTCTCTGCATTTTTTTAATTTTCCTTTTTAGCCTGCTGTTGAAGATTGGAAGGCGGAGTACATGTTCCAGCTGCTGTTCAATCCCTCGAACATGTTGTGTTACGAAGACATGCCGCTTGAGCTACGAGAACTGATTTCGGACCTCGGGCTTACTTCCCTGTCGCAGTCGCAGACGCAGTAACAATCTACATTTGTATAAACCCTGTGTATGGACAAGAACTAGGGGTTCATGTTGTGTGTTGTGTGGTGTCTAAGGTATATAATGTATGAAAAGACATTTGTTTTACTGTTTGTTGTGATTCTCGTCTGCTCTTTTTGTAGCAGTGTTTTATGGATGAATTTGTATCTGTATGTGTATTTTATATAAATAATTCATACAGTATATATATGTGTATATTTTTATTTTTTTGTTTGACTTACACGTTCTATGTGAATTTGGCATTTTACACACTTATGTGTCCCATTTTTCAACCGCATTGCATGTGATACCGAACTTCTTCGTCCAAGAGAAAGCACTGCATGTTTGTCTACAAGTTTGTGCTGCAATCTTGTTTTCCATGCACTTTCTTACCGCAGACCCTGCATTCATGTGTGTATCCTGGAACTTCGTTGCTTTATGATATTGCACTGCTTTGCCTAGCCAGGTGAAGTGCGTTGCTTTATGATACTGCACTGCTTTTTTTCCTGCCTAAACTAAGTGCACTGCTTTTTTTGCCTAACCTTCAGTTGGTTATGTTTTTATTGTTTTTTGTTTTTGTAAGGTATGAGAGGGGGGTTGGGGGGCCCATTTTTTGGTTGACTATATATTTTGTATTTTGCTATTTATATTCCCTGTACTTAACGTACTGCGTGCGTTAGCGCGAGGCCGAGCAGGGGGGTGGGGAGGGGGGTCGTGACCCCCCTCCCCGCCTGCGAGGCCGAGCCTATAATGAGCCGGAGCAGGCGGCGACACGGTGTGCCGCAGCGCCGCATGCACAGGAGAGTCCGTCACACCCGTGCGCCTCCCTGTCTATCTTTGGGGTGTGGCTCTAGGGTCGCGTGCGTCCTATTGCTGGAAAAATAGAATGTCCGCACTGCGCCTGTCAACCAAGCGCACTGCGTGTGTTAGCGCGAGGCCGAGCAGGGGGTGGGGAGGGGGTCGTGACCCCCCCTCCCCACCCTCCTTACGAGGCCGAGCCTAGAACGAGCCGGAGCAGGCGGCGACACGGCGTGTCGCGGTGTCGCATGCGCAGGCGAGTCCGTCACACCCTTGCGCCTCCCTGTCTATCTTAGGGGTGTGGCTCTAGGGTTGCGTGTGTCCTATTGTTGGAAAAACAGAATGTCCGCACTGCGCCTGTCATGCAAGCACACTGCGTGTGTTAGCGCGAGGCCGAGCCTGGAACGGGCCGGAGCAGGCGGCGACGCGGCGTGTCGCGGCAACGCATGCGCAGGCGAGTTTGTCACACCCGTGCGTGTCCCTGTCTATCTTAGGGGTGTTGCTCTGGGGTTGCCTGCCTCCTATTGTTGGAAAAACATAATGTTCGCACTGTGCCTATCAGCCAAGCGCACTGCGTGCGTTAGCGCGAGGCCGAGCAGGGGATGGGGAGGGGGGGTCGTGACCCCCCTCCCCACCCCCTGCGAGGCCGAGCCTGGAACGAGCCGGAGCAGGCGGCGACGCGGCGTGCCGCGGCGCCGCATGCGCAGGCGAGTCCGTCACACCCGTGTTCACTCGTGCACTAGTTAGGAAGAAAACTTTGTACTGCATTTGTCAAGAATCTGTACTACTTAGGAAGAAAACTATGTACTGCATTTGTCAAGGATCTGTACTGCTTAGCAAGATAACTTTGTACTGCATTTTTCAAGGTTCTGTACGGGTGTGCACTGCTTTGTTGCCTGTATGTGCACTACATTCGTCATAGTCTTGTGCTGGTTATGGGACTTTAGCATGTACCGCACTTCATGCACACATATAGTGAACTTCCTTGGAAGACTTTGGAGAAGTTCACACATTTTGTAGAGACCTATTATGGGACTGGCTGGGGCCTGGTTGTAACTAGGTTGTCATTTTTTTCCTTATCTGAAGCATTTTTTTCTTTTGGAGTATATATTTTTGTGGTAGTACAAATGATGTCATTTGTACTACTTGCACCAATGTTGAGTACTGCACTATGCGTACCAAGTTTGTATTTTGTGCACTGAGCTAAAGTTGCTGCAGCCCCTTCGTTCTGCATTTGTGCACGTACTGCACTTCATATTTACAGTCTGTGAACTGCCTTATATTTTTATTTAAACTGTATTTACATTTCTGTTATAAATATTAATATTATTGTTCTTTTTCTATAATTACTTTTGTGGATACTTTGTTCAGTGAAAGCAATTGATCAGAAACAAGCTGTGATACATAAGAAAACAACAGAAATAAAATTTAATGACAATTCTAAAACGACATTGATTTTGGAAAAGAAATGTTGGATGTGAAGCAATGGACATAATGAAAAGCTTGCATACATGAAACAAAGAACAACACAACGACTAATGTAAAGTGAAACTAAAACATAGCCCTGAATTATTTCTAGTTGCTGCATTGGATTACAGCCTTGTTCTTCTTCTGCTTTTCTTCTTTGTCTCTTTTTGCCCTGTCCAGTCCCATGATGACATCATAGATGAATCTCCATGACTCATCTGTTGCGAATGCATCTATTGCTGCATACTTGATAAGCTTTTCTGGTAGTGGGCAGAATCCCCACAGAGTATGGTCCTCCTTGCGGTTAATTTTTTTCTTCATGTCATGGTAGTGAATGTCTATCATCCTGCCGGCAACATCAGCCAAAGAGTCAAACTTCTTTTTATTGTATGGGTCTCTCCATTCCACCTGAATGTCAATGTAGTTGTCGGAGTTTATCTCCAAACCAGATAGCTTTAGCTTACCTTTGTCTCTTTCAATGGCGAATCCGACGAAGGTGTACTCACCATTCATGAGGAATTTGTCTAGTTCCATTGGCCTACAAGATGTTTGTATAGAGTGAATATAGTTTATTTTCTTAGGAGTACCAATGTTTTTTGTTTTTTCTAAAACTGAACTGCAATATGAGTATCTGAATCTGTTGCATTGAGTAGTTGCTAATACTTTGTTCATCATAACTAGTAAACCTGATAATATATTGCATAAACAATGCATGTTTTGTGCATGATTGTATTTCTTGAACTAGATTTCATACATGTTTTGTATAGTAATGTTGCAGTTTTCTATTGTTCAGTCAAATATTTTGTATTTGGTAAAACAAAATAAAACTGCGTGTATTGCTAGATCATATAATTCAAGAATCGAGCACATGAGTGACATACATGGAGCCAGATGAAAACTGTCAAGCAATTCAGATGCCATGGTTTTCAAAGATGAAAACCAAAGTTTAAATAGTGGTGATTGCAGTGAAGAAATTTTAAAATCAATATTGACAATCAATAGTACAGATTGATAGTTATATTCTGACCTGTCTTTAGCTGCAGAGATGTGGTAGACAAGTCAGTCTTTTTCTACACATAGCTGGAGCACTGCTGCCCGCTCTGGCTTCACGTAGTGCGTGTACTCGACATCAACACCGACTAGTTTGACGGACATTCCGCCGAGCTTCCTCCTGAGCGTGGATAGCATCTTGTCCACGTCTTCACCCTTGCTTGTGCAAACGACGTGGATCTTGTGGTTGCCATGGATATCGATGTCGTGGAGCTCCCTAGTGTACCTGCGGCGCTGCTTGTAAAGAGGTGCATCCGCCATGACTATCCTCTGCTCTCTCGTGTTTGTTCTGGAGAGAAGAGGTTGGTGAAAGGAATTGTGGAGAAGAAGATGCAATGGGTTTTTTGGGGTACGAAGCAGTTGTGTTTTCTCCTGTGCTCTCCTCTGCTCTCCTTGACAGGACGTGGGAGAGGTGGAGCGGGGTGGTAGCGTGGTGGGGCTCTGTTTAAGTTACGTGGCAACTACAAAGAAGTCCTGCTATGAGGATGCTCTGTTAGTGCGTTGGAAATCCGGAACGTCGTGTCCTCTTTTTTTGTGACTTGTTTAGGTATGCACGCAACTGTCAGAAAATGTGATGATTGTGTTTTCGGTGAATTTTCCTATTAAGTGCACTTCTTTTTATATCAGAACATAACTGCGTACGTCCACATAGTGTACTGCATGGAAATGAAATTCATTCTTTGTGCACTGAATTATGTCGGATTAGGATTGATACAGATGTACGCACATTTTTTGATGGAGTTCTTTCATGTAGTTCTTTATTTTATAATGCACTGCTTTGCTTAACTAACAGAGCTGCATTTTTCATTTAAGCCACACTGCAATGCAGTAGAAGGAGAACTATATGTCAGGAAAAAAATACTTAGTGGAGAACTGCAATGTTTGTCGTGGCGGACTGCATTTTGTACCTTTACTACTGGCTTTCTGCGTTCTATTTTATTAATAACGAACTGTAGTTTCTGGCTGTGCGCACGCACAGTTTTCTTTTGTTGTTGTTATTCATTTAAAAAATGTTTTCTAATTTGCTTTGATGTTTTATTTTTTGAAGTTATTGTTTTTTCTTAGTGGGCCTTGTTGGCCTGTGTTCGTGGGGTGAAACGCATTGGGCCCAAGACAGTCTGTGAGCATGGCTGGTTTCCGGTGCGCTGTGTGCAGCCTAATGTTTAGTCCCACCTCGCCCGCGGAAGGCGCGCCCGACCTGTTTATAAGCGTTGACGAGGCCGATGTATCGAACTCCTCTGGTTACTTATTTGAGCGCTTATACACGGCGCTCGCTGCTCTATGATCTCTGACCTGTGGGCCCATGTGCGCCCGGCCCTACGCATCATGGCTCAGAACGACTCGCCTTCTATTGGCGCAGACCTACTACGAGACTGGCTGGGGCCGGCTGCACCTGGGTGGTCAATTTTTTTTCTATTTTTTTAATGTGAGGGCGCGCACTGCTTAGGAAACCGTCCTTGCACTACATTGATCAGTGTTCTGTACTGCATGTGCAAGCATTCCTTACTACATGTACATTTTCTCATTTTTTGTTTTCTTGTTTTTGTTCTTTTGTAATCTTTTTTTCCAGTGTAGGGGAGTGCACTGCTTAGTAAACATACCTGTACTTCATTTGATTATGTTCCTGTACTGCACGTTCATATATTTCCGCACTACATTTTTTCAATGTAGAGGCGTGCACTGCTTTGTAAACCATGTTTGCACTGCACTGATCAATGTTCTGTACTGCATGTGCACTCAGTCAGTATTACATGCATAGTTCTCATTTTTTGTTTTCGTGTTTTTGCTCTTACGTTATTTTTTTCCAATGTGGGGGGAGTGCACTGCTTAGTAAATCATTCTTGTACTGCATTGATTTCGTTTGTGTGCTGCACGTTCATATTTTTCGGCACTACATATGCAGATTGCATTTTTCTTTTTTGTGTTTTTTCTCTTATCTATTTGTTTTTCCAAATTTTAGGGGCGTGCACTGTTTTGTTGGGTATGTGTAAACTTCATTTTGACAAAGTCTGTACCGCATTGGTACACAACTTACACTGCTTGTGTCCTATTTGCACACTGCTCGAATCTAATGATACATGAGCAAACAACAGAAAACAAATTGTCACAGGCATTCTGTACGATAAGTTCATCATTAGAGAACTAATTTCAACAGAAAGCAATCTAACATAATCAAATTTCACATCATTACAAGCGATTCTGCATGGGAAGTAAACTAAGTTCAGCAAAAGCAAATGATCACAAGCAAACTAACGATACATAAGCAAACAACATAAAGCAAATTTGATGATAATTCTAAAACGACGATGGATTTGGTGGATCTTTGGCCGACACCATCTTCTTCTTCACCAGTCAGTGTCTCCCCATCCCCAGCTGGTCCTGGCGCGCTTCTTGGGTGGCTC
Source organism: Triticum aestivum (assembly GCF_018294505.1). Lineage (NCBI taxonomy): Eukaryota > Viridiplantae > Streptophyta > Magnoliopsida > Poales > Poaceae > Triticum > Triticum aestivum. The sequence continues at coordinate 433,971,326 of NC_057803.1, forward strand.
CTCCTTCTCCAGCTTTGCACGGCGAAGCCCGTCCTGGGTGAGGGTGATGCGGTTCCATATCTCGTACGCTGCGTAGGCATCCTTTGTAGCGTACTCGATGTGCCTCCTAGACAGAGGCAGGGTGGCCCAGCGCTTGTGCTCGTCGTCGGTGATCTTCTTCTTCATGTTGTTGTAGTAGTCGTCGATGAGCATGCCGGAGACGTCTCCAAGGGTGTCCAACTCCTTGGTTGCCTCGGGCACCCTCCACTCCTTCTGGATGTCGACGAAGTTGGCGACCTCCAGATTGACGCAATCCAGCCTTTTTTTGTCGCTGTCGATGGAGAAGCCTACAAAGGTGTACCTAGGGTCGGCGAGGAAGTTGTCGAAGACGGTGCACCTTTCAGCGGCGCTCAATTGGAAGAGCAGCACTGGGTGTTTCTTTCCGATGGAGAGTTGGCAGAGGGCGGGTTTCTGCGTCACTTCAGGCTCGTTGTTTTACTCGACATCAATGCCGACGTTCTTGTGGCGCCGGAGACTGAGGTGGCGCTCGTACTGTGCCAGGGTGATCGCCACCTGCTTCTTGTCGTTGGTGTGGATGACGTGCAACTTGGTGTTGTCGTGTGCCTCCACGGCCTCCACGTCCTTGTACTCGTCGGCGAACACCATCGCCGATAGTGGGGCTTGGTGTTTTTGAGTGGAAATGGATGTGACGAAGCGATTTGGTGGCAACGCGATCGGGTACTTGTGTTGTTTGTGGATGAGATGGCCTATGGCAGGAGTCTGAATTTAAGAGGAGGCGCGGTGTGGGATGGCCGCAGGGGATGAACTGCATGATCTCGGCGATGACGCGGTTTGTGCAGATCGTGGGTTGGTGTTGCGTCTGTGATCGTGGGCTTGTGACGATGGAACCGCTCCGATTGGGCGGTTGTATGCGAACGTGGTTTTTTTTATCAGTAGATTTTTTTAACCACCACTTTTCTGTGCGAACGGGCTTTTTTGTGACGTTTATATGTATCCTGCGTGACAACAAAACTGCATTTGTTGTAGTACCGCACTGCATCATGTGCAACGGAGAACTGCATGGTGTCTACAGGTGCGTACTTCACAGTATTTTTTGCGTGTCCTTGCTAGAGCCCCTGAATAAAGTATAATGTATTCCGCATTTTTACGAATTTTTCACTGTGTTCTATACCGTGTTTTCATTCATGTAGGTAATCCGCAACTGGATTTTCTAAACCGTACTGCTTCGTGTACCTAAAAGGACTGCATCCTAATAGTGCTGCGTACTGCATCAATTTTTTTGCCTGTACTTACTGTAGTCCCTGTACGGGAGGGGTAAGGGGGGGGGGGGTTGGGCCCCCCCACATGTTTTTTGAAGTTGTTGTTTTTTCTTAATGGGCCTTATTGGGCTGTGTTCGGGAAGTGAAGACGCATTTGGGCCCAAGTCAAGTCGGCATGGTAGCACGGCCATTTCCCTGTGCGCTGTGTGTGGCGTAATGTTTAGTCCCACCTCGTCCGCGGAAGGCGCGCCCGACCTATTTATAAGCACTGACGCGGCAGCTGTATCGAACTCCTTTGGTTACTTATTTGAGCGCTTATACACGGCACTATATGCTATATGCTCTATGACCTGTGGGCCCAAGTGCGCCTGGCCCCACGCAACGTGGCTCAGAACGACTCGCCTGCTATGGGCGCAGACCTACTACGAGACTGGCTAGGACCAGTTCATTTCGGTGGTCAATGTTTTTCTAATTTTGTTTTTTTTCGATGTAAGGGTGCGCACTGCTTAGCAAATCATGCGTGCACTGCATTGATCAGTGTTCTTGACTGCATGTGTACGCATTCCGTATTGCATATGTTTTTGCGCTACATTTTTTGTGCACTGTATTGGTAAGGGTGTGCACTTCTTTGTTGCCTCTATGCACTGCTTTCTTCATGGTCTTGTGCTTGAGGTGTACACATTTTTCACTGCATGCATGCTTCTTTTGTGCTGAAGTTGTGACTCGTTTTGCCAATGCTGCGGACTTCACGGCTTACAGATAAGGACTGCATCGGGCGCACTAATTCTGCTTTTGTGCACTGCGCGAAAGTGCTTTTCTTTTGTGCTTAATTTTGAGCATGTACTGCGCTTCAGGCACACATATAGTGAACTTCCTGTAAGACTTTGAAGAACTCCACACATAAAATGGTCTGTGGATTATAATTTTTCAAAGAATTATTATTTAACGATCTGCGGTTAGTTTGTGGGAATTTGTGCCGTCAAAGTCTTTGTAGAACTTCCTGGTAAGACTTTTTTGTTTTGGTAACATAAACCTTTATTGATTGTCCTTCATTCTTAGTAACGTAATTTTCAGTAACTCCTCTTTAATTTTTAGTTTTGACCTTTTTGCATTCCTCTCCTATAAATGTAGGCCAACTTCTACCGTTCCTTTGCAGTTCATTTCTCCTCTAGCCGCAACTTCTCTCCTTTCTCTAGCCTCTCTTTATTTTTTACCTTGTATAGGTTTTCGTTGCGATGGCTCTAGGCCCTTGCGCGAATCTCTCATGCTGTGGGCATGGTTGTGGTCTGTCGACGCACTGCGATTGCTCAGCTTGCTCGCAAGCGCGTCGTGCTCGTCATGGGGGAAGGTATTGTGCCGAGCTGAGCAGCTTGCATATGGCACAATATACACAGAAGGATTGGATATGGGCCACATCAATGTTTCTGCATTCCATTCCGCCCTGCTTCGTCGTGGTCTGGCCGCACAAGTCCTTTTGTCCATCAGCTTACGCCAACAGATGTTGAGACTCACTACAAGATGGTAATTTTCGCTTTGATCTGATTTTTTCTTTGTGTTTTCTTTTTTTTGTATTATTCGATACTAGTCTGATCTTCTAGTTTTTTAGGAATGTACTTTTTTTTGTTTTATTGAAGTGTACTACTTAGATACTAGCTGAAAAGTAATAGTTTCCACAATTTTCCCCGCTAGTATGTTTTGTAGTACATGCAGGTAGTCTCAAGATCTTCATAATAGTTGTAACCGTACTTCTTGGTTGCAAGATCCGCACTGCACATTAGATTGCATTTAATCTGTACTGATTTTTTGCAGAAAATTCTGCAATGAGCTGTTAGGTATCTTCGGCTCAAGAAAAAGGGAATTCTCCAAGTTGTTCTTGGTAATGGACACCTTCAACCAGTTGTGTCTGCAGAAAGGGTGGAAGGAATTTGTGATTGATAGTGGCCTGAAGTCTGAGCAAGTTGTTGTCCTGAACTTCTTTGAACTCGAGGATCGTACGGTTAGAATCACATTTGATGTGATTGGTTAAGGTTATGAGGTTGATTTGTAATAATTACTTTTGCGTGTCGAACGCTTCATCTTTTTTATGTGTTTTGTAATAAGCACTTTTGTGATCCGAACTGCTTCAATTATTATTTCTGAACTTCGTGCTTCCAGTGAGCTAACTGCATTCTTTACATCGTTTTTGGATTAATATGTGTCAAAGTTTTACTCTATACTGCTATATATATGGTATACTCTATACACCATTTCTCTTTAAATGGTTTATTTGAATAACTCATAGTCAGTGCGAAATTTGTGTTTACACAAAATTTAAACTGATACATAAGTCATGTAGATAAGCAAACTGCTATGCATATGATTAATTTATTGAAGTTCATCTATTTGGTCGTTAACCTACTGCTTCTCCGCGGTGACTGGAGTGAGTCTAATGTTGCACTTTCTTTTGTTTTCTACAGCGGTGTTGCTAGTTCTTGTCTCTGCACCGCTGTGTTTGTAGTCCCTCGCGTGCTTGTTGATGGCTGCTTTCGTTTTCTGATGATGTGGACTGCATCCTTCCTTGCTCCCCGCGTGCTGGTTGATGGCTGCTTTCCTTTTCCGTTGATGTGAACTGCATCCATCCTTGCTCCCCGTGTGCTGGTTGATGGCTGCTTTCCTTTTCCGGTGATGTGAACTGCATCCTTCCTTGCTCCCCGTGTGCTGGTTGATGGCTGCTTTCCTTTTCCGGTGATGTGAACTGCATCCTTCCTTACTCCCCGTGTGCTGGTTGATGGCTGCTTTCCTTTTCCGGTGATGTGAACTGCATCCTTTCGTGCTCCTACCTTCTTTTTTGAAAGTGATGTCGTTCTCGGTTGTTTCTGTACAGCAGCATTCCCTTGTGGTGGTCTTGTTTGCATTGTTTCTTCATGTTCTTCGTCCTCTTCAGTCTCTTCTTCCTCCTCTTCTTGCTCTTCCTCATCTTCATCATCTGTTTCTTCATAAGCCACTGCTTCTTCAGTTTCTTCATGTTCTTCGTCCTCTTCACTATCTTCTTCCTCCTATTCTTCATCTGCTTCTTCATAAGCCATTTCTTCTTCATTTTTGTCACCATCTTCTTCTTTGATTTCTTCTTTGTCGTCTTCCTCATTTTCTGATCTTGTTCTTTTGGGGCAGGTTCTTGAATTGTGTCTCTTCCTCTTTTTGCAGATGCTACAACGTCTCAGTTTCGTCCATTTCTTAGTGTTGTGAGTGGAATTTCTGTTTGGTTGTGCATCGTCGTGTCCTCGGTTTTCTTGTTCATGTCTTTTTGTACATGTCCTAGAATTGTGGCCGCTGATTTCATTACATGTCTTGCACCTGTTTATTCCCAGCGGGTGACCATCACTGTCCAGCTCAGGCCGAGGCTTACTGTTTTTGTCATCATTTTTCTCCTTGCATGCAACCTTTTTCTGTGTTGCGTCACCCCCTTTCTTCCTTCCTCTTGTGTTTGAAACGGGAGGTGGAAGAATTGTTTCTTTTTTGATAGCACCAGTTCCGCTGTGTTGTGTATTTTCTACTTGCTCGGCATTATTTTCATGCTGGGATTTCTCTGCTTGCTTTAGTTTTGCTGCTTCTTCTTCTTCTTTGTTGAGCACATCAACTTCCTCGATCAGTGCCCTCATACCAGACAACTGTAACGCCCTCGATGCGGCTATATCTCCCACGTGTCGAAGCACGACTTAGAGGCATAACCGCATTGAAAGCAATGTCGCAAGTGAGGTAATCTTCACACAACCCATGTAATACATAAGGGAAAGATACATAGTTGGCTTACAATCGCCACTTCACACAATTACATGAATAAAGCATTACATCATCCAAATACACTCAAGGTCCGACTATGGAACCAAAATAAAAGAAGAACCCCAAATGCGACAAGGTCCCCGATCGACCCCAACTGGGCTCCACTACTGATCAACTAGAACGAAACAACACAAAGGACAAGATCTTCATCGAGCTCCTCCTTGAGCTTGGTTGCGTCAACTACACGGTTCAACGGCACCTGCAAGCTGGTTTTGGAAGTATCTGTGAGTCATGGGGACTCAGCAATCTCACACCCTCGCGATCAAGACTATTTAAGCTTATAGGAAGGGTAAAAGGTATGAGGTGGAGCTGCAGCAAGCGACTAGCATATATGGTGGCTAACATACGCAAAAGAGAGCGAGAAGAGAAGGCAAAGCACGATCGAACAACTATGATCAAGAAGTGATCCTAGAACAACCTACGTCAAGCATAACTCCAACACCGTGTTCACTTCCCGGACTCCGCCGGAAAGAGACCATCACGGTTACACACGCGGTTGATGTATTTTAATTAAGGTCAACTTCAGGTTTTCTACAACCGGACATTAACAAATTCCCACCTTCCCATAACCGCGGGCACGACTTTCGAAAGTTCAAATCCCTGCAGGGGTGTCCCAACTTAGCCCATGACAAGCTCTCATGGTCAACGAAGGAATAGACCTTCTAGCGGGAAGACCCGATCAGACTCGGAATCCCGGTTGCAAGACATTTCGACAGGGTAAAACTAAACCAGCAACACCGTCCGAATGTGCCGACAAATCCCGATAGGAGCTGCACATATCTCTTTCTCAGGGCACACTCAGATTGTCTTAGGTACGGGTAGGCCAGCCCAGAGTTACCCCTGGTGGCCACCGGCAACTGACAGGTTGGACTAACACTCAGAGGAGCACTGGCCCGGGGGGTAAAATAATGATGACCCTCAGGAGCGCGAATCCCAAGGGAAAAGAAAAGGCTAGGTGGAAAATGGTAAAACCAATATTGGGCATTGCTGGAAGAGTTTTACTCAAGGCGAACTGTCAAGGGGTTCCCATTATTACCCAACCGCGTAAGGAACGCAAAATCCGGGAACATAACACCGATATGACGGAAACTAGGGCGGCAAGAGTGGAACAAAACACCAGGCATAAGGCCGAGCCTTCCACCCTTTACCCAGTATATAGATGCATTAATTAATAAGATATATTGTGATATCCCAACAAGTAAACATGTTCCAACAAGGAACAACATCTCCATGTTCCAACAAGGAACAAACTTCAATCTTCACCTGGAACTAACAACGCTATAAGAGGGGCTGAGCAAAGCGGTAACATAGCCAAACAACGATTTGCTAGGACAAGGTGGGTTAGAGGCTTGGTTCAACAATATGGGAGGCATGATAAGCAAGTGGTAGGCATCATAGCATAGGCATAGCGAAAGAGCGAGCATCTAGCAAGCAAAGATAGAAGTGATTTCGAGGGTATGATCATCTTGCCTGAAATCCCGCAAGGAAGAAGAACGAGTCCATGAAGAAGAACAAACGGACGTAGACGAATAGATCCTCACAAACGCGACGTTATCGGAATCAACCCGAAGAAGCAACACCGGAAAAGAAGCATACAACATAGTAAACAACCACCACATGAACATGGCATTATGCACAATCAAGTATGATGCATGTCCGGTTTAATGAAGCATGGCATGGCAAAAATGCACAAACAATTCTACAAATTAAGTGGAGCACAATATGCAACGGAGTTGCATATTGAAGAAAACACCACATGACTTATTTAGTTCGATCTTGTTTATGTACCCAACAATATTAAATGTTGTTAGCATGGCAAGAGGTGAAGCACAACAAAACTACCTAACTAGGCAAGTTTAAATGAGGCCGGAACAACAAAACAACAAGTCCGGAAACTCCTCATATGCATATATTAGGTTTGGTACTGTTCTGCCCTAAACATAATTTTAGAGTTATTAAACATGCAAAGTAAAGCCACCATGTTAAACTAGACATTTTTCTACCCCATTTACATATAAAGATTATTAAAATCCGAGTTACGGTTATTTAGTTATGAAATAAATCATTTTAGCATGGCATAGGGGCAAATTTAAACAAACATCATTTTAATCATTTTAAACATGGGTGAAAATGACATATTATGAAACTATATGAACTTCTAAGCATTTTACATATATAAAGTTTTTTACATGTGATGCATAGTTTGTGAGATACTAAATGTATGAACATGAGCGTCTTTTCTGTAAAACTGCCAAACTCCTGGATATTAGACAAATTCGCATAACTGAAAAAAAAACATCTACGGGCCGAAACTGAACGGCATAACAGTGTACAGGAGAGGGCACTGGATCTGGTGCTCACCAGGCCTCATGGGCCGGCTGGGTGGGGAGGCTGGACGCGGGTTGCATCTGGCAGCGGCTCGGCTTCGACCTGAGAGACAGGGAGCGACCAACACACGGTGTCGTGCAAGCAGGGGAGGCGAGGGGCGATGCAGACAGCGGTCAATGGCTGCAGCGTGATGCGGCATGAGCTCCGGCGAGGCGGCCTCGGCGGGGACCGGTCGGAACGGACTGGGGCGATAGACGTAGGCGAGATGGTGGGGTCGGCAGGGCCCGGATCTGGCCGAAGGACGAGCTTGAGGCGGCTATGGCTGCCTGAAAACTCCATGGACACCAAGTCGGGCTCCCTGCACGAGCAGACAGAGAGAGAGATGAGAAGGAGCATAAGGGAGAGGAAGGAAGGGAAGGTAGGGCGGCGCGGTGGTGCTTGAGCACCAGGAGAGGTAGGGAGGAGGCCGGTGGCATGACCTGCTGCTGCTGTTCTCGCCGGCGACATGGACGTGCGAGGCGGCAGCAGTGGACTTGGCGAAGCAGGGACAACCGAATCCAAGGCGGGGAGGCACGACGGGAAAACATGGGTGGCTGGATCCGGGGCGAGGAAGCTTCGGAGATGGCCAGATCAGGCCAGTTCGTGTCGAGGAGGTGAGGTAGGAGGCCGGCATGGAGGAACTCCGGCGGCCATGGCGTCCGGACTTGGCGGGGCGATGAAGAGGAGGAGCAGTAGACAGGCGCGACTCCTACAGAGGGACTTGGCGCGGCGATGGAGCGTGCTTGGGGAGGAGCAGGGGCACGCGAGGAGCTGTTGTAGTTCGCGTGCTCCGGCACGGGTGGAGCCATCAGCGAGGAGAAGAGAGGTGAGGTGCGCTCGGGAGCTGCGCTATTGCTGCGGCCTCGAGAAGAAAACAGAGGAGGAGCTCCTCTCTTGTGGGCTGGGTCGAGGCAAGGAGGAGTTGGTGGCGAGCGATGGTTGGTGGGGAATGGATCCCGAAGGGGATTTGGTTGGCGACGGGACAAGCTCCCGAGGAACATGGGTGGCGGCGGCGAAAGGATTAGATGGATCGATGGGACAGGACTAGGGTTCCATCTATTTATATAGCAACGAGAATTTTTGGTTAGGGGCATTTGGTTCCTCTGATTTTAATCGGACGGTCGAGAAATAAAAGATAGGAAGACCAAATAAGAAAAAGGAGATGTTTTGTAGATGTTTGGGGATGATCCGGACACAACGGTGACGACTGTCCGGGTCGGGTCCGGGACAGATTTCGGACGCTTGCGGGAGGAGGTCCGCGGGCTGACGAGAGAGGTTAGGTAGGGCCTGGCGGTGAGAGGTAGTGCAGAAGGCAAAGGTCTGAGAAGAGAGAATAGGAGAGGCCCGGCGACTGTTTCCGGAGACCGAAAACGTCCGACGTTAGACCGGCTATATTGCCGCTATAGTTATCCGTTGGGGTGTTAAACGGACTCCGAATGTGATGAAACTTGGCAGGCGGTCTACTAACAACAAAACAACACCGCACGCCAACTTTCATCCCATTCCGAGAACATTTTCCGTCCACTTATAAAATAATATTTCGGACATGCCGCGGGCGTGTGCGAGTGTGGTTGGGTTCAGAACGGACAACAGACGGAACTGGGGAAACCCGGACGGATGCAAGTTTTGAAAACATGATGATGCAATGCACATGATGACATGATAAGATGCAACACACAAGCAAATGACATGGCAACAACGGCGAATAACTGGAGGACAACTGGCACATCAGTCTCGGGGCGTCACAACAACACTCTGTGGCACCCAGCGTCGGACCTTGTCGCTCTGTTTGCAAGGTCCATTGCTGTTTCTGTCAGCAATTTCCTACGGCAAAAAAGCGAGGTTCCATCTGGTGCTGTTTGTTCATAGTCTTGTCTGTCAAACGTTGCATCTGATCTTGCATTACGGGTGTATCTTTTCATGATGTACACCTCAGGAATCTTGAGTACTCTCAAATGAGAAAGCATGCATAACACATGGACGCAAAAGAGCCCTGCAGACAACACACGATCACTTTGTTTTGTAAGTGAACTGCATGAAATTAATAAACACATATTTTTTTCCTTATTTGTTCGTTTTAAAGAAGTGAACTTCATTTGGTTTTGTGATTTAGTCATGCATGTAGATTTTTTTGTGATAGGAGTGTCACCTGTGTGTGTCTAGAGTTTGCATTCACATTTGTAGACACCTTTCTCTTCATCGGCGACCACTTGGAAATTATGCCTTGCCCAGTCAAATGCATCCGATCTGTTGTAGTGGTGTATGAGATACTTTGTCGGATTCTCAGGGCACCGTTCTGCTCTGAATGCAGTGCTAGGGTAGAGTGTTTCTTTGAAATCTGCAAACACTGCCCTTGTATACACTTTTGATAACTGAACTTTGAATCCAAACTGGGTTGATGTCTTTACCTCTGACTGCATGATCAGAAATGCACTGTTACGAACCAGATAAATGAAAAAATTGTTTGATTTTGTAGTTATATTTTTAGCAGTTTTTGAGTGACATTTGTTTTACCTCATTTGCTACTGTCTCTGCGTGCTCGACAGCCTTCCTGGTCTGAATGCACTTGTCCACCTGCTAAGCAAACAGATGGAGATCATGCTTCTCTTTGACAAAGTTTTTCTTCAGTATGCGGTTCATGCTCTCGCTTCTTTGTGTGGAAGTAATCCGAGCACAAAAAATTTCCTTGTAGTAAGCCGAGATCCACTCGTGCCTGTCTTCCCACAGAGAATTCATCACTTCATCATCTTGCAAGTTGTATCTTTGAATGAGGTCCTTCCATGCTCGTTCAAATTCTGACGGCATTAGTGGGTGGTTCAGCACCGCATTGAGGTCATCCTTAAGTTTCTCATGTGCCTTATATAGTAAGGCGAGGTGGTCTTTGTACTTCTTCATGATATGCCACCGACACAACTTATGGAGAGTATGTGGGAGGATAGTTTTTAATGCTGCCTTCATCGAAGAACACTAGTCTGAAAAGGCACAAATAGTGTTTTTTATTAAGTTGTTTGTGTGTGTGTAAGATAGATGGAAGAAATATAAACGCACCAAACAAATGTAAGTATGCAGGTGTTTGTTTATTTTTGTACCTGTGAGCATGCAGATGGGATGCTTGTTGTTCATACACCTCAGAAATGTTTTGAAAACCCACTCGAACGACGGTATTGTTTCATCTCGCACGAGTGCAACAGCAAATATGGTGCTCTGTAGATGATGGTTCACTCCCACGAAGACTCCCAGTGGCATGTGGAATTTGTTAGTTTTATACGTCGTGTCAAATGTAACGCAGTCTCCAAAATCTTCATACGATCCTTTGCAACTTGCGTTGGCCCAAAAGACTGTCAGGACCCCGACTCAATGCCACATAGATCTAGCATGTAACACTTCATATCACTTTGCGGCCTCACGCACGGTATTCCCACGGGTGTCGCCTTACCTTTTCCCGGGACCGTTTGTGCCTTTGGCACACGTATATGACAGTGTCGCTAGCATCCATATGATAAGGAGCCCGGGCTGACATGGCTAGTCGTAAACCCAAAGTGGCACAAACTTACAGGGACAGGCATCCATGACCCAGCATCGAACGTGTCGGTCATCAGCGAGTGAATCCAGGCTGTAGCACTGGGCTAGCAGGACTCCGGTGAACCGGGCTGTAGCGGGCTAACAGGACTCCGGTATTCATCGCGTGACATTTCCCCGAAGGGACAGACACAGGAACGAAGAAGGACACATGCCGGCCAGCCTAAGTGTTCCGGAGCAGTAGCAAGCTACCATGGCTCGGTGGAAACACTAGGAGACATTTCCCGGTAAGAGAGGCTACTGAAGATAAACAACTAGATAGTCAGATCCCACACATACCAAGCATTTCAATAACATACACACAATATGCTCGATATGTGCAATACAACATGGCATCACAAAATGACTCTACGACTCAAATAGTTTATTCAATAGGCTCCGAGGAGCGAGACATTACAAACATGGGTCTCATGACCCAACAATCAGAGCATACAAGTCAAAGCACAAGCGGAAGCTATCATGTCTGAGTACAGACATCTATAAATGAAAAAGGCTGAGAAGCCTGACTATCTATCAGATCCTGCCGAGGGCACAAGATCGTAGCTGAGGTATCAAGCTAAACGTCGAAGTCCAAGCGGAACTACTAGTGAGACCGAAGTCTCTCTGCAAAAACATAAATAGGCAAACGTGAGTACAAATGTACCCAGCAAGACTTACATCAGAACTATCTACATATGCATCATTATCAACAAAGGGGTGGTGGGGTTTAACTGCAGCAAGCCAGCTTTGACTCGGTGGCTATCCTGAACTACGACTACGAGTAACTCTTTTGAGGTGGCGCACACGAGTCCACATATTCACCATATCAATACACCACTATGGATCCGCTCCCGTCTCCCTACGAGAACGCCATCCATAGCACTCACGCTTATCTTGCGTATTTTAGAGTATCCACTTTCACTTGTCTATGAACTGATATAAGCAACCCAGAAGTCCTTTTCCGCGGACACGGCTATTCGAATAGATGATGTTAACCCTGCAGGGGTGTACTTCTTCACACACGCTCTCACCACTTACCGCCGTTTACACGACATGTACTCGGCAACCTTCAAGCGGAAGCCCAACGTGGGTGTCGGCCACGGCCTGCCTAAACACTCAAGTCTCTAGTCCAGGTTTATCGCCTATTCGGGTTCCATCCATGAGGAGATCCGGCCGGAGTTTCGCTCACAGCCCCAAACGATGTGAACAGGGTTCCCGAGACACCAAACGGGCGCCCGGTACACCGTGCCACGTGCCTACCGCATCACAGCCCACCCCTACGGTCAGCGCTGCCCACGGCCTCCAGCATACTACAAACACCAGAAACTACTTGCAACTCCTGGACAGAGGACAAGGGTGATCAAGAAGCCGAGAGGGTCCATTGGTTTCGGGCCCAATGCGTGGTAGTAGCTGAATCATGGATCACAAACGCAGAACTCAGTTCCTGAGGACGGCTGCAATGAGACAACCCACCATGTACTCCTACATGGCCTCTCACCGCTACCTTTACCAAAACGTGTTCACACACTTAGCTCACACACAGTAGGACATGTTCACACGCCTCTGATTCATCCCCGATGAATCAGACCTGACTCAACTCTAAGCAATAGCAGGCATGACAACAAGCATGAATGAGTAGGCACATCAGGGCTCAAACAACTCCTACTCATGCTAGTGGGTTTCATCTATTTACTGTGGCAATGACAGGTCATGCAAAGGATAAAGGGGTTCAGCTACCGCAGCAAGTAACAGATGAATCGTTGTTGTCCTAATGCAGTAAAAGAGAGCAGGAGCGAGAGGGTGGGATTGTATCGGAATGAACAAGGGGGTTTTGCTTGCCTGGCACTTCTGAAGATAACATTGAGTCTTCATCAGTGTCAACGATCACATCATCGGTATCGCGTCTATCGAGAGGGGACAAATACCGGCAACACAGAAAAACACAATCAATGCAATGCACAATATGATGCATGCTCATGACATGGCAATATGAATGTGTTTTGAGCTAATGCAACTAGCAACAGATTAAATGAAGTTGGTTTGAATACAAGATTCAAATTCAAACTCCATATGTGATTATTTAAATGCCCTTTATATGATTTGTGCTAAACAGCATCTATAAGTTGTTCTAACATGCATGAAAATGGTACAGATGGATTCCTTGAATTTTTCTGATAATTTTCCATATATAAATTATTTAATTTGGAGTTACGGTTAATTTTCTATGATTTATTGAAGTTTTAGGCATTTTCTGGAATTTCCTGAATTATAAAAAATCCAGTAAATACTTATTGCGTCAGCCCCACGTCACAGTGACGTCAGCAGGGTCAACTGGGCGCCCCAGGTCAAATCTGACGTGTGGGGGCCACACGTCAGTGACACAGGAGCTAATCCCGGTCAAACCCAGCGCTGACTGGGGTTTGACCAGGGGTGGGGCCCGCTGTCAGTGGCCTAGGGGGTTGATTAGTGTGGGGGGGGGGGGTTAGCCGCTAATGATGCCCACGTCATCATCGCCGGACTTACGCCGGCGGCGACCAAAATGGCGGCGGCAACGCGCCGGACTTGCGCTAAAGGCGACGGAGGCGGCGGCTGGGGGCACCGGGGCGTAGCCCGGGCTCTCCCGCATCTGATGGGGTAGGTGGGAGGCTGCGGGAACGCCGGGGCTCGTCGGAACGGAGCTCGCGGCGGCGCCGGAGTTCGGGTGGTAACGGGCGCGAGGCCCTGGTGGGGTTTTGGGCAAGCTGAGCTGCGCATGGGCTTCCTGTGAGCCCCACGAGCTCAAAGCCGTGCTCGGACGCGACCGAAACAGGCCATGGCCGCGACGACAGCATGGCCGGCGGCAGCGAGCTCCGGTCGTCGGCAAAGTGGCAGCTGCGGTGTGCAAACGAGAGAACGGAGAGGGGGAAACAGCACAGGAGCTCACAGCGGGTGCAGTGGTGGCCTCGGCGAGCTCGGGGAGGCACCGGAGCCGACGAATTTGACGAAGACGGCCGGCGGGTCCGAGGTAGAAGACGACGTCGATGGCGGTGATGCGGCACGTCCGGGGCCTCGTGGCTCGTTGGGGAGGTAGAGGGAGGACCCGCGGAGCTTCCTGGGGCGTCGGTGAGGCTAGGGGTGGCCGGTGGCCATGGGTACGGCGACGATGGCGGCGAGCTCCGCTCGGTGGTGTGCGCGAGAGGGAAAACAGAGGAGGGAATGGGGTCCAGGGGGAGAGAGGGGAGGTGCAGGGGGCGAGGGCGTCTCCGTGGCGTCGCGAGGGAGTCGGGGAGGCTGCCACGGCGAAGCAGGAGGTGGCCGGCGCTCTTCGGGCGCGCGCCACGCCTCGCCTCTGCCTACTGGCAGAGGAAGAAGAGGACAAGGGGGGAAGGAGGTGGGCTGGGCCGCGCTGGGCCGGTCCTGTTGGGCTGCACGGGTAAGTGGCCAGGTAAAACTCTCTCTCTCTTTTATTTCTATTTCAGTTCTGTTTTCTTTTATTTAATCTGTTTTGCCACTGTTTGAATTTAAAAATAATTCAAACAATGCCAAAAACTCCTCTGAAAATATTTATGCTGCTTAATGGACTTTTCCAAAGCACATAAAATATTTCAGGGTATTTGGAAATATATTCTATACAAGTTATGAATATAGTTCCAAATGCAAATAAAGTAATGATTTAAATTCAGTGCTCAAAATATTCCTCAAAAATGTTCATTATTTTTGGTTTGGTGCAAAACCCTTGCCAAAATATAACCAACATTATTTAAGGCCATTTTGAAAACATTGAAGGCATTTACCAGGGTTCTTTGCCCCTCTTTTATTTAAGTTTTGAGGCTTCCAATTTCCCTCAGTTCAAATTTCAGAATTTAAACATGATGCACACATGAAGCTAGCCTAGAGCATTACCAGAAGCTAGGGATGTGACAACTCACCCCCACTAAACAAGAATCTCGTCTCGAGATTCAAGCGTAGGGTAAGGTGAAGGGTAACGCAGACTAGTATAATCTTCACGATTCAGGTTGCACTTCAAATAAACGTTGATTTGAACACCATCTTTGTCTTGTCGTCTTGCTCTGAGAACTTCAGCTAATCATGACAAGAAGAGGAAAGGAAAACTCTAGAAGGATCGGTCTTCTCGAAGGTCGAACAACTCAGGATTAACTCACGGAATGAGACTTAGAACCATCTCTCGGGTTGAGACACGAGATACACATCAAGAGGGGTGGAAAGAAACGGATGACGAAGGTTCACTAGGTAGACAACAATTCCACACTTAAGAAGGTGGTAAAATATTGTCCACGTAGCGAGGAGTTTAGTTGCCATGAAACCACGACGAAACATCCTGGAGGAGGGTGATTCGTAGATTATTTCCTTAAGTGGCAAAAAGAATTACCTTTGATTCAGAGATCATTGAAAACTCTTCATACCAGCCTAAGACAATTCTCGAGCGATCGTTTGGAGGGGGTCGGTAGAATGGCATACTCAAACTTGGATGATGTGGATTACCTTGTTGAAGACAACGCAATGGATGAATTTGCTTATCACCGGAAATGGAAGAGACCCATGGTAGAATGGCACATTGGTGGTGCAAGCTGGGAACAAAATGCAAATGCTGGGAATGATTCTGGTAACTGGGGAAGAACCCAACAACAGAGAGTGAATTCACTGTTTGAAAAGGTCATAGCATTGCCGAGGAAACTGAGAGCAAACCCAGCTAGTGCCGAGGATAACACGTAGCGCTTGTGCGTGCTCTCAAGAACTTGAGCATTTCCACAATCATCAAGGTTTTATCAACAACCGCGTCAAGGGTGCTGACAACACAACATACTACCATGATGAATAGCGATGGACGATGCAGATGCGAAGGAGGATAACACTTTCTCAGATTTCACCTTAGCGAGGCCAAGCAAATAAAATCTGGATGATCGACCGAGAGACATTTAGCACTCCGCTTCTAATGTTCTCCTTGATGTGCTAATATAACCCATTCATAGATATGGTTTGATATCTAAAACATCAAGTAAAAGGTCGGACTTCGGGAATACAAAAATCCATAGGGGCAACTAGGGAGTAAACCCTACGAAATCCCTATAGGGAGGTGGCCAACTTCTTCAATCAAGATATTATAATAACAGGTCTTCCGGCTGGGTGTGTTGGCCACGACATCCACTTTACCGGTTATCGCGCGACCAATATTATAATTCTTGGGAAATATTCCAACCATCATATCTGCCTGAGATTCAGATCTGGTTGGCGTCAGGATATTCCAGACTCATCGAGTCTAGGAAGAATAAGAAAGTTTGCAACATAAATCGACGAGATGACGTTGCGAGATTCTCGGGAAATGAACTACGATAGCAAGCTCCAAAACATGAGCTGGTTCTGCTACACACGTGTGAACACGCTGTCACAGACAAACATGAACACATGGTAGTCTTATAATAAAACACTACCGAGTTCCCGGGGGGAAAACCATCATCGAGGATATCGAAGTCCTTGCATAAGGTATACTCTTAAGAAGGAACTTCTTCTCCTTGAACAAATCAATCAGTGGCTTGGTGTGCTCGGGACACATATAGAATGGAGGTAGCTAATCTCACAATCCAATGTATACTTCACACATGCATGACTGACTTGGGATGATTCCAAGGAAGCAAAAACAATCTTTCTCGGATACACGGCGGCAACTTACACCAAGTGCACGTGAATTAGAGAAAGTCACATCTTTCATCCGGACATATGCTTCATGAGCTAGCATGAACAAATGCTTCAAAAGTTTCCAACACTAACTTATTGTCCAACCAAATCATGGAGGAGATAAGGATGTTGTCAATGGGCTCAACAACTATTCATCTGGGTTTCCTTTTAAAAGGAATTCCATAGTTAAGTGAATAAGTGATAGCATTGGTCAGACCAAAGATGTAATGGTGTATGCTCGAGGGATCAACCACGAATAAGACAACATTACGAATATCGTTGGTTCTGGTCTGATTGGATGATAGCCCATACTCCAATCAAAGGTTAGATAAAAATGATAGGTCCAGCAACTGATCACAGGGACCAATCGATGAAGATATCATCTTTCTTCAACACACACTACACAAGAATATCCCTTTGGAACGAACTAAGTCAGGCAAGCTTTTATCTTCCAACCCTCCAAGTTGTCGTTTAGCTTAACCAACTAGCTCAGGGATATCTAACACCGATTCTTGGAGAGAAGGTGGTTCACAAGAAACCAACTTGATCACGAGCTCAACACAGCGGTCAGGTGACAACCTGGTAATACTTCCGAGAAGATCTTCGGAAAATCACGAACCACCGATATGTTACTAAGCTCGAGATCAATCTTGCTTTTCAGGGCAAGACGATATGATCAAATGGGTGAGGACTTGACAAAATCCTAACTCATCAATCGAAGGGTGCACCGAAATAAGGACTAGGTAGCACGAACAATCTTAGAATGGTGATTCAATAACCAACATACTAAGAGTAAAATTATTATCCTTTAACTACCAAGCAACGAGGTTGCTAGGAGTATTGATTTCACACACCACGATTCACTTGTCGGCATTCCAGTTACAATAACACAGAAACCGAGAAATTATCAATGATGATCAGAAGTATTACTGCGTCAAGAATTCATAAGATGGTGTGCAATTCCCATGATATTCCTGATATAAAGATGGTAATACTTCAAGGTAGAACAGACCAGAAGCTGGATTAGCATTTTGATCTGCGGAATACAATTGCTTTGACCCAATCCTAGATATGGATGAGGTACTGGAGTTTGTTTCTCCTAGTCATTCTGCGATGGAATGGCTTGACGGACCACAAGAGTAATAGGCATCGATAAACGAACGCACGCATACTCTTGACTATCAATTGATAGACGAGGGTCAGAATGCAACTAAAGAGAACAACTCAAAGGAACATATAATTTTCTGAGTTGTGGATGCATAGATTAGTATGTCGAACCAAGTTCAACATATTTCTTCCGGATAACCCATGTAGAAAGGTAGAACTGGCAGAGTCACGATTTATGAATGGAGGACTCCTCAAGGATAATCCTGTTGTGATATTTCAGTTCAACGAGGAACTTCTGCCATAAGTAGTTCATGGTATTTGGAAGAAGGAAATACCACGGACCTCGGGGACTATCGCAAAGTTACTAATATCCTGAAGGAACTAGCAAACACTATCAACATGAAGTAAGTAGAGTGAATCTCGGGTTTAAGAACCCAGGAACAGAATACCTATTACTAAGTAGCATCCCGGGATGCTTTCGAGGATGATGGCCAGAATCATCACACTGGGAACACAAATCATGGCTAAATTACTAGATGATCCCCTGAGACACCTAGGGTCATAATAACATCTCCAACATATATGTCAAGGCAACGGAGTATCTCAACTCACTGATTAGTGTGGTTAATGTGGCCCATGAGAACATTGAAACGGGAGGAAAGGATTTGCAAATGCATCAGACTACTTAGAAACCTGGGATGACTCGGACAGCATAACGGCTGTAAATGCTCAGAAAGATTTGAGACATTCACAAAAATGGTGGCATAACCACTCAGAAGCACAATATCAAGGTTTCGAGATCAACAGTTAACGTACGGAAGTAGTAGAAACTGAACTCAAGCTTAAATCCAACAATCTTATATGTCTACGGATTAGTAACACGTGATCCTGATAGAAAGAAGAGATAGCCTAGTTCTTAATCCCCGTAGGAAAGATAAGATGACTCAGATCAGAAGGCATAAGGTATAAGAAGTAAAAAGAGCCTTACGTTCCATCCCACAATCAATTCCCTTATATAACTAAAGAATTTCTAGACTCAACTTCGACCAGTTTGGCTTGGTAATCCTACAGGCAGTCAAGCTCTGATACCAACGCTGTCAGGACCCCGACTCAATGCCACATAGATCTAGCATGTAACACTTCATATCACTTTGCGGCCTCACGCACGGTATTCCCACGGGTGTCGCCTTACCTTTTCCCGGGACCGTTTGCGCCTTTTGGCACACGTATATGACAGTGTCGCTAGCATCCATATGATAAGGAGCCCGGGCTGACATGGCTAGTCGTAAACCCAAAGTGGCACAAACTTACAGGGACAGGCATCCATGACCCAGCATCGAACGTGTCGGTCATCAGCGAGTGAATCCAGGCTGTAGCACTGGGCTAGCAGGACTCCGGTGAACCGGGCTGTAGCGGGCTAACAGGACTCCGGTATTCATCGCGTGACATTTCCCCGAAGGGACAGACACAGGAACGAAGAAGGACACATGCCGGCCAGCCTAAGTGTTCCGGAGCAGTAGCAAGCTACCATGGCTCGGTGGAAACACTAGGAGACATTTCCCGGTAAGAGAGGCTACTGAAGATAAACAACTAGATAGTCAGATCCCACACATACCAAGCATTTCAATAACATACACACAATATGCTCGATATGTGCAATACAACATGGCATCACAAAATGACTCTACGACTCAAATAGTTTATTCAATAGGCTCCGAGGAGCGAGACATTACAAACATGGGTCTCATGACCCAACAATCAGAGCATACAAGTCAAAGCACAAGCGGAAGCTATCATGTCTGAGTACAGACATCTATAAATGAAAAAGGCTGAGAAGCCTGACTATCTATCAGATCCTGCCGAGGGCACAAGATCGTAGCTGAGGTATCAAGCTAAACGTCGAAGTCCAAGCGGAACTACTAGTGAGACCGAAGTCTCTCTGCAAAAACATAAATAGGCAAACGTGAGTACAAATGTACCCAGCAAGACTTACATCAGAACTATCTACATATGCATCATTATCAACAAAGGGGTGGTGGGGTTTAACTGCAGCAAGCCAGCTTTGACTCGGTGGCTATCCTGAACTACGACTACGAGTAACTCTTTTGAGGTGGCGCACACGAGTCCACATATTCACCATATCAATACACCACTATGGATCCGCTCCCGTCTCCCTACGAGAACGCCATCCATAGCACTCACGCTTATCTTGCGTATTTTAGAGTATCCACTTTCACTTGTCTATGAACTGATATAAGCAACCCAGAAGTCCTTTTCCGCGGACACGGCTATTCGAATAGATGATGTTAACCCTGCAGGGGTGTACTTCTTCACACACGCTCTCACCACTTACCGCCGTTTACACGACATGTACTCGGCAACCTTCAAGCGGAAGCCCAACGTGGGTGTCGGCCACGGCCTGCCTAAACACTCAAGTCTCTAGTCCAGGTTTATCGCCTATTCGGGTTCCATCCATGAGGAGATCCGGCCGGAGTTTCGCTCACAGCCCCAAACGATGTGAACAGGGTTCCCGAGACACCAAACGGGCGCCCGGTACACCGTGCCACGTGCCTACCGCATCACAGCCCACCCCTACGGTCAGCGCTGCCCACGGCCTCCAGCATACTACAAACACCAGAAACTACTTGCAACTCCTGGACAGAGGACAAGGGTGATCAAGAAGCCGAGAGGGTCCATTGGTTTCGGGCCCAATGCGTGGTAGTAGCTGAATCATGGATCACAAACGCAGAACTCAGTTCCTGAGGACGGCTGCAATGAGACAACCCACCATGTACTCCTACATGGCCTCTCACCGCTACCTTTACCAAAACGTGTTCACACACTTAGCTCACACACAGTAGGACATGTTCACACGCCTCTGATTCATCCCCGATGAATCAGACCTGACTCAACTCTAAGCAATAGCAGGCATGACAACAAGCATGAATGAGTAGGCACATCAGGGCTCAAACAACTCCTACTCATGCTAGTGGGTTTCATCTATTTACTGTGGCAATGACAGGTCATGCAAAGGATAAAGGGGTTCAGCTACCGCAGCAAGTAACAGATGAATCGTTGTTGTCCTAATGCAGTAAAAGAGAGCAGGAGCGAGAGGGTGGGATTGTATCGGAATGAACAAGGGGGTTTTGCTTGCCTGGCACTTCTGAAGATAACATTGAGTCTTCATCAGTGTCAACGATCACATCATCGGTATCGCGTCTATCGAGAGGGGACAAATACCGGCAACACAGAAAAACACAATCAATGCAATGCACAATATGATGCATGCTCATGACATGGCAATATGAATGTGTTTTGAGCTAATGCAACTAGCAACAGATTAAATGAAGTTGGTTTGAATACAAGATTCAAATTCAAACTCCATATGTGATTATTTAAATGCCCTTTATATGATTTGTGCTAAACAGCATCTATAAGTTGTTCTAACATGCATGAAAATGGTACAGATGGATTCCTTGAATTTTTCTGATAATTTTCCATATATAAATTATTTAATTTGGAGTTACGGTTAATTTTCTATGATTTATTGAAGTTTTAGGCATTTTCTGGAATTTCCTGAATTATAAAAAATCCAGTAAATACTTATTGCGTCAGCCCCACGTCACAGTGACGTCAGCAGGGTCAACTGGGCGCCCCAGGTCAAATCTGACGTGTGGGGGCCACACGTCAGTGACACAGGAGCTAATCCCGGTCAAACCCAGCGCTGACTGGGGTTTGACCAGGGGTGGGGCCCGCTGTCAGTGGCCTAGGGGGTTGATTAGTGTGGGGGGGGGGGGTTAGCCGCTAATGATGCCCACGTCATCATCGCCGGACTTACGCCGGCGGCGACCAAAATGGCGGCGGCAACGCGCCGGACTTGCGCTAAAGGCGACGGAGGCGGCGGCTGGGGGCACCGGGGCGTAGCCCGGGCTCTCCCGCATCTGATGGGGTAGGTGGGAGGCTGCGGGAACGCCGGGGCTCGTCGGAACGGAGCTCGCGGCGGCGCCGGAGTTCGGGTGGTAACGGGCGCGAGGCCCTGGTGGGGTTTTGGGCAAGCTGAGCTGCGCATGGGCTTCCTGTGAGCCCCACGAGCTCAAAGCCGTGCTCGGACGCGACCGAAACAGGCCATGGCCGCGACGACAGCATGGCCGGCGGCAGCGAGCTCCGGTCGTCGGCAAAGTGGCAGCTGCGGTGTGCAAACGAGAGAACGGAGAGGGGGAAACAGCACAGGAGCTCACAGCGGGTGCAGTGGTGGCCTCGGCGAGCTCGGGGAGGCACCGGAGCCGACGAATTTGACGAAGACGGCCGGCGGGTCCGAGGTAGAAGACGACGTCGATGGCGGCGATGCGGCACGTCCGGGGCCTCGTGGCTCGTTGGGGAGGTAGAGGGAGGACCCGCGGAGCTTCCTGGGGCGTCGGTGAGGCTAGGGGTGGCCGGTGGCCATGGGTACGGCGACGATGGCGGCGAGCTCCGCTCGGTGGTGTGCGCGAGAGGGAAAACAGAGGAGGGAATGGGGTCCAGGGGGAGAGAGGGGAGGTGCAGGGGGCGAGGGCGTCTCCGTGGCGTCGCGAGGGAGTCGGGGAGGCTGCCACGGCGAAGCAGGAGGTGGCCGGCGCTCTTCGGGCGCGCGCCACGCCTCGCCTCTGCCTACTGGCAGAGGAAGAAGAGGACAAGGGGGGGAAGGAGGTGGGCTGGGCCGCGCTGGGCCGGTCCTGTTGGGCTGCACGGGTAAGTGGCCAGGTAAAACTCTCTCTCTCTTTTATTTCTATTTCAGTTCTGTTTTCTTTTATTTAATCTGTTTTGCCACTGTTTGAATTTAAAAATAATTCAAACAATGCCAAAAACTCCTCTGAAAATATTTATGCTGCTTAATGGACTTTTCCAAAGCACATAAAATATTTCAGGGTATTTGGAAATATATTCTATACAAGTTATGAATATAGTTCCAAATGCAAATAAAGTAATGATTTAAATTCAGTGCTCAAAATATTCCTCAAAAATGTTCATTATTTTTGGTTTGGTGCAAAACCCTTGCCAAAATATAACCAACATTATTTAAGGCCATTTTGAAAACATTGAAGGCATTTACCAGGGTTCTTTGCCCCTCTTTTATTTAAGTTTTGAGGCTTCCAATTTCCCTCAGTTCAAATTTCAGAATTTAAACATGATGCACACATGAAGCTAGCCTAGAGCATTACCAGAAGCTAGGGATGTGACAAAGACGTTTCTTACACAGTTATCTGCATCAACGTCATAATCATAGAAAAACTCTGGGTTTATCTTCTGCATATTCTCGAAGAAATCCAGAAGTTTCTTGACGTCATCTTAGGACTCTTCTCTGGCAAACTTTTGTTTCCTGCATTTTCAAACGCAATGCAAACGCATCTCATCAAACATGAAATAATTACCGACAGGATGCTCAATGGATATGTTCTGTGATGTGCTTACTTGTTTACCCAGTCGCGGCTAGTACGTCCCATGTACTGCAGACCACCGGACATACGCTGCAGTGTTGACATCATCTGAGCATGGGTGTGGTTGTCTAGTTGCATGTCTTTCACTAACTGGTCTAACAAATGATCGTCTTTTTTGTGCGATCGCTTGTGCAAAAGCATGCCGGGGCTTTCCAGCATCTTGTGATTGTGGTTGAGTTCAACCATTTCTATCACAAATTTGCCGTCCTTCCTCTTTTTGACTCTAATCTTTGCCTTGCAGTCAATCCTTTTTGATGTCTTCTGACGTTTCCTTTGATAATCTGACACAGTCTGCTTGTGTGTCCCTTCTCTTGAGAAGACAATGTAGGTATTTGTCTTGTGTTGTGCCCTCTGGCGTATGCCAAACCCTAAACATCTTGCATAATTGTTGTAAAAGTCCCATGCCTTGTCGTATGTGGTGAACTTCATTCCAGCGGCAGGTATGATGTTCAGCGGCATGTTTTTATCCTGCATTAAGCGCAATGCTCTATGAGATAATTTGTTATGTTCTGTTTTTTAAATACGAGGAGTGCATATGAGTTTAAAAAGCATTTGCAGTGTTCCTAAGTTTTTAGAAGAATCCAATGTATTAGATGCTAGGTCAAACCTCACAATAAATATCAGTGTGCACTGCAATGTTATCTGAATGGACTGCAACTATTATTATTATTATTATTATTATTATTTTCAGAACATAAACTTACATGTGTGTAGAGACGTTCACCCGATGGTGTTTGCAGCTCGCCGGGTCGTATTGGACATGGCGGGGTTATAGCATATCTGTGTAGTTGAGGATCTCACGGCGGCAACAGTGAGGAGGATTTGTACCTGCTGTTGACTTTTGACCGTGGCACCGTTGGTGGTCACTTTGTCGAAGTTGATGCAGCAGCTCTGCTTGGAGCTCTGTTTTTTGGTGCAGCAGGTGGACGCTGAGCTCTGTTTTGGGGTACAGAAGGTGGACGTGGTGGTAATCCAGTGTTGTGACGATGTCTGAGTGGATTGGTTTGAAAATTTTGGAGCACTGGCACATCATCATGGTCATAATTATATTCATCATCTGCTGCAACATCGTGTTCAACTGCATCATCATTGTCTGTTCAGACATGCTGTCCAAACGTAGTGAACTCATGCTTATACTCTGGGTTGAGAACTGTTATTGGCTCATCTTCATCGTCGTCATCTTCATCCTCATGTCAGTGAGTGCCCTCCCAGATGAAGGTGACATCGTCGTCATCCTCAACTACCTCTTCTCCCTGGAAAAAATCCTCTTTCGGAGAGTAGTGCACCCTGTTTGTTGTCGTGAAGAATCCTCAAGGAATCTCAGGGGTAACCCAGCCAGTATCTCTTTCAGAAGAAGCTTTACTCTTCTGAAAGTTGTTGTTCCCCGGGTTGTCAATTATGCGCGGCATTTTGTATCTGCTGAACCTCATTTCCTGCACACAAAATGACCGAGCTGCATTATCAGGCAAAATGAACTAAATCATGTGAACTGCAATGTGTTACAAATGTGAACTGAAGTAACCGCACTGCATCCTTGTCCGTAATGAACCTACACAAGCGTACTACATAACCGAGCAAGTTCACTACATTTTCCCCCAAAACGAACCGAAGCAACAACACTGCATCATTTTTGTAGGCGCACTGGACTGCGTGTACTGCTTTGTTTGGAATAACTAAACTGATATGGTTGAGGAAGTGTACTGCTTACCTCGTGTTGCAGTGATTTCTTGGGTTTGCAGGAAGAAGTTCTCTTCTCATCCATCTGCACAACTTTCTCGTTCGCCTGTGCAGTCCACTTGCCCTTCAGAAGTTCATGAGCGGTCTGGACGTTGCTCAAGGTGAACGGAGACGGAGGATTTGCTCTGAAGGTCGTTGCAGACTTAATCCAAGAAGCTGTCGTTGATGAAGGAACCTTGCGCACAGTCCTCCTTGCTCGAATTGGTTTGATGTCGATGCAGCACCAATCCACATGTGATGAAGTACAACTAATTGCAGGCCTGGAGGAGTTTGGGGGCGGCGCTACCGACGTGCTGCCGTGGAAGAAGGACAATATGCTGGTGGGGGAGGCGTTGCTCGGTTGCTGCCATGGAAGAAGGCCGAGCGGCGATGGGCGGCGGCGCTGCTTGGCCGCTGCCGCGGAAGAAGCCTTGGAGGGGAGGGGCGGCGTCGCTGCCGGCCACTGCCGCGGAAGAAGGCCGGGAGGGGAGGGGCGGTGGCGCTCCCAGGCCGCCGCCGCGGGAGAAAGTGGGGAGGGGAGGGGCGGCATCGCTGCCAGGCCGCCGCCGCAGAAGAAGGCCGGGAGGGGAGGGCGACGACACTTCCAGGCCGCTGCCATGGAAGAAGGCCGGGAGGGGAGGGCGACGACGCTCCCAGGCCGCTGCCACGGAAGAAGGCCGGGAGGGGAGGGCGTCAGCGCTCCTAGGCCGCTGCCGTGGTAGAAGGTCGGGAGGGGAGGGGCGGCGGCGATCTGGTGGGAGGTGTTATCAGAATAAGGCTCTGGTGTTATTAGAATAAGGTCTTAAGGGGTGTTATTAGAATAGACTTACCCTATATATATATGTTGTTGTTCTATATGCAGTCCCATCGCACAACACACACGTCTTATTAGTAGTAACCGTTTGTGTTATTATTGATATTCACACACATTTTTTATTACAGACCTGTTTGCCGCGTATCACACACATCTTGTTCATTTGAACCATTTCTGTTCTCATATCTCAATGCAAACAGTTCATCCGAGTGAACCGCATGCCATATATCGCACACACCTTTGATCTGGCTGACCGTTTCCATTGTGTTGCCTAATCACAAACAGTTCATCCGAGTGAACCGTATGATGTACATCGCACACACCTTCATCCGGCTGCCCGTTTCTTTTGTTCCTCCTCATCGCAAACAGTTAATTGAGATGAACTGTATGCCCTGCATAGCACACACAACTAAAATCTGAACCGTGTTTGATGCATCCTTTATCGCAAACGTTTTGCACCTTTTTCTATGATTTTTACACCACCGTTTGCGATTATGGCATCGCACACAGTTTCGTCGAAGTGTCTCTGATCGTAGTGTCGCGTTAGCAGCATCCTGCAGCAGTGTTGTGATATCTTCCCGTGAGTCCCTGATCTTGATCGTACACGATTGCGTGTATGATTAGTGTATGATTGAATCAGGGGTGTCACAAGTTGGTATCAGAGTTGACTGCCTATAGGAACCCCCTTCCACACTCCTTGGCCGAAGTCGAGTCTAGACATTGCGAACTTTTAGTAACATGGTTGTGTGCCTTACGGTCCCACATCGCCATTTGGGTGGTATTAGGATCTTTTACTCCTCGATCTATACTCTGGGACTCTGATCTCTCTACTATTCGGGTTAAATGATGTTGCTAAAATCTAACTTTTGGATCTCGTGATCACATCCACCCAAAGAGCCCCTTATTACAGATGATCGTCGGCTGCACCAGAAGATTCCTAGATACTCTACGATGTTCTCTCGATACTTTGTGCCATCGCTTTTGCTATTCCCTTTCATCGATAAAACCCCTATGGCTAACCACGTACACTTGCCATTCATAAAATCATTCCCGTTGATCTTTATTACAAGATACCCCGAAATTTTCTCTATGGTTCCAATAATACTTTGTGCTTACTGCTAGTTCTTTGCCACCTGAATACCCCTACGGATAATTTCTCGCACTTACCGAGTATCCACTCATCCCTAGTTGATTCAAGTATGTCACCAATCTTCGAAATACCATTCGATCTTCCGAAAATCCTTAGCAGCCTATTGCTCTTGAAATTCTTGCTTTCTTACAATATAGTTAATCCCATAAGTCTAGTAATCTTACCGAGTATCCACTCATCCCCAGTTGATTCAATATG
The DNA here is from genome assembly GCF_018294505.1 of Triticum aestivum. Classification (NCBI taxonomy): domain Eukaryota; kingdom Viridiplantae; phylum Streptophyta; class Magnoliopsida; order Poales; family Poaceae; genus Triticum; species Triticum aestivum. The sequence continues at coordinate 433,998,461 of NC_057803.1, forward strand.
CTGCGGATGCTCGCAATCCTCAGGATTTATCCTTCCGTCTCAGATGTCATTTGGATATGAGATGGTTCTTGACCAATCAATGCCTTGATCGATTGTGCTTCTAGGTCTATTGAACTTATTCATTTCTGATTAGAACGTTTGCTTTTGATACTCTGATTTTGAAATCATAAATTCCTTTGTAGTTTGGATTTGAATTAAACAGTTGTTCTATAGTCGGATCTCCTTGCATTCCTTCTTCCTCTGGTTGTGTGCCGATGCTCACATCAGCTCCGTTATGGACCATCAAATCCTTTGTTGAATTATCATTCGACAGTGTCCTTCGTATACAAAAACCTCGAGGAGTTCTCTCCAGGATATATAATACCATTGATAAATCCTATTCTCTGACTTGGCCAACCATGCTCTGCTTTCGAGCTAGTGATATTTACTATTGAAGCTTGTGGTGTATGTTTCCATGATGCCCCGATGGGTTGAACCTATGCCTTCCTTAATATGTGCGAACTCAAAAGTTTTCACGAGTCATACTCTTCTGGTATTTTGTCAGATAAAATTTCAACACTACAACTTCATCGAACGTGATAAGTGAATGAAAGGTATTATGCATTGGAGAAGTGGGGGTCAACCTTGAACTTTGTGTTCATGCCCACGGACACGATGTAGATCTTCTCATTGAAGCTTCTTTTAAAATTAATTATTCCCTTGGTATAAGTTCATATTATGTCTGGGATCTGGCCTTTTGCAATCGTGGTTCCGACCATGTTCTCCTTTAAATACCATTTCCTATGCAGGTTTAAGCACTTGTCTTCTACAGAGCAATACCCCAGTCTAGCCTCTACTATGATCTGTCGTCGAGTATTACCCCCTGGTATCTCGAGATTATCATAGAACTGCATAACTTCTTATGAGCTCTTCATCAAGTACTACATTCTCATCGATTCCAATTTTCTTGGGTTCTGAGTGGTTAGTCACTCGAGTACACCGATAAATGAATCGTGTCTGTTCTATGATTCAAACATTCTTAGCAATCTTCTTTGCTTACGAGTTTGTACCCGATCACTTCATTCCTAGCCTGATTGACTATATCATTATTACGCTAAATTTTAACGGTGCTACCTGGTCCTTAATCCCGGAGCACAACTTCCGATGATGAGCTAAGCTTACGTCGATTTCCTCGTCTTATCGTTCCACCTGAAACAACAAGCTTGATCCCGAGTTGGTGTTGTATCCGTGGATCCAATAATCTTTCGCTGCAACAGTCCCTTTGCTTGATGCAGTCGTCGTTCGGTTGCTTCTTCTTGGAGCCTCTCGACAAAATTTGTCGAGATCATCATCAGCTTTTGGTTTATTCCGTGATATCTATCGAATTATTGATGAGAAATACCATCCTTTCCCCTCTATGATTTATGTTATCATCGACATATTTATTGCCCTTCCTCCAACACAAACTTGTTCATGTTTCGTGTAGTACCTTGAGTTCCTTGCTATCCAACTTATGTTATGTTCTACCTTGGAGTATTACCATATTTTGCGTCAAGGATGTTGTGAGGATTGCTCCACCTCTTAAGAATTCTTGAAATAGTGATACTTCTCACCATCACCATTCTTTGTTAGTTCCCGTGTTGATTCTAACCGGGATACCAACAAGTGAATGGTGTTGTTTGGATTCTATACTGCTAGCAACCCTATTGCTTTGAAGTTAATGGCCGACCATTCATTCCTAGACTATTGGTTATTGAATCACCTTTCTAAAATTGATCATGCTACCTAAGACCATATTTCGGGCCCACTTTTCAACCAATGTTTAATTGTGTATGTTTTCCTCGAGCATACATCATTATATCATTTGATCCAACAAATGTTATCTCCTTGTTCACATAACTATGGAAATCCACGTTTTTGGAAATTTCGAGGATTGTCGCTGACTCCATCAGCTACCCCCTCATTCTCTCCTTGGTTTAAATGACAAACTCTTGTGTCGAAACTAGCTCCCATAGTTCATTTCTCGAGAATCTTACATTGTCATCTTGTCAATTTGTGTTGCACCTTTTCTTCTCAGGTATCCTAAGTCTGAGGTATCCTGACACCAATCAGATCTGAATCTCGGTCGGATATGATGGTTGGGACATTTTCCAAGAGTCATAGCATTGGTCTTTATATGACCCGGTAAGAAGATGTCATGCCTAGCACACCTGGCCGGAGGACCTATTGTTATAGTTTCCTTTTTAGCAAGGTTAGCGATTCTTCCATGAGGAAATCGTAAGACTTATTCTATAAGTTGTTCCTGATGGATCCTTTGTGTGTCAAAAATCCGACCCTTACTTGATGACCATGTCAATTCTATCTCAAAGCATGTTTGTGGTACTCCGGTCTTCCATAAGAACATTTGAAGCACAATGCTAAATTTTCTTTATCAATTATCCAACCACCATTGTATGGGTAATGCCATGAAACTTCTCTCTCCTTTCCTAAAAAGTTTTTTCTACGTTATATCCTATCATGGATATCATGATTTGCTTATCCTTAGGAAGGAAATACCCCTGAAATATGTGTTTAAACACATTTTCCTTTCCATTGTTTTGTTTAACCTTTCTTGTAGTCTGACTTAGCTAAGCAGTGATAATTCACTGCTTACGTAAGCACCTTGTTGTACCACTCTGTCAGTAAGACCCGGTTACTGTTGTTAATGACATTACAGTAGCCACCGATGGATGAGAACTTTGCCTATTGGTCCGCCTCGTTCAACGAGCAGGAAAATGGTTCTCTTCGTCCCTCGCCCTTGGTACCGACATTGTTGCCGACATAACTAACAGGCTAACCTCTGACATGCCTTGCTATCATGGTCGTGCAAGATGTCACTACTCCTTCTACTTTTAACCCACATGGTGGGTCTATAACCCACAGTTCCACAGGGTCGAAACCTGACTCTCCTGTACACCCCTATTGCCAAAGTTATTCCTCGCACTTGATTTTGTATTTAATTAACGGGCCACCTTCCCTGTGATCTATTCTGGTATCAAACACAATACTTATTATCGTTGCTCTAGACCCCTTTCACACTTTGTTTCAGACGTCGAACAATTGCTTATCCGCCTGAAACTTCATATTGTACCTTCTTACTTTCCTCTCGAGGTGTTTTATTGGATCAACTCGAGAGATAATCATGTGCTCACTCATGGGATAACCCCCCCCCCCCCAAAGAAGATTAAACCTTATAGCATCCTACCGTTGTCAAGCTGCCCCTTAAGTATTTGTAAGTGCGATGAAGACCCCGAAGAAAGGATGATGACTTCATCATGATGACATGAACCAAAGAAATGAAGACATCAATGTAATGGATCGACCGCTTTGAAAAGAGCAACCAAGATCGAGGACACTCGTTAGAATTTCGTAACCAAATCTTCCCCCCTTACACTACCTCCTAAATCTCGGGTCGAGATTTCTTGTAGTGGAGGAGATTTGTAATACCCCGGTAGTTCATCTACAGTAATCACACACTAATGGTGCCATGTCATTACAATTAATTTGCGAAACCGCACTTCGGTCCAAATCAAGTTCAAATTCAAAATTTAAACTAAAGTCAAAATAAAATTTCTTCAAACTGCAAAACTAAAATGTTCCTTAGGTTGAAAATATTCATTGCATAATTGTCTTACATTAAACAAACATTTTGGAGATGTTTAGAATGCCACCGGAAATGACAACAGCATACCGGCGGCCAATTGTTTGACCTTTTCAATTTCTAAAAATAGTTGAACTCTCCCAAATGCTTTGAAGCTTTTTGTGCCAGCCCATAATATTGCAAGTAATTGTGGGTCAAGTTTCACATTGAACAAAAGATCAAGTGTGGCCAAATATAAAAAAATGCAAACAACAGTGAAAAGGGAAAACAGTAAAGGAAATTAAAAGGTACTCCCTCTGTAAAGAAATATAAGAGCGTTTAGATCATTAAAGTAGTGACCTAAACGCTCTTATATTTGTTTACGGAGGGAGTATAAGATAAGAGAGTACCCCGGGCTTTTGACCATCTGGCAACAGCATGGCCCAAGGCCCGCCTAAATCCCCCTTAACATAGCCGATCGTGAGCCCAGCCTCCCGATCGATCCCATCTCTCCCGATCCCCTCGCTCCTTGCCAATTTCCTCGTCGCGCCGCCACCCACAGAGGGAAGCGCTCACGCTCACGCTTGACCCCCTTTCATGCTTGCCCGACCGTGCCGCCCCGCAGCTCCTCCCGCCGTCCTCCAACCGCCACCTGGATCTCCATGACCGGTCGTGGGCGGCGCTCACCAGCGCGCGTGTGCGCTTGCCTGAGCCGCTCGTCCACCGCTTCGTCGCCGGCAGCCCCCGCCTAGTCAGCCACCGAAGCAAGCCGGCCAACACCACCGGCTCCTTCCGCGCGATGCCCGCACCCTCCTCCGCCGGCAGGCTCGCACCCATGTCGAGCAGGGGAGCTCGCGCCAGAGCCTTCCTCCCCAAGGCCATGGCATCCGCCGTGGATGCACCATCTCCGTCGCGCCCTCCTTCTACTCACCATCGCTGTGATCCCTCACGCCTTCCTCTCTCTCCCCTAGCTCAAATGCATGTCGTCTCGTGAAACCCCCGCGCTGTCATCCGCCATGGCCGGAGCACTGCATCCGCGCGCGCTCACCTGCTCCTGATCGCGGCCACACAAGCATGTCACGCCCCCTGCGCTTACATGCGGACCCGCATGCGTCTGCCCCGTGCTCTCGCGCCCACGGCCGCGCGCCCCACCGGCGCTGTCAGCGACCTCGCTCCCCTGTTGCCCGCTATTGCGTTGCTGCCGTTATTGCTTCTGCTGCCGATGCTTGCCATGTTGGTGCTGCTTTAGCTGCTGCGCTACCACTTGTTGCACTGCTAGCTGCTGCTATACTCTGTTGTCCAGCGGCCGCTGTTGCTCTAGCTGCTCTTGGCCGCTACGTACTGCTGCTCCAGCCACTACTAATGGTCGTGGCCATGGCCTAACACATGGTGTGTGCGTCTATGGGCAAAGCCACCAACAACCGGCCCGTGCAATTAGCTTTGGTGCTAATTGATAGTTAGGTTAACTACTAGCCAATGACAGTGGTCCCATTACTAGTTAATCTAATTTAATTAAAGTCTAGTTTACCCATAGACAATGACATATGGGACCTGCCTACACTATTCATCCTTTGACTATTCAATCTTTGACTAGGTCAACCCACCCCATTGGCCCTACTGTCATACTCATAGGCTAGAGTAACACTAGGTGACAAAAGTATTTATAGTTTTATTTTTTGAATTAATATTAATTCCAGAAATCTAGAAAATCATTTAAACTTTGAAAATTAATATAAAATAAAACATAAATCAGATGCAAATAATTTATATATGAAAATTGCTTAGAAAGACGAGACGAATTTGAATACACAGTCCGTTCGTCTGCCACACGTCCCTAGCATAGAGAACATGCAACCAACCCCCTCCTTTTCATCCATCCGAAAATGCCAAACACTGGGAATATTTTCCCGGATGTTTCCCCCCTTTGCTGGTATCACCTAGTACTGCGTTAGGTCACCTCTAGCACCGCGTATCGTCATGTTATGCTTTGTGATGCTTTGATTCTCTGTTATTTATTGTGTTCCCGCTCCGTTACTTCTTTTCGGTAGACCCATGAGACCACTGCCGGTACCCCTGTGATCGACTGCATCAACGATGAACCCTTCTTGCTAGAGCAACCAGGAAACCCCCCTTTGATCAATCCGATATTGCCTATTATTTCTCTCTACTGCTTGCATTAGAGTAGTGTAGCATGTTATTGCTTTCGGTTGATCCAATTCCGCTGCATAGCATGTCATTGTTGCTACAGTTGTTATCCTTACCTGCAATCCTAAATGCTTAGTATATGATGCTAGTATTCCATCAGTGGCACTACATTCTTGTCCGTCTGCCATGCTATATTATCGGGCCGTGATCACTCGGGAGGTGATCATGGGTATATACTTATATACATGATATATGATACAGGTGGTGACTAAAGTCGGGTCGGCTCGTAGAGTGCCCGCAAGTGACTCACGGATTGGGGGCTGAAAGGACATTTGTCCCGACGGCCCTCTGGGTGGATCTTTGTGGTGGAGCGATAGGGCAGTGAGACCACCTAGGTGAAAGGTGGGCCTGGCCCTGGTCGGCGTCCGCGGTTACTTCAAAATAACAAGCTTAACGAGATCTTGGTATTCGATCTGAGTCTGGCCACTGTCCTGTATGCACTAACCAACTACGCTGGAACAGTTATGGGCACTCGACATCGTGGTATCAGCCGAAGCCTTCTTGACGTCAGCGACTGAGCGACGCGCGCCGGGTTGGACCGCGTAACGCAACTTCCTTTGTAATGGAGGTTGCTAGGTCTGCTCACCGGCCGCATACGCAACATGCAGATGTGCAATGGGCGATGGGCCCAGACCCCTGCGCGCATAGGATTTAGACCGTTGTGCTGACCTCTTTGTTGTGCCTAGGTGGGGCTGCGATGTATTGATCTTCCAAGGCCGGGCATGACCCAGGAAAGTGTGTTCGGGCAGAGGGATTGAGCCTATTGGGTAATGTGGTGCACCCCTGTAGGGAAGTTTATCTATTTGAATAGCCATGTCCCTCAGTAAAAGGACGACCCGGAGTTGTATCTTGACCTTATGACAACTAGAACCGGATACTTAATAAAACACACCCTTTCAAGTGCCAGATACAACCCGGTGATCGCTCTCTAACAGGGCCACGAAGAGAGGATCGCCGGGTAGGATTATGCTATGGATGATACTTGGTGAACTTACCATCTACTCTCTTCTATATGCTTCAAGATGGAGGCTACCAGAAGCGTAGTCTTCTATAGGACTAGCTACCCCCCTCTTATTCTGGCATTCTGCAGTTCAATCCACAAATACTACCCTTTTCATTGATACGAATGCATATGTAGTGTAGATCCTTGCTTGCGAGTACTTTGGATGAGTACTCATGGTTTCTTTGCTCCCCCTTTTCCCCCTTTCTTTACCTGGTTGTTGCGACCAGACGTTGGAGCCCAGGAGCCAGACGCCACCGACGACGACTCCTACTACACCGCAGGTGCCTACTACTACGTGCAGGCTGCCAACGACGACCAGGAGTAGTTGAGAAGGATCCCAGGCAGGAGGCATGTGCCTCTTTCGATCTGTATCCCAGTTTGTGTTAGCCATCTTATGGCAACTTGTTTAATTTATGTCTGTACTCAGATATTGTTGCTTCCGCTGACTCGTCTATGATCGAGCACTTGTATTCGAGCCCTCGAGGCCCCTGGCTTGTATTATGATGCGTGTATGACTTATTTATTTTTAGAGTTGTGTTGTGATATCTTCCCGTGAGTCCCTGATCTTGATCGTACACGATCGCGTGTATGATTAGTGTATGATTGAATCGGGGGCGTCACAGCGATGGTGCGTCTGTTCACAAGTTGCTCCTTCAGCAAGGTGCTGCGGCAGTAGCGATGTGAATCAACTTGGACGGTGCGGCCCCATTCCGATGGGTTGGATTGTAGGTGTGCGACGATACAGATGAAAATCTTGCCCGACTTTGGTCGGTGCCAGTGGCGACGGCACCTTTGGGTGTCATTCACCTTCCTGGAGGCGTCGCTGTGCTGCGTTGACACCTTTCTCCCTCTCATTTGGTATGTTGTCTTCGAGCAAAAACCTTGATTCGGTTCCGAATCTGCGATGACGGCTTCATTAGTGTCGTTCCTCCATTGGGAGCATCGTTTGTTGGAGGAGGGCTTGGAGGTTCCTTGTTGTGTTTCTTTGGTGCTCACCGCTGCTCTGATTTGTTCTTCAAGGGCGCCATATACGCCATCGCGGATGTTTCCAAGACGATGGCCTTCATGGAGTTGTCCAAGTCCCTCCACCCACCTGCCAACTCTCTTTAGGCACTAATGGGTGGTTGGTGCGTTGGCAAGGAGAGTTCTTTCAAGTTGTTGCTCTTTGGAAGTGACCGGTGTTGGTCGAGACGCGACCTTGTTAGACTTCTTAGGGCAGGCTCTTTTGCGTTGTGGTTGTTTTTGTGATCGTTTGAGTTGGAGTGGTTCTTACTTCTCACCGGGATGTGGTGGGAGCTTCTTGTATTTCTTCTCTATCTTCTATAAAGCTAAGGCACACAATTTGTGTGCTCTCGAAAAAATTGTTCTCACCGACTTAGAGCATCTACAAAGGGCACTCCAAACCCTCCTTCAATGGCCAGGCGGATGATCGAAAACCCGACCCAGACGGGCGCCTGGCTCAAACGGGTCTCAAATACCCTGGCTGAATGGCACCCCTCATATTCAGCCCAAATATAGAACGGATATGGAAAGGCAGCCTGGGCGCACTCATCATGTCAGACTGACGATAGGGTCCCATGGGAAAGCACCTGGAAACCTGAGGGTCTGACGGACGTCTCTTTCGGTAGAGTGTGAACGCCGCGTGGCGCCTCTCCGTCTCGCCGTCTGAGGGCCAAAGTTCTCGAGAGTAGAGTATCCACCCCAAATTTATTGATTCAACACAAGGGGAGCCAAAGAATATTCTCAAATTTAGCAGCTGAGTTGTCAATTCAACCACACCTGGAAACTTAATATCTGGAGCAAAGTATTTAGTAGCAAAGTAATATGATAGTAGTGGTAACGATAGCAAAAGGTAACGGTAAAAAAAGTAGTGTTTTGGTATTTTGTAGTGATGATAGCAATAGCAACGGAAAAGTAAATAAGCAAAGAACAATATATGGAAAGCTCATAGGCAATGGATCGGTGATAGAGAATTATGCCGGATGCGGTTCATCATGTAACAGTCATAACCTAGGGTGACACAGAACTAGCTCCAATTCATCAATGTAATGTAGGCATATATTCCGAATATAGTCATACGTGCTTATGGAAAAGAACTTGCAAGACATCTTTTGTCCTACCCTCCCGTGGCAGCGGGGTCCTAATGGAAACTAAGGGATATTAAGGCCTCCTTTTAATAGAGTATCGGACCAAAGCATTAACACATAGTGAATACATTAACTCCTCAAACTACGGTCATCACCGGGAGTGGTCCCGATTATTGTCACTTCGGGGTTGTCGGATCATAACACATAGTAGGTGACTATAGACTTGCAAGATAGGATCAAGAACACTCATATATTGATGAAAATATAATAGGTTTAGATCTTAAATCATGGCACGCGGGCCCTAGTGACAAGCATTAAGCATAGCAAAGTCATAGCAACATCAATCTCAGAACATAGTGGATACTAGTGATCAAACCCTAACAAAACTAACTCGATTACATGATAAATCTCATCCAACCCATCACCGTCCAGCAAGCCTATGATGGAATTACTCATGCACGGCGGTGAGCATCATGAAATTGGCGATGGAGGAAGGTTGATGATGACGATGGCGACGGATTCCCCTCTACGGAGCCCCGAACGGACTCCGGATCAGCCCTCCCGGGAGGTTTTAGGGCTTGGCGGCGGCTCCGTATCGTAAAATGTGATGAATCCTTCTCTCTAGTTATTTTTCTCCCCAAAAGCAAATATATAGAGTTGGGGTTGAGGTCGGAGGAGCTCCAGGGGGCCCACGAGGTAGGGGGCGCACCCTGGGAGGGGGGGAGGGGCAGGCGCGCCCCCACCCTCATGGCTAGGGTGTGGGCCCCTGGTCTTCATCTTTTGCAAGGATTTTTTATTATTTCCAAAAAGACGTTTCGTGAAGTTTCAGGTCATTTCGAGAACTTTTGTTTCTGCACATAAATAACACCATGGCAATTCTGCTGAAAACAACGTCAGTCTGGGTTAGTTCCATTCAAATCATGTAAGTTAGAGTCCAAAACAAGGCCAAAAGTGTTTGGAAAAGTAGATACGACGGAGACGTATCAACTCCCCCAAGCTTAAACATTTGCTTGTCCTCAAGCAATTCAGTTGATAAACTGAAAGTGATAAAGAAAAACTTCTACAAACTCTATTTGCTCTTATTGTTGTAAATATGTAAAGCCAACATTCAAGTTTTTAGCAAAGATTATGGACTAACCATATTCACAATAACGCATAGGTCTCATGTTTACTCATATCAATGGCATAGTCGACTAGCGAGCAATAATAATAATTCTTGGATGACAACACTTTCTCAAAACAATCATAATATGATATAACAGGATGGTATCTCGCTAGCCCTTTCTGAGACCGCAAAACATAAATGCAGAGCACCTTCAAAGATCAAGGACTGACTAGACATTGTAATTCATGGTAAAAGAGATCCAGTCAAGTCATACTCATTGTAAACTAACAGTAATGAATGCAAATGACAGTGGTGCTCTCCAACTAGTGCTTTTTAATAAGAGGATGATGACTCAACATAAAAGTAAATAGATAGGCCCTTCGTAGAGGGAAGCAGGGATTTGTAGAGGTGCCACAGCTCGGTTTTGAAATAGAGGTGAATAATATTTTGAGCGGCATACTTTCATTGTCAACATAACAACCAAGAGATGGAGATATCTTCCATGCTACACACATTATAGGCGGTTCCCAAACATAATGGTAAATTTTATACTCCCCCTCCACCAACAAGTATCAATCCATGGCTTGCTCGAAACAACGAGTGCCTCCAACTAACAAGAGTCCCAGGGGGAGTTTGGTTTGCAATTATTTTTATTTGATTTGCATAAAGCATGGGACTGGGCATCCCGGTGACCAGCCATTTTCTCGTGAGTGAGGAGCGGAGTCCACTCCTCTTGAGAATAACCCGCCTAACATGGAAGATACGGACAGCCCTAGTTGATACATGAGCTATTCGAGCATACAAAACATGATATTTATTTGAAGGTTTAGAGTTTGGCACATACAAATTTACTTGGAACGGCAGGTAGATACCGTATAAGGTAGGTATGGTGGACTCATATGGCATAACTTTGGGGTTTATGGAGTTGGATGCACAAGCAGTATTCCCACTTAGTACAGGTGAAGGCTAGCAAAAGACTGGGAAGCGACCAGCTAGAGAGCGACAACAGTCATGAACACGCATTAAAGTTAATCAACATCAAATGCAAGCATGAGTAGGATATAATCCACCATGAACATAAATATCATGAAGGCTATGTTGATTTTGTTTCAACTACATGTGTGAACATGTGCCAAGTCAAGTCACTTAAATCATTCAGAGGAGGATACCACCCTATCATACCACATCACAACCATTTTAATAGCATGTTGGCACGCAAGGTAAACCATTATAAGCTCCTAGCTAATCAAGCATGGCACAAGAAACTATGATCTCTAGTTGTCATTGCAAACATGTTTATTCATAATAGGCTGAATCAGGAACGATGAACTAATCATATTTACAAAAACAAGAGAGGTCGAGTTCATACCAGCTTTTCTCATCTCAATCAGTCCATCATATATCATCATAATTGCCTTTCACTTGCACGACCGAACGATGTGGATAATAATAATAATAGTGCGTGTGCATTGAACTAAGCTGGAATCTGCAAGCATTCAATAAACTGGAGAAGACACGGCAATATGGGCTCTTTTGTCAGATCAACAATAATGCATATAAGAGCCACTTCAACAATTTAATCATGGTCTCTCCTATCGACCCCCAAAGAAAAGAAAAGAAATAAAACTATTTACACGGGAAAGCTCCCAACAAGCAAAAGAAGAACAAGAAATCTTTTTGGGTTTTCTTTTTAATTACTACTACAAGCATGGAAAGTAAACTAATTAAAAGCTATAACTATTTTTTTTGTTTTTCTTAAGGTTTATTAAACACACACGAAGAAAGCATAAAAAGGAAAATAAACTAGCATGGATGATACAATGAAAAAGTATGAGCACCGACATCTAGCAATGAGTGTGTAGACATAAATATAATGTCGGTGAGAAATACGTACTCCCCCAAGCTTAGGCTTTTGGCCTAAGTTAGTCTATGGTCACGGCTGGCCTGGCGAATATCCATAGTAATAGTTGGGGTCGTACTGCGATGCAGCGGCTATCGCCTCTTGAGATGCAGCATCACGACGAGCGGCCTCCGCCCTCCTCTCGTACTCATCTGCCTCCTCTCTGGTAATAACATATCTTCCTTTTGCCTGATAATCAAAGAAGGCAGGAGCAGGGAGAGTAATACAGACAACACGGCGTCTGTCAAAGATTAAGCGATACTGGAGAGGTGATTCATTCCTCTCAAAAAACTGGTGATGAACCATAGCATTAAAGTCTAGGTAAGCAGGAGGCAATTCAATATCATCATTACGTATGGTTACACCAAAAAAATCAGCTAAGCGGGTTGCATAAATTCCACGAAAGAAATCTCCATTAAATCTATTATTATGCAACCTACGTGCAACAATGGCTCCCAAATTGTAAGATTTGTCTCCTAACACAGCACTCCTAAGAATACTGAGGTCAGGGACACACATATGACATGCTTCATCTTTACCATTAATGCATCTACCAATGAAGAGAGCAAAATAATGTATAGCAGGAAAATGAATGCTCCCTATGGTAGCTTGTGTTATATCTCTAGGTTCCCCCACAGTTATACTAGCAAGAAAATCTCTAAATTCAGATTTGCGGGGTTCACTAGCACTACCCCATTGTGGAAGTTTGCAGGCAGTGGTAAAATCCTCTAAGTCCATAGTATAAGATTTTTCATAAAGATCAAACTAGACAGTTGGAGAATTACGTGAAGATGAAAATTCAAACCTCCTCACAAAGGAACTAGTGAGATAGTGATATTGACGACATTTTTCTTCCTCGAAGCTCACAAGATCAGCGTTATGCAAATATGCGTTAAATTCTTCCTTAATCCCCGCTCGATCCATGAAGTCCTCTGAAGGCCATTCACAAGGCCGCACTGGAGCGTCCCTTGGTGGCTCATCGTCAGCATCACGCATTGCAAGCCTGGGTCCTTGCTTCCTTGAAGAACCACCTTGGTACATTTTCCTAAGCATATTTCTCCCTCAGAAAAATTTCTAATTTTTTTAGTAACTTCAAAATAAAAGTGAACCAAACTCAACAATATTGATAGCAACTACTCCTACAAGTGCCTAGAGCCTATATCATGCATCAAAACTACTTGGAACCATATACATTTGACATGCAAGCTCAAGGACAGGGTCACCTAGGCAGCACAAATTTGCAATGAATAAAGCACTAGAACAAAAACTAATTGGACCAATGGAGGAGTCACATACCAAGGAACAATCCCCCCAAGCAGTTTTGTGAGAGGTGCTTTGAGCAAGGAGATCGAAAATGGCAGCAAAATGAGCTTGGACTCGGGTTTGAACTGGATAATCGTGTTTGTGGGAGGAAGAAGGAGTGTGTGGGTGCAAGAATAAGTGTAGGAGGGCCACCGTGGGACCACGAGGCACGGGGGCGCGCCCTCCACCCTTGTGGCCAGGTGGATGCCCCCCTGCTGTGTTCTCAGTGCCAAATATTCTCAAATATTCTAGAAAAAAACATATTTAAATTTCAGGGCATTTGGAGAACTTTTATTTTCAGGGTATTTTTATATTGCACGGATAATTCAGATAACAGACGGAAAATACTTATTTTTATTTTATTTAATATAAATAACAGAAAGTAAAAGGAGGGTACAGAGAGTTGTGTTTTCTAACTTCATCCATCTCATGATCATCAAAAGGAATCAACTAACAAGGTTGATCAAGTCTTGTTAACGAACTCATTCCGAATAACATGGAACTGGAGAAATTTCGAATAGCACTATGTTACCTCAGCGGGGATATGCACATACCCAATAATAAGAATATCATATTTCTTCTTGACGATAGGAAGAGGAAATTCAAAACCTCCAAAAATAATTGATAGAATTTTTCCAATAGAATTAATATTGTGGACTTGAGGTTGTTTCCTCGAAAAGTGTATCGTATGCTCATTACCATTAACATGAAAAGTGACATTGTCTTTGTTGCAATCAATAACATCCCCTGCAGTATTCAAAAAGGGTCTTCCAAGAATAATAGACATACTATCATCCTCGGGAATATCAAGAATAACAAAGTCCGTTAAAATAGTAATGTTTGCAACCACAACAGGCACATCCTCACAAATACCGACAAGTATAGCAATTGATTTATCAGCCATTTGCAAAGATATTTCAGTAGGTGTCAACTTATTCAAATCAAGTCTACGATATAAAGAGAGAGGCATAACACTAACACCGGCTCCAAGATCACATAAAGCAGTTTTAACATAGTTTCTTTTAATGGAGCATGGTATAGTGGGTACTCCTGGATCTCCAAGTTTCTTTGGTATTCCACCCTTAAAAGTATAATTAGAAAGCATGGTGGAAATTTCAGCTTCCGGTATCTTTCTTTTATTTGTAACAATATCTTTCATGTACTTAGCATAATGATTCATTTTAAGCATATCAGTTAATAGCATACGCAAAAAGATAGGTCTAATCATTTCAGCAAAGCGCTCAACATCCTCATCATCCTTTTTCTTGGATGGTTTGGGAGGAAAGGGCATGGGTTTCTGGACCCATTGTTCTCTTTCTTTACCATGCTTCCTAGCAACAAAGTCTTTCTTATCATAATGTTGATTCTTTGATTGTGGGTTATCAAGATCAACAGCAGGTTCAATTTCTATATCATTATCATTACTAGGTTGAGCATCATCATGAACATTATCATTAACATTATCACTAGTTTCAGGTTCATTACCAGATTGTATTTCAGCATCAGAAATAGAAATATCATTTGGATTCTCAGGTGTTTCAGCAATCTGTTCACTAGAAGCATGCAAAGTCCTATCATTTTTCTTTTTCTTCCTCTTGGAAGAACTAGGTGCATCTATATTATTTCTCTGAGAATCTTGCTCAATTCTCTTAGGATGGCCTCCAGGATACAAAGGTTCCTGAGTCATTTTACCACCTCTAGTCATAACTCTAACAGCATTATCATTATTCTTACTATTCAATTCATTGAGCAAGTCATTTTGAGCTTTAAGTACTTGTTCTACTTGAGTGGTAACCATAGAAGCATGTTTACTAATAAGTTTAAGTTCACCTTTGACATTAGCCATATAATCACCCAAGTGTTCAAGCATATTTGAATTGTGTTTCAATTGTCTACCAAAATAAGCATTAAAATCTTCTTGCTTCACCATAAAATTATCAAACTCATCTAAGCATGGGCTAGCAAACTTAGTAAATGGGATTCCAGCTTTATCATATCTATGGAGAGAATTTACCTTTACTACGTGTGTCGGGTTATCAAGACCATGTATTTCTTCAATAGGTAATGGATTAAGATCATATGTTTCTTCAACAGCCAGTAAATTAAGACCGTGTATTTCTTCAATAGGAGGTAAATTCTTAACATCTTCAGCTTTAATACCTTTTTCTTTCATAGATTTCTTTGCCTCTTGCATATCTTCAGGACTGAGAAATAGAATACCCCTCTTCTTCGGAGTTGGTTTAGGAATAGGCTCAGGAGCTGGCTCAGGAAGTGTCCAATTATTTTCATTTGTCAACATATTATTCAATAGAATTTCAGCTTCATCCGGTGTTCTTTCCCTGAAAACAGAACCGGCACAACTATCCAGGTAATCTCTGAATCATCGGTTAGTCCATTATAAAAGATATCAAGTATTTCATTTTTCTTAAGAGGATGATCAGGCAAAGCATTAAGTAACTTGAGAAGCCTCCCCCAAGCTTGTGGGAGACTCTCTTCTTCAATTTGCACAAAATTATATATATCCCTTAAGGCAGCTTGTTTCTTATGAGCAGGGAAATATTTAGTAGAGAAGTAATAAATCATATCCTAGGGACTACGCACACAACCAGGATCAAGAGAATTAAACCATATCTTAGCACCACCCTTTAATGAGAACGGAAATATTTTAAGGATATAAAAGTAACGAGCTCTCTCATCATTAGTGAACAGGGTGGCTATATCATTTAATTTAGTAAGATGTGCCACAACAGTTTTAGATTCATAGCTATGAAAAGGATCAGATTCAACCAAAGTAATTATATCAGGATCAACACAGAATTCATAATCCTTATCAGTAACACAGATAGGTAAAGTAGCAAAAGCAGGGTCTGGTTTCATTCTAGCATTAAGAGAGTGCTGCTTCCATTTAGCTAATAACCTCTTGAGCTCGTATCTATCTTTGCAAGCTAAAATAGCTAGAGCAGCTTCTTTTTCAAAAACATAACCCTCAAGAATAACAGATGATTCATATTTATTAGGGGAAGAGTCTTCATCATCACTTTCATCAATATTATCAGTTTCAATATTTTCATTCTCTCTAACCCTAGCAAGTTGTTCATCAAGAAATTCACCAAGTGGCACAGTAGTATCAAGCATAGAAGTAGTTTCATCATAAGTATCATGCATAGCAGAAGTGGCATCATGTCAGGACCCCGACTCAATGCCACATCGATCTAGCATGTAACACCTCATATCACTTTGCGGCCTCACGCACGGTATTCCCACGGGTGTCGCCTTACCTTTGCCCGGGACCGTTTGCGCCTTTTGGCACACGTATATGACAGTGTCGCTAGCATCCATATGATAAGGAGCCCGGGCTGACATGGCTAGTCGTAAACCCAAAGCGGCACAGACTTACAGGGACAGGAATCCATGACCCAGCATCGAACGTGTCGGTCATCAGCGAGTGAATCCAGGCTGTAGCACTGGGCTAGCAGGACTCCGGTGAACCGGGCTGTAGCGGGCTAACAGGACTCCGGTATTCACCGCGTGACATTTCCCCGAAGGGACAGACACAGGAACGAAGAAGGACACATGCCGGCCAGCCTAAGTGTTCCGGAGCAGTAGCAAGCTACCATGGCTCGGTGGAAACACTAGGAGACATTTCCCCGTAAGAGAGGCTACTAAAGATAAACAACTAGATGGTCAGATCCCACACATACCAAGCATTTCAATAACATACACACAATATGCTCAATATGTGCAAATACAACATGGCATCACAACATGACTCTAGGACTCAAGTAATCTATTCAATAGGCTCCGAGGAGCGAGATATTACAAACATGGGTCTCATGACCCAACATTCAGAGCATACAAATCAAGCACAAGCGGAAGCTATCATGTCTGAGTACAGACATCTATAAATGAAAAAGGCTGAGAAGCCTGACTATCTACCAAATCCTGTCGAGGCACAAGATCGTAGCTGAGGTAACAAGCTAAACGTCGAAGACCACGCGGAAATACTAGTGAGACTGAAGTCTCTCTGCAAAACATAAAATAGGCAAACGTGAGTACAAATGTACCCAGCAAGACTTACATCAGATCTATCTACATATGCATCATTATCAACAAAGGGGTGGTGGGGTTTAACTGCAGCAAGCCAGCTCTGACTCGGTGGCTATCCTAAACTACGACTGCAATGTAACTCTTTGAGGTGGCGCACACGAGTCCACATATTCACCAACCAATACCCCACTATGGATCCGCTCCCGTCTCCCTACGAGAACGCCATCCATAGCACTCACGCTTATCTTGCGTATTTTAGAGTATCCACTTTCACTTGTCTATGAACTGATATAAGCAACCCAGAGGTCCTTTTCCGTGGACATGGCTATTCGAATAGATTAGGTTAACCCTGCAGGGGTGTACTTCTTCACACACGCTCTCACCACTTACCGCCGTTTACACGACATGTACTCGGCAACCTTCAAGCGGAAGCCCAACGTGGGTGTCGGCCACGGCCTACCTAAACACTCAAGTCTCTAGTCCAGGTTTATCGCCTATTCGGGTTCCATCCATGAGGAGATCCGGCCGGAGTTTCGCTCACAGCCCCAAACGATGTGAACAGGGTTCCCGAGACACCAAACGGGCGCCCGGTACACCGTGCCACGTGCCTACCGCATCACAGCCCACCCCTACGGTCAGTGCTGCGCACGGCCTCCAGCATACTACAAACACCAGAAACTACTTGCAACTCCTGGACAGAGGACAAGGGTGATTAAGAAGCCGAGAGGGTCCATTGGTTTCGGGCCCAATGCGTGGTAGTAGCTGAATCATGGATCACAAACACAGAACTCAGTTCCTGAGGACGGCTGCAATGAGACAACCCACCATGTACTCCTACATGGCCTCTCACCGCTACCTTTACCAAATCGTGTTCACACACTTAGCTCACACACAGTAGGACATGTTCACACACCTCTGATTCATCCCCGATGAATCAGACCTGACTCAACTCTAAGCAGTAGCAGGCATGACAAACAAGCATGAATGAGTAGGCACATCAGGGCTCAAACAACTCCTACTCATGCTAGTGGGTTTCATCTAATTACTGTGAAATGACAGGTCATGCAGAGGATAAAGGGGTTCAGCTACCGCAGCAAGTAACAAATATGTCGTTGTTGTCCTAATGCAGTAAAAGAGAGCAGGAGCGAGAGAGTAGGATTGTATCGGAATGGACAAGGGGGTTTTGCTTGCCTGGCACTTCTGAAGATAACATTGAGTCTTCATCAGTGTCAACGATCACAACGTCGGAACATCCTCTACTGGGAGGGAACAGATACCGGCAACAAAGAAGAAATACAATCAATGCAATGCACAATATGATGCATGCTCATGACATGGCAATATGAATGTGTTTTGGGCTAATGCAACTAGCAACAGATTAAATGAAGTTGGTTTGAATACAAGATTCAAATTCAAACTCCATATATGGTTATTTAAATGCCCTTTATTTGATTTGTGCTAAACAGCAGCTATAAGTTGTTCTAGCATGCATGAAAATGGTACAGATGGATTCCTTGAATTTTTCTGATAATTTTTCATATATAAATTATTTAATTTGGAGTTACGGTTGAATTTCTATGATTTTTAGAAGTTTTTACAATTTTCTGGAATTTTCTGATTATTTAGAATTAAAATAATTCCAGAAAATGAATTATGGCGTCAGCATGTCATCACCTTGACGTCAGCAGGTCAACAGGGCGCCTCCAGGTCAAACCTGACCAGTGGGGTCCACTGGTCAGTGACCCAGGGCTGTTTAGTGTCAATGGCAGGTGGGGCCGGGTCAAAGGCCACGTCAGCATGGTCAAAGCTGACGTGTGGGGCCATTGTGATTAATCTAAACTAACAGAAGTTTAAGCCGTGGTTAATTAAGGGCATGGGGCCCAGCTGTCAGTGTCACAAAGCGGTGATTAGTGGCTAATTAAGCCAGCCACGTCACTGGCCACCGGAGTTCGGCCGGCGGCGACCCGGAACGCGGCGGAAGTTCACCGGGGTTGCGCTACGGGCGACGGCTGGACGCGCGAAGGGCACCAGAAGGTAGCCCGTGCCCGTGCGCACCTAGGGGGGCCAACGGGAGGTGCGGGGGTGGACGGAGTCCGCCGGAGTGGAGCCCGAGGCGGCGGCCGGAGCTCGGGTGGGTGCGGGGTTAGTGTTGCGGCTTGCAAACAAGCTAGCTGCCACGCTAGCGTTGCTCCACGGGTCGTTGCGAGTGCAACGGACGCACGCGCGGGGCCATTTGGTCACCGGGGCTTCGCCGGCGACGAGTCCGTGCGGCGGAGCGTCTCGGCTCCGGTAGAGGGGGCGGCTAGAGCTCGAAATCGAACTTGGGGTTAGGGGGAAACGGAGCAGGGACTCACGGGGATCGTGCAGGGAGGGTCAGCGAGCTCGGGGGCGCGCCGGAGTGGCCGAATTCGACGGAGAACGGCGCCGGGGCCGAAGCTCGGAGATGATGACGATGGCGGCTGCTCGGGGCCCTTCCGGTCACGTGGCTCGGTGAGGGGGTTGGCGACGAGGTGCAGGAGCTCGAGAGCACGTCGGAGAGGGGAGGGGGTGGCCGTGGTCATGGGTACGGCGACGATGGCGGCGAGCTCCGCTCGGTGGTGTGCGCGAGAGGGAAACAGAAGAGGGAATGGGGTCCAGGGGGAGAGAGGGGAGGTGCAGGGGGCGAGGGCAGCTCCGTGGCGTCGCGAGGGAGTCGGGGAGGCTGCCACGGCGAAGCAGGAGGTGGCCGGCGCTCTTCGGGCGCGCGCCACGCCTCGCCTCTGCCTACTGGCAGAGGAAGAAGAGGACAAGGAGGGAGGTGGGCTGGGCCGGCTGGGGGGGGGCTGGGCCAGGTAGGCTGCGGTAAGTGGCCCAGGTAAGCTCTGTTCTTTTTATTTTATTTCAGTTTTCTATTTTGCAGGTTTGTTTTGAATTTGGTTTTGAAACCAATTCAATTTATTTTGCTTCTGACAATATTTTTAGGAGCTAAAAGAATTAAAACAATGCTCCACAAAATATTTCAGAATTATTGGACCTATATTTATTTAATAGTAGATATAAATCCAATTCAAATAATTATTGATTTAATTCAAATGCCCAAATTAAATGTTTCTGAGACACCAAAAATATTGGTTTGGATTTTACCTCTTGCCAATATTTCCAGAGGATATCAGGAACATTTTCTTGGACACATTTGAGAAGATTTAATTGTTGGTTATTTTTAGAGGTTTCTGAGGCTTTGAAAATTCCTCAATTCAAATTTCATTTGAATTTAAACATGATGCAGCAAGAGGTCTAGCCTAGTGCATTACCAGAAGCTAGGGATGTGACAACTCACCCCCACTAAACAAGAATCTCGTCTCGAGATTCAAGCGTAGGGTAGGATGAAGGGGAAGCGGAAACTAGTACAATCTTCACGATCCAGGTTGCACTTCAAATGAACGTTGATTTGAACACCATCTTTGCCTTGTCGTCTTGCTCTGAGAAATCCTGCCAACATGGCCTGGAGGGAAGGAGACTCTAGAAGGGTCGATCTTCTCGAAGGTCGAACAACTCAGGATTAACTCACGGAATGAGACATAGAACCATCTCTCGAGTTGAGACACGAGATACACATCCATAGGAATGGAGTGAAGCAGATGACGAAGGTTCACTAGGTAGACCACAATTTCACGCTTAAGAAGGTGGTAAACGATTGTCAACGTAGCGAGGAGTTGAGTTGCCATGATACCATAACGATACACCTTAGGGAAGGTGACTCGTAGAGATATCCCCTTAAGTGGCAAAAAGAATTACTTTTGATTCAAAGATCATTGAAACTCTTTAAACCAGCCTAAGGCAATTCTCGAGCGATCGTTTGGAGGGGGTCAGTAGAATGGCATACTCGGACTTGGATGATGTGGATTACCTTGTTGAAGACAACGCAATGGATGAATTTACTTATCACCGGAAATGGAAGGGACATTGGTGGTGCAAGCTGGGAACAAAATGCAAATGCTGGGAACGATTCTGGTAACTGGGGAAGAACCCAACAATAGAGAGTGAATTCACTGTTGGAGTGGTTATAGCATAACCGAGGAAATCTGGGGCAATCCCAGCTAGTGCCGATGATAACACGTAGCGCTTGTGCGTGCTCTCAAGAACTTGAGCATTTCCATATTCATCAAGGTTTTACCAACATCCATGTCAAGGGTCCGGTAACACAACTTACTACCATGATGAATGGTGATGGAGGATGCAGATGCAAAGGAAGATAACACCTTCTCAGATTACACCTTAGCGAAGCCAAGGAACAAAATCTGGATGATCGACCGAGAGACATTTAGCACTCCGCTTCTAATGTTCTCCTTGATGTGCTAGTGTATCCCATTCATAGATACGGTTTGATAACTAGAACATCAAGTAAAGGTCGGACTTCGGGAACACAACAAATCATAAGGCACAACTAGAGAGTAAATCCTACGAAGTCCTTATGGGAAGGTGGCCAACTTCATCAATCAAGATATTATAATAACAGGTCTTCCGGCTGGGTGTGTTGGCCATGACATCCACTTTATCGGTTATCGCGAGACCAATATTATAGTTCTTGGGAAATGTTCCAAACCATCATATCTGCCTGAGATTCAGATCTGGTTGGTGTCAGGATATTCCAGACTCATCGAGTCTAGGAAGAAAAACGAAAGTTTGCAACACAAATCGACGAGATGACGTTGCGAGATTCTCGGAAGATGAACTACGATAGCAAGCTCCAAAACATGAGCTGGTTCTGCTACAAACATGTGAACACGTTGTCCAAGACAAGCATGACCACAAAGTAGTCTTATAATAAAACACTACCGAGTTCAGGTTGGGAACCATCAGCGAGGATATCGAAGTTCTTTCATAAGTCCGGATTAGCTCTTATGGAGGAACTCCTTCTCCTTGAACAAATCAATCAGTGGCTTGGTGTGCTAGGGATACATATAGATTGAAGGTTGCAAGTCTTCAAACCACAGCATTCTTCGCACGTGTGCATGACTGATTTGGAATGATTCCAAAGAAAGCAACATTGACTTTCTCGAATCCACGGCGGCAACTTGCATCAGATGCACATGAATTAAAGGAAGTCACTACCTTCATCCAAACATATGCTTCATGAGCTAGCATGAACAAATGCTTTCAAAAGTTTCCAACACTAGCTTAATGTTCAGCAAAATTATGGAGAAGACAAGGATGTTGTCAATGGGCACAACAACAATTCATCTGGGTTTCCTTTTAAAAGGAATTCCATAGTTAAGTGAACAAGTGATAGCATTGGTCAGACCTAAAAGATATAATGGTGTATGCTCGAGGGATCAACCACGAAATAAGACAACATTACGAGCATCGTTGGTACTGATTTGATTTGACGATAGCCCACACTCAAATCAAAGGATTGATAAGACAATAGGTCCAGCAACTGATCACAAGGACCAATCGATGAAGATATCATCTTTCTTCAACACACACTACACAAGAATATCCCTTTGGATGAACTAAATCGGGCAAGCTTCTATCTTCCAACTCTCCAAGTTGATGCATAGCTTAACCAACTAGCTCAGGGGTATCCAACACGGATTCTTGGAGAAAGGGTGGTTTACAGGATAAACCAACTTGATCACGAGCTTAACATAACAGTCAGGCGACAACCTGGTGATACTTTCGAGAAGATATTCGGAAAATCACGAACCACCGATATGTTACTAAGCTCGAGAACAATCTTGCTTTTCAGAGCAAGATGATATGATCAAATGAGCGAGGACTTGACAAAATCCTAACTCATCAATCAAAGAGTGCACCAGGAAATAAAGACTAGGTAGCACGATCAATCTTAGAATGGTGATTCAATAACCAACATACTAAGAATAAGATTATTGTCCATTAACTACCAAGCAATGGGGTTGCTAGGAGTATTGAGTTCACACATCATGATTCACTTGTCGGCACTCCGGCTGCAACAACACGGAACCGAGGAATGAACAATGATGGCAAGAAGTATCACTGTACCAAGAGTTCATAGGATGGTGTGCAATTCCTATAACAATCCCGATATAAAGATGGTAATACTTCAGGGTAGAACAGGATCAAAGGCTGGATTAGCAATTTGATCTGCGGGGCACAACTTCTTTGACCCAATCCTGGATATGGAAGAGGTACTGGAGTTTGTTTCTCCTAGTCATTCTGCGATAGAATGGCTTGACGGACCACAAGAGTATTAGGCATCGATAAACGAACGCACGCATACTCTTGACTATCAATTGATAGACGAGGGTCAGAATGCAACTAAAGAGATCAACTCAAAGGATCATATAATTTTCTGAGTTGTGGACGCATAGATTAGTATGTCGAACCAAGTTCAACATGTTTCTTCCGGATAACCCATGCAGAAAGGTAGAACTGGCAGAGTCACGATTTATGAATGGAGAACTCCTCAAGAGTACTCTAATTGTGATCTTTTGATCCAATAAACATCTGCCATAAGCGGTTCATAGTATTTGGAAGAAGGAAATACCACGGACCTCGAGGACTATCGCAAAGTTACTAATATCCTGAAGGAACTAGCAAACACTATCAACATGAAGTAAGTAGAGTGAATCTCGGGTTCAAAGCTCAAGGAGTAGAATACCTACTACTAAGTAGCATCACAGGATGCTTTCGAGAATGATGGCCAGAATCATCACACTGGGAACACAAATCATGGCTAAATTACTAGATGATCCCCTAAGACACCTAGGGTCATAATAATATCTCCAACATATATGTCAAGGTAACGGAGTACCTCAACTTACTGATTAGTGTGGTTAATCTGGCCCATGGGAACATTGAAACGGGAAGAAAGGATTTGCAAATGCATCAGACTACTTAGAAACCTGGGATGACTCGGACAGCATAACGGCTGTAAATGCTCAGAAAAGATTTGAGACATTCACAAAAATGGTGGCATAACCACTCAGAAGCACAATATCAAGGTTTCGAGATCAACAATTAACATACAGAGGTAGAAACTGAACTGAGGCTTAAATCCAACAAACTTATAAGTCTACTGATTAGTAACACGTGATCCTAATAGAAAGAAGAGATAGCCTAGTTCTTAATCCCCGTAGAAGAGAAGATGACTCAGATCAGAAGGGCATAAGGTATAAGGAATAAAAAGAGCCTTACGTTCCATCCCACAATCAATTCCCTTATATAACTAAAGAATTTCTAGACTCAACTTCGACCAGTTTGGCTTGGTAATCCTACAGGCAGTCAAGCTCTGATACCAACGCTGTCAGGACCCCGACTCAATGCCACATCGATCTAGCATGTAACACCTCATATCACTTTGCGGCCTCACGCACGGTATTCCCACGGGTGTCGCCTTACCTTTGCCCGGGACCGTTTGCGCCTTTTGGCACACGTATATGACAGTGTCGCTAGCATCCATATGATAAGGAGCCCGGGCTGACATGGCTAGTCGTAAACCCAAAGCGGCACAGACTTACAGGGACAGGCATCCATGACCCAGCATCGAACGTGTCGGTCATCAGCGAGTGAATCCAGGCTGTAGCACTGGGCTAGCAGGACTCCGGTGAACCGGGCTGTAGCGGGCTAACAGGACTCCGGTATTCACCGCGTGACATTTCCCCGAAGGGACAGACACAGGAACGAAGAAGGACACATGCCGGCCAGCCTAAGTGTTCCGGAGCAGTAGCAAGCTACCATGGCTCGGTGGAAACACTAGGAGACATTTCCCCGTAAGAGAGGCTACTAAAGATAAACAACTAGATGGTCAGATCCCACACATACCAAGCATTTCAATAACATACACACAATATGCTCGATATGTGCAAATACAACATGGCATCACAACATGACTCTAGGACTCAAGTAATCTATTCAATAGGCTCCGAGGAGCGAGATATTACAAACATGGGTCTCATGACCCAACATTCAGAGCATACAAATCAAGCACAAGCGGAAGCTATCATGTCTGAGTACAGACATCTATAAATGAAAAAGGCTGAGAAGCCTGACTATCTACCAAATCCTGCCGAGGCACAAGATCGTAGCTGAGGTAACAAGCTAAACGTCGAAGACCACGCGGAAATACTAGTGAGACTGAAGTCTCTCTGCAAAACATAAAATAGGCAAACGTGAGTACAAATGTACCCAGCAAGACTTACATCAGATCTATCTACATATGCATCATTATCAACAAAGGGGTGGTGGGGTTTAACTGCAGCAAGCCAGCTCTGACTCGGTGGCTATCCTAAACTACGACTGCAATGTAACTCTTTGAGGTGGCGCACACGAGTCCACATATTCACCAACCAATACCCCACTATGGATCCGCTCCCGTCTCCCTACGAGAACGCCATCCATAGCACTCACGCTTATCTTGCGTATTTTAGAGTATCCACTTTCACTTGTCTATGAACTGATATAAGCAACCCAGAGGTCCTTTTCCGTGGACACGGCTATTCGAATAGATTAGGTTAACCCTGCAGGGGTGTACTTCTTCACACACGCTCTCACCACTTACCGCCGTTTACACGACATGTACTCGGCAACCTTCAAGCGGAAGCCCAACGTGGGTGTCGGCCACGGCCTACCTAAACACTCAAGTCTCTAGTCCAGGTTTATCGCCTATTCGGATTCCATCCATGAGGAGATCCGGCCGGAGTTTCGCTCACAGCCCCAAACGATGTGAACAGGGTTCCCGAGACACCAAACGGGCGCCCGGTACACCGTGCCACGTGCCTACCGCATCACAGCCCACCCCTACGGTCAGCGCTGCGCACGGCCTCCAGCATACTACAAACACCAGAAACTACTTGCAACTCCTGGACAGAGGACAAGGGTGATTAAGAAGCCGAGAGGGTCCATTGGTTTCGGGCCCAATGCGTGGTAGTAGCTGAATCATGGATCACAAACACAGAACTCAGTTCCTGAGGACGGCTGCAATGAGACAACCCACCATGTACTCCTACATGGCCTCTCACCGCTACCTTTACCAAATCGTGTTCACACACTTAGCTCACACACAGTAGGACATGTTCACACACCTCTGATTCATCCCCGATGAATCAGACCTGACTCAACTCTAAGCAGTAGCAGGCATGACAAACAAGCATGAATGAGTAGGCACATCAGGGCTCAAACAACTCCTACTCATGCTAGTGGGTTTCATCTAATTACTGTGAAATGACAGGTCATGCAGAGGATAAAGCGGTTCAGCTACCGCAGCAAGTAACAAATATGTCGTTGTTGTCCTAATGCAGTAAAAGAGAGCAGGAGCGAGAGAGTAGGATTGTATCGAAATGGACAAGGGGGTTTTGCTTGCCTGGCACTTCTGAAGATAACATTGAGTCTTCATCAGTGTCAACGATCACAACGTCGGAACATCCTCTACTGGGAGGGAACAGATACCGGCAACAAAGAAGAAATACAATCAATGCAATGCACAATATGATGCATGCTCATGACATGGCAATATGAATGTGTTTTGGGCTAATGCAACTAGCAACAGATTAAATGAAGTTGGTTTGAATACAAGATTCAAATTCAAACTCCATATATGGTTATTTAAATGCCCTTTATTTGATTTGTGCTAAACAGCAGCTATAAGTTGTTCTAGCATGCATGAAAATGGTACAGATGGATTCCTTGAATTTTTCTGATAATTTTTCATATATAAATTATTTAATTTGGAGTTACGGTTGAATTTCTATGATTTTTAGAAGTTTTTACAATTTTCTGGAATTTTCTGATTATTTAGAATTAAAATAATTCCAGAAAATGAATTATGGCGTCAGCATGTCATCACCTTGACGTCAGCAGGTCAACAGGGCGCCTCCAGGTCAAACCTGACCAGTGGGGTCCACTGGTCAGTGACCCAGGGCTGTTTAGTGTCAATGGCAGGTGGGGCCGGGTCAAAGGCCACGTCAGCATGGTCAAAGCTGACGTGTGGGGCCACTGTGATTAATCTAAACTAACAGAAGTTTAAGCCGTGGTTAATTAAGGGCATGGGGCCCAGCTGTCAGTGTCACAAAGCGGTGATTAGTGGCTAATTAAGCCAGCCACGTCACTGGCCACCGGAGTTCGGCCGGCGGCGACCCGGAACGCGGCGGAAGTTCACCGGGGTTGCGCTACGGGCGACGGCTGGACGCGCGAAGGGCACCAGAAGGTAGCCCGTGCCCGTGCGCACCTAGGGGGGCCAACGGGAGGTGCGGGGGTGGACGGAGTCCGCCGGAGTGGAGCCCGAGGCGGCGGCCGGAGCTCGGGTGGGTGCGGGGTTAGTGCTGCGGCTTGCAAACAAGCTAGCTGCCACGCTAGCGTTGCTCCACGGGTCGTTGCGAGTGCAATGGACGCACGCGCGGGGCCATTTGGTCACCGGGGCTTCGCCGGCGACGAGTCCGTGCGGCGGAGCGTCTCGGCTCCGGTAGAGGGGGCGGCTAGAGCTCGAAATCGAACTTGGGGTTAGGGGGAAACGGAGCAGGGACTCACGGGGATCGTGCAGGGAGGGTCAGCGAGCTCGGGGGCGCGCCGGAGTGGCCGAATTCGACGGAGAACGGCGCCGGGGCCGAAGCTCGGAGATGATGACGATGGCGGCTGCTCGGGGCCCTTCCGGTCACGTGGCTCGGTGAGGGGGTTGGCGACGAGGTGCAGGAGCTCGGGAGCACGTCGGAGAGGGGAGGGGGTGGCCGTGGTCATGGGTACGGCGACGATGGCGGCGAGCTCCGCTCGGTGGTGTGCGCGAGAGGGAAACAGAAGAGGGAATGGGGTCCAGGGGGAGAGAGGGGAGGTGCAGGGGGCGAGGGCGGCTCCGTGGCGTCGCGAGGGAGTCGGGGAGGCTGCCACGGCGAAGCAGGAGGTGGCCGGCGCTCTTCGGGCGCGCACCACGCCTCGCCTCTGCCTACTGGCAGAGGAAGAAGAGGACAAGGAGGGAGGTGGGCTGGGCCGGCTGGGGGGGGGGCTGGGCCAGGTAGGCTGCGGTAAGTGGCCCAGGTAAGCTCTGTTCTTTTTATTTTATTTCAGTTTTCTATTTTGCAGGTTTGTTTTGAATTTGGTTTTGAAACCAATTCAATTTATTTTGCTTCTGACAATATTTTTAGGAGCTAAAAGAATTAAAACAATGCTCCACAAAATATTTCAGAATTATTGGACCTATATTTATTTAATAGTAGATATAAATCCAATTCAAATAATTATTGATTTAATTCAAATGCCCAAATTAAATGTTTCTGAGACACCAAAAATATTGGTTTGGATTTTACCTCTTGCCAATATTTCCAGAGGATATCAGGAACATTTTCTTGGACACATTTGAGAAGATTTAATTGTTGGTTATTTTTAGAGGTTTCTGAGGCTTTAAAAATTCCTCAATTCAAATTTCATTTGAATTTAAACATGATGCAGCAAGAGGTCTAGCCTAGTGCATTACCAGAAGCTAGGGATGTGACACATCATCAATAACATGCGACATATCAGAATGAATAGCAGAAGCAGGTTTAGGTGTCGTAAGCTTACTCAAAACAGAAGGTGAATCAAGTGCAGAGCTAGATGGCAGTTCCTTACCTCCCCTTGTAGTTGAGGGATAAATCTTGGTTTTTGGATCTCTCAAGTTCTTCATAATAATAAGCAGATATAAATCCCAAGTGACTCAAAGAATAGAGCTATGCTCCCCGGAAACGGCACCAGAAAATAGTCTTGATAACCCACAAGTATAGAGGATCGCAACAGTTTTTGAGGGTAGAGTATTCAACCCAAATTTATTTATTCGACACAAGGGGAGCCAAAGAATATTCTCAAGTATTAGCAGCTGAGTTGTCAATTCAACCACACCTGGAAACTTAATATCTGCAGCAAAATATTTAGTAGAAAAGTAATATGATAGTAGTGGTAACGATAGCAAAAGGTAACGGTAACAAAAGTAGTGTTTTTGGTATTTTGTAGTGATGATAGCAATAGCAATGGAAAAGTAAATAAGCAAAGAACAATATATGGAAAGCTCGTAGGCAATGGATCGGTGATAGAGAATTATGCCAGATGCGGTTCATCATGTAACAGTCATAACCTAGGGTGACACAGAACTAGCTCCAATTCATCAATGTAATGTAGGCATGTATTCCGAATATAGTCATATGTGCTTATGGAAAAGAACTTGCATGACATCTTTTGTCCTACCCTCCCGTGGCAGTGGGGTCCTAATGGAAACTAAGCGATATTAAGGCCTCCTTTTAATAGAGTACCAGACCAAAGCATTAACACATAGTGAATACATGAACTCCTCAAACCACGGTCATCACCGGGAGTGGTCCCGATTATTGTCACTTCGGGGTTGCCGGATCATAACACATAGTAGGTGACTATAGACTTGCAAGATAGGATCAAGAACACTCATATATTGATGAAAACATAATAGGTTCAAATCTGAAATCATGGCACTCGGGCCCTAGTGACAAGCATTAAGCATAGCAAAGTCATAGCAACATCAATCTCAGAACATAGTGGATACTAGGGATCAAACCCTAACAAAACTAACTCGATTACATGATAAATCTCATCCAACCCATCACCATCCAGCAAGCCTACGATGAAATTACTAACGCACGGCGGTGAGCATCATGAAATTGGTGATGGAGGAAGGTTGATGATGACGATGGTGACGGATTCCCCTCTCCGGAGCCCCGAACGGACTCCAGATCAGCCCCCCCCCCGAGAGGTTTTAGGGCTTGGCGGTAGCTCTGTATCGTAAAATGCGATGAATCCTCCTCTCTGATTTTTTTTCTCCCCAAAAGCAAATATATAGAGTTGGGGTTGAGGTCGGAGGAGCTCCGGGGGGCCCACGAGGTAGGGGGCGCGCTCTGGGGGGGCAGGCGCGCCCCCACCCTCGTGGCTAGGGTATGCCCCCCTGGTCTTCATCTTTTGCAAGGATTTTTTATTATTTCCAAAAAGACATTCCATTAAGTTTCAGGTCATTCCAAGAACTTTTGTTTCTGCACATAAATAACACCATGGCAATTCTACTGAAAAAAACACCAGTCTGGGTTAGTTCCATTCAAATCATGCAAGTTAGAGTCCAAAATAAAGGCAAAAGTGTTTGGAAAAGTAGATATGACGGAGACGTATCAGCCACCATAGTCAAGTAGCCATGCCACCACCAAGACAGCTCAGCAGCCATCTAACGCTGCAGCGCTAGCTACAACTCCATGAGCAAATCCGGGCAAGTTGCGAGGCCCGGATCTCCGTGGGGCTACCACCGGATGTGGTGGATCTGGGAGAGGAGTTCGAGGAGGATGAGGATGTGGTGGTGGTGGAGGAGGAGGAGGACCCGGAGTAGAAGGAGGACGGATCTGCGGGCGGAGCAGCAGGCAATCCTTGATTCCCTCCGGTCGGAGTAGGAGGCGGAGGCCAACTGCCGTATCATCCAGGCTGAGCAGGAAGCGGGCGTTGATGAGATGCTTGCCTACATGGATGAGGAGGAGCCGGAGCCCTCCTACGCGCCCGTCTACCCTACGCCCGACACGGATATAGTGGACATGCCTGGCGATGATTATGAGAGAAAATAGTTTAGGCTAGTGTGATTTTCGTAGTACGTACGATTTTTTTGCATGCTTTGTATGGAACTAGGAGATAAAATATAAAGTACTCAGATGCATGGCACAAAATATGAGGTGTGACCGATCACTGCCCACAGACACGTCCGGTCATGTCCGTGAACGTTTGATGGTCTGGATTTGATGTCTGTAGCTCTAGATGCTCTTAGAGAAACTCCAATGGGGTAACTCATTTCGTCCGCCCGCGTCCGTTTGGGTCGGCACGGACAAAAGTGGCGGCCCAACGCGCTGACCCAAACTCAAATCGTGTCCGCCTGGCGTCCGCGTCGACCCATTTCTGGCCCAAAATTGCGCCTGGAATGCGTCGGCGCGAACGCGTCGCGCGTCTCCTCGCCGTCCGTCGCATCCCCACCTGACGGCCACCCAATCGCCACCGGTTGTCTTATTTATGACGACCACCGACAGCGGGCCCATGCGTCAGCCAGTGGAAGCATCCTTTTTAACCGCGCGTGCGGTGGGGTCGGCCTCATGCACTTCTCCCGTCCACATCTGGCCCTCCACCACTCCCTTTGCTTCCTCGCCGGCGACCGCAAACCCTAGCGTGCACATGGGCCTCTTCGGCAGCAGCAATGGCAAGGGCAAGGGCAAGGGCACCCCCGGCGCCTCGTCCTCCCGTGCTCCCCTCCCTCCTCCTCTTCCGGCGGCGACGCATTTCTGCCCTGGTCGCCGGCGCCTGCACATCCCGGTGCACCAAGCGCGGTGGCACTGGGAGTACATGCAGCCATTGCCGTACCCCGATGTCACATTGCCGCACCGTTGGCATCTGGATCCGCAGCGGATCCCGGTGCCAGCGGTTCCGCGTACCCAGCGAGCGCACGACGACGAGGTGCGCAGGCGCCGCGCGCAGCTCACGCTGGAGCAGCGTCGACTGCCAGAGTACGCTGCCGAATCCCCCAACTGGGAGGCGTGGTTCGCCCTCGAACACGAGGAGCAACAGCGCTCGGGTGTCGACGCCGTCCCGCCGCTATTCCCACCATCGCCCCCGCAGGTAGAGCTGGAGGACATGGAGGCGGAGGCAGAGTACCAACTCGCCCTCGAGGAGGCCCTGCAACACGCGCTGGAGGCTAGCCGCCTCGAGGAGGACGCGTACTAGGATGCACTACTAGGAAATGCTTATAGGTAGAAGTTTACCAGTAGCGCATGTTTTTGACCCCCACGCTACTAGTATTTACCAGTAGCGCTGGGTAGAAAACATGCTACTACTATTTAGTAACAGCAGCGTTTGTTAGCTTGGGCCGTGCTGCTGTTACATGGGCCGCAGGGCAAAAACGGTAGCCCACTTACCTGTAGTGTTTGTTTCGAACGGGCGCTACACCTGGTGGGATTAGCAGTAGCGCCGACCTCTACCCAGCGCTACTACTAGGGGAAAAGAAAACCTGCCCGAGCGCCCCCCGCACCCGCTCACTCTCACAATCGATCCCCTCTGCCCGCCGCCGCCGCGGTTAGGGTTCCTCCTCGGCCGCCTCACCCCGTCGACGGCGCCGTGCGCCGCCACCACGCGTGGTCGCCTCTCGCCTCCTCCGACGCTCCAGCCCTGTAAGTCCCCCTCGATCTCCTCCTCCCTGCGCGCTCCACCACTAACTATGCTCCAATCGATTCACCGTAGCGGCTCGCCATGTTTTGGGATTTTGCGTGGGGGAAAGGGATTTAGGGATTGCACTGTGACTCCGTGCTTAGATGCGACGTGTTCCAGGCTTGTTTCCTCGCGTGATTGGGGAGAGAGTAGAGAGAGGGGTTAGGTGAGACAAGTAGAGGCTTTTTGTTGCTTACCAAAACTTGGGTTTCAATTCTTGATTAGCAGTTTAGCACATATAATTGAAACTTGAGTTTCAATTCTTGGTTGCTGTCCCTGGAGCAGTGGCGGCGGCGGCGATGCCTAGTGTTCTAGGGTTTAGAGAGGGGTTCTTTCCTAACACTAGGGTTATGTCGTGAATGCTCCTCCTTTCATCTGAATGATGTTGATTGTGCCAGTTCTTCTTAAAGGTCTAAATGTTTGTATCCTCGTTATGAGCTACCCTATGTGTGAATTTGATCCACTAGCTTCTTTATTGATGCATATAAAGATATGACCAAGAAGCCCTCACTGTTATGTGGTTTCATGGAAAAACCAGTGCTTGATTCGATACTCTTTCAGGTTGAAGAGAGTGTCTGTATGTGGTGATGCTCAAATTGCCAAGTTGTTATGGTGCGCATTTGAATATATGCTAACACATGTTTCGAAAAAAATGCTAACTGATCAGTCTCATGTCTCTGTTTTCTTGAATGAGAAAACTGACTTTGCTGTGTTAATCAGGACAGGTTGATGCTATCTTTTGTCTGTGTGTGCGATTGTTCTTCCCTTGTATTACCTCTTAGTCTGGTGCTTATATTTTGTAGTAGAAAATGTTGGCTACATTTTCACCCACTTGTGAATTCTATATTAGGCTCTATTTGGGTTACATGATCTCTATTAGGTTATTGTCTGAACTGAACTACAATTTAGTTGTTATTTTGCTTGCCATGTGAACCTCATGTGTATTCTCTATGATGTGTATATTATTCAAAACCTGATGTGTGTATTGAAAACTTTATGTTTAATTTTTGGATCGTTAATCCTCTAATCATATTGCTTTAGGGAAATGACGCCGCCACCACCACCATGCCGACGGTGCAAGTCAAGGTGTGCCAGCAGCCTTGCAACTGGCACACTGTTCGGCGTCTACTACCGGTTGAGTTTTCTTCATGCAGCGGTAATAAATTATATGAAACTAGTAACCACTATTTTGTTTTTAGTGTTATTGGCATTAATGCATCGTGTATATATTTTTTTGCTTTTTTGCACACAGATTGTCCCATGCAATGTGAGGTAAGAATTCAACAAGCTGGCCGGAGACTCTGTGACCTTTGAGGCTCCTGGGGCCCCTACACTATGGAGGTCGAGAAAGGACGAAATATGACGTAGGTGGGAGGAGATGGATGGGTCCGTTTCATCGCCCACGTGCGTATCACCGGTGATGAGTTGATCAGCTTCTCCTTCAGAGTAGAAAGACCCAAGTTGGTTGCGATTTATATCAACAAAGCAGAAGATGATGAAGATGACGAGGATGATGAGGATGATGAGGATGATGAGGATAATGAGGATGATGATGACCCACTTGGTGAAGCCATCGTTGCTCAAAGAATGAGGTTGAGCGAGGAGGAGGTGTGCAACCTATGGGACATCATTCCGCCATGTGCTGACTTCGTCGGGGTGCCATTCATGACCCGCCTGACAAGTACCATGGTTGATCGATATATCATGGTATGCTACATTTACTATAGTAATTTGATGATATGCTTTATTGTTATACTTAGTGTAGAGTCCGATGGTATATATGCTGAGTGAATCTTATATCCTTAGTGAATCTTATATGCTTAGTAAATCCGATGATCTATATGCTTAGTGAATCCGATGGTATATATGCTTAGTGAATCTTATATGCTTAGTGAATCCGATGATATATATGCTTTATTGTTATACTTAGTGTAGAAATGTAGTACTGTCTTTTGATAGTGTAGAATGCGTGAGGCTATTTATTAATTGATATGTTTTTCTTATTCAGAAATTGCCAAAGAGCCTATTTGAGAGTTGTGGTATCAAGCCTGATGAAGAAGACTCTGCTGGAATACACCTTACTGCGAGGGGCTCCGTCACCACTTGTGCGTACGGCGTGGACACGGACGGTCGCACACACTTCAACTCGGTTGGGTGGAAGAGCTTCCTCGTCGGCAAGAATCTTCATGTTGGACATGCAGTCTAATTACTATCAGGAACACCCACCGCCCAGGCTTGAGGATGATGGTCGTCATCGATATCATCTAGAACTACATATGCTTGTAAGATCTATCCATGTGTGCGTGTGGCAGTTGAACCATATATATGCTAGTATGACTACCTAGTAGACTTATCAACTATGATCTATCCATGCATTGTTGACTACTATATATGAGTTTGTAAGATTGTGTGGTTATATTAAATGTGGTATTTGTCGTTAATGCTTGTGAGATGGTTCTGTGAACTTACTTTATTTGCACTGGACTTGTCTTGATTTCTATGAATATTGCCTCTGACTCCTTTTTTTATTTTTTATTTCTATTTACCTAGTTGTAGCGTGGGGAGAAAATAGGGCGCTACTACTATGTGATGATAGTAGTAGCGTTGGTAGAGAAAGAGGCGCTACTACTAAGTATTTTAGCTACAGCGCTTGTTTAGAAACGCGCTACTGCTAAATAATAGTTGTAGCGCCCTAGCAGTAGCGCGGGTCCCCGCGCTACTGCTATGTGAAAAACTAGCGCCACTAGTAAGGTTTTCTCTCGTAGTGATGGGCTGGAGCAAGCCCTTGCCCTGTCGGCGGCAGGGGACTCCGTCCACACCCCGCTCTTCGTACCATCACCGCCACCGTCGCCGCCCGTCCAGCCCAAGCCGGATCCGGAGCCGACGCGTAAGCGCTCCCCGCCTTCACCCACTTGGCCGGAGGAGGCCTACTCGTGGACGGGTCAGTACCGCGAGTGGGTGAGCGCGCCTCTCGTCCACTTCGTCGCGATGCCGGAGGAGGAGGTGGCCCACCTCGAGCGATGGAAGGAGCACTGGCTCCGCCAGGAGCAGGCCGACAGCAAGGAGCAAATGCGCTACGAGGCCATGCTCCAACACGACGCGGAGGCGCTCCGACTCGAGAAGGAGGAGGAGGAGGAGCGTGCGCGGCTTGCCGCAATGCCGCCGCCCCAGCAGACGCCGGAGGAGGCTGCCCTAACAGCGTACCAGGCAGCGTTCGGGTGGGCTGGCCCTGCTCCGGTCTTTATCGACCTTACCGAGAACGGCAGCGTCGACGGCAAAGGCAAGAGCAAGGCCGGCGACGTCTAGGGCAGCGTGCGGGACGACAGTAGGCGGTCGCAGACTTTTTTAAATGTTCTATTTAATATTTATTAAATTTAGGTAGACTTTGGCCGGCGTTTAACCGGCCACTTTATATTTAATTATGTTTATTTATGTTTATTTCGTGCATTTTTTCAATGGCGGCACATTTGGGTCGGCCTCACCGTTGGACGGTCAAGCCGGCCCATTTTAAAATGCAGACGCGCATGTCCGCCTGGCCGACTAAATGGATAAAAAAGGACAAAGTGCGCGTCTGTTTGGGTCGCTCCGTTGGAGTTGCTCTGAAACCATTTTTTATGTATAGACGTAAAATAATGGAATGCATCAGATGCTAGCAAAGTACTCTCTTTGTCTTATATTAGTATTAAGCATCATTTAAACGGATGTATGTAGACGAACGGAAAGAGTACGTAATTACTAACTACGGAAAGGACAGAGTAAGTAATTACTAACTAGGGAAATAATGGAATGCATCATGTGCTAGCAAAGTAGATAGACGGATGAAGTAAGGCTGCGGCGAGTATCATCTATTACTATCATGCATACGATATTAGTGTATAATACTATATCTGTAATGCATAGTACCATATGTTAGTATCATAGATGACTTTGTTTATTAACATACATGATACATAGCATCACAACATTTAATATGATACGGTATTATGATATGATACTTAACCATCTCTTTTTTTATTTAATTATGCCAACTCATCAAATTTGCCAAACTGATATGCATGATATTACTTATTATACTTCCATTACAACCAGTCTAAGTAATTACATAGATACGTTTATACATAAAAAAATGGATCCACCCATCTGTATTGCATAGATACGTTTTGCTGCATGTGCCAACAACTACGCATGCACATTCTTGCCAATTGAGCGTACAAATAATAATAACACTACCACCTTCATAAAGAAAGTTAATGACATCAAACTGCATTTTCTGTCATTCTCATTAGAAAAACCTACTTGATTCCCCAAATCAGGCCACACCTCATTGATTCCCCAAGTCGGACTCGTGGGTGGTGTGGGGTTGGGTGGTGCTGTGGGTGAAAACTTGTTGGGTTTTTTTTGCCGAGAATTAACACTTGAAGGACTGAAATCACTTGATTAATGGGAAAATGCAATATTTTCAAGTTTGACCGACCACAATCCCAGTGAATGGTCGCATGATGACCATACTTGGAAGATATCCTTAGGGTTGAGTGGTTAGTACTTTTGGGAAGCAACATTAACAATTCTTGTGGTCTAACCATGTCCCCTCAAACTAAAATATTTAGCATAGAAGGATCTAGGAGAAGGGAAAAATTATCTGAGCAAAGGCCCAAGGAAGGATCTGTTCTCATGCCTGCCATCTTTCCGATCAATAAAGAGGGAGGCAAGTGGATACCGTATATGAAAATGGCACCGTGGACGCGCATGTCGGCATGTGTCCGTCCGTCCATACATAGCTCAGCTGCGCTCTGCTGTGCAAGGCAACGAAGACGCGACCTGCCTGCCGCTTCCTTGTTGGAAACCCAAACATAATTCTCCTCTTTTGTTTAGGTTCCGTCCATTCGTCCACGCACTTGTCCTGTCTGTCCTTCACCCTCAAATAAAGCAAAGCAGCTTCTGGAGGCCGGGAGCCAGACCGGTTCTGGTTCCCGAGGAAATCTCTTTTCGTCCACATCGGTTCCACTGATTTGTTCTTCTGCGCGTCTTTCGTGCCACCGGTGTACAGTCGTTTCCTCGATTTCGTGTTTCTCTGGTTTATCGCTGGAAATAAATCAGTTGCACCAAGATCTAATTATTGGTTGGATTGCATGTGAAATAAACTACACCGTACAGGTTCAGTTCATATATCTTTATCTTTTGTCCGTCGTGGCATTTTTTAGAAAAGTTTCTCTATTTTAAAGAATTCAACCTGCAGTCCTGTTTTAAGTTAGAACGAATTATTATTTTCATATTTTTTACATAAAAGTCTCTATCTTTTCATGAAATCAACCCGCCGTTCGGATTTAAGTCACACCCGAACCGTTATTTTACAGTTTTTGAAACCCCCCCTGATGTTTTAGGTAATTCATCTGCGGATCATATTTAAGTCAAACAAATGCTTTTTAAAATCATCCATATCTTTTAAACCGTGACTCCGATTTGAACATGTTATATATGAAATTTGATTAGAAAAATATGTAGAATATAAATATGAGATTATTTTTACCTGTTAAGTATTTTTAAATATTATTTTAGAATATATTTAAGTCAAACCAAATGATTTTCTAAATTATTTGTATCTTTTAAACCGTAACTTTGATTTTAACATATTATATATGAATTTTTATTAAAAAATGTGTGGAATATAAATATGATGTTAATTTTACCTATTAAATATTTTTAAAATATTGTTATGGAAGCAAACTTATAATTTATAGCGCAAGATCCGTTTTTTCATACTGCCGGCGATCCAGATTGCAAATAAACACCCCACTATAATCATATAGGGAAAAGAAAACATCGATAACTACACATGCATACCTCTGAAAAATGTCACAGGGAAAACAACAGATTTCTCATCGCGCGCGAGAGAGAGAGAGAGGGAGGAGAGAGAGACGTCTTAGGATTAACCATATTCAACACATGTTTTTTGTTGTTTTGTGTGAACACCGAGGCCATCGCCGGCGAGGGTGAGAAGGAGGATAAGCGGCAACACAAATATGATGCCTCGCAAAAATAAAAAAGACAGACCTATTATGGTCTTGAGTGATGGTTGTTGAGTTAAGAGCGTGTGTTATGTTTTTCTTTTCCGTTGCAACGCACAGACTCTTTTACTAGTCCCTCCTATAGCAGAAAGGAGAAAGTCCAAAACAAACCTTCAACTGATAGATGAAAGCTAAATCGAACCCTCAACTTACAATCCCGTAAATTAGCACATCAAATTCTTTAATCCCGGTCTATTTTAAACCTTGAGAACGTTTTCAAACCGGGATTGTATACGTGGCATGTCGAATCCCAGGATTGTTGACTCCAGTTGCAACTGGGCCGGCCCAACACACGGAAACAATTTGTTTTTTCGTAACACGTAAAGTGAATACTGAAAGGGGTGGTTGACAGTGGTCGCGATTAGGCCGGTCCAACAGACGCGACGCGAGTTTCTTTTCCTTTTTCGTAACACGCGAAGTAAAAAAAAGCTCTGCAGGAATCCAACTTAAGATCTGCCGCTGCTAAACACTTCCAGGTAGCCACAAAAAAAATTAGCTGTTGTTGCTATACTGAGAGGCCCGAACTATTTATCCACGCAAAACAGCGTCGAGATTTGAAAGATTCTTTAATAAGGGCAAACAAATATTAAAAATGAGCAGGCCCGAGCAATCTTTAAATCTCTGATTTTTTAAAAATGCGAACACTTTCGAAAATTCTGAATACTTTTTAATAAATGGACATTTTTTAAAACACAATCAATTTTGAGTGAGCACTATTTGAAACATGAACATTTCAAAAAATGGGAACAAAATATTAAAAATGAATATTTTTAAATGTTTTATAGTTTTATAAATTGTTATTGTCATTAAGAAATATAAAATGTGCATTTGGCAAAATGTTGACATGTCACATTTTTCAAAAAAATGTTTTGGAATTTCATAAATTATTTGCATTTAAAAAAATATATTTTCCATCTCAAAATTGTTTACAGTTTTTTTATGAAATCTTTCGAAAAATAGTTTTCATATATGAACGCTCATTCCTGTTCTTATATACAAGTACGCGCTAAAAATAATCATCAGCAGCCCTCAAGCTGATTGGCTAGGTGAGGCTCTGCGAGTGCGACGTACTGAATTAAGTATTGTGAAGCGCATGTTTTGTGGCCGCTTATAATTTTTGTCGCTCCTATTAATCCCTTCTTCCCATATAATCTTGGGCTTCTAACGTTTTGGCACGAAAATTAGCGCAGCCATATGTTACTTGAGTTGTGGTTGGCTGGTAGAAGACAAGTGGTTCGTAAAAAAATTGTTTATTT
Organism: Triticum aestivum; assembly: GCF_018294505.1. Taxonomy (NCBI): domain Eukaryota; kingdom Viridiplantae; phylum Streptophyta; class Magnoliopsida; order Poales; family Poaceae; genus Triticum; species Triticum aestivum. Next base: position 434,038,200 of record NC_057803.1, read on the forward strand.
TCATTACAGAAATTTAAAAGAAGTTATTATCATTACGTAAATGGAAAAACAAAGAAAATAGAAAAAAAGCGAGTGTGCGAGCGACTGTGTTAATGGGCCAACCCGATTCGTCCTAATGTCCAGTCAGCCCGTTAACGATCCTTGCCACGTGAGTGAATACCAATTAAACACCTTCAAGGTTTAAAATAGACCAGGATCAGAAAGTTCGGTGTACTGATTTTCGAAATTGCAAGATCAGGTTTTAATTTAGCTTTCGTCTACAAGTTAAAAGTTTGTTTTAGACCTTTTTCTAGCAGGAAAATACAGCAGCCGTATCCCCGAGAAAAGTAGGAGTAACAAGTTAACAGCTAACGAAAGAGACCCACATACAATGCTGAAAACGGAACGGGGGGCCTCGCATGGCAACAACCATATACGATGCCTCCAAAGAGCTCTACTTCGGAAGCCCGTCAAGCAGTTGCACACTTGGGCCAGGTTGTTGCTGTGGTAAGATTCAGAGGCGCCCGGAGCTTGTTTACATGGAACGAGGCAAAGTCCTCCAGCCTGTTTATTGCTTCATTCGCACACAGAGGCATTCACTCCTGAATGTAGCAAAGCAAAAACAGAAGTCGGGTAGTTGTTTGTGAATGTTTCCTTTACCTGATTGTAGATATTTATTTTATTAATGAAAACTACCGTAGAACAATTGTTCTACGGTCTCGGGGTCAAAAAAAATGAAGCACTTTTCGGTTGTTTAACATCCAACAATGATGATTAAAGATTTGCCATTTCTGTTGTTCCAAACTCCACAAAATAGCAAAGTTGGAAACATTGACCGCAAACAGCTACCAACTAAGGGCATCTTCAGCCATTCGCCCTCCTCCCCAAGTGCTTAAAATAGCGCCTCTTAAGGGCTTACCGACGATATTTTCGGCGTGGGGGCTCCGGTTCTCAGCCGTCCCCCAAGTTCACCCTCAGCCACCGAGTTTTAACACAAATTTGGCATAAATTCAGCCCAAATTCGGCACACTTCGACAAAAATCAACAAAAACTAAATTTTATTACATAGTTCATCATAGAAATTAATACGAATCAATTAGTTCAATGAAGCAAGCTCATAATTTGAACACAAATTAAAACAGATCGAACTAGGCATTGCCCTTAAGCCTTCATAGGTGCTCCACCAGATAGTGTTGTAGTTCTTGATGCACCTGTGGGTTTCGGATCTCCTGACGCATATTGAGGAAGGCAACCCATGCTGCCGGTACATGGTGATCAACAGCTGCAAGAGGACACTGCCTGAAATATGGTTCTGTGTCAAACACTGACCCTTCCCGCTCGCTCTCAGTGATCATGTTATGCAAGATGACACATCAATTCATCACCTCCCACATCTGAGATTTCGACCATGTCAGGGTGGGGTATCGAACAACAACAAATTGAGATTGGAGCACACCAAATGCCCACTCGACATCCTTCCTGCAATCCTCCTGACACTTAGCAAAGTAGGAGTTCTTGCCTCCTGGCATAAGGTTTGAGATAGTCTTGACAAATGTTGACCATCTTGGATAGATGCCATCTGCTAGGTAGTATTCCTTGTTGTAGTGGTGCTCATTGACCTCGAAGTTCACCACAGGAGCATGACCTTTAACAACCTTGGCAAAGACACTCGAGCACTGCAGGAGGCTGATGTCATTGTGAGTTCCTAGCATACCAAAGAAGGAGTGCCAAATCCAGAGGTCATGTGTAGCCACTACCTCAAGTACCACACTACAAGCTCCTTTGGCGCCTTTGTACATCCCTTGCAAAGAAAATGGACATTTTTTCCATGCCCAATGCATGCATCGATGCTTCCAAGCATCCCACGAAATCCCCTTGCTTCATTCTATGCTAGGATCCGAGCAGTGTCTTTAGCAATGGGTGATTGCAAATATTGTGGTCCAAACACTTCCACCACTGCTCTGCAGAACTTGTACAAACACTCAATGGTGGTGGATTCATAGTCTTCCCATATATCACCGGAAGCTTTATATGCAAGCATCCTCATAGCTGTCGTGCACTTCTGGAGTGAGGAGAATCCAACGGTGCCAGTGCAATACTTCTTGCAAATGAAATAGCCGTCGAACTCCCGGATGGCATTTACAATCTTGAGGAAGAGCTTCCGGCTCATCCAATAATGGCGCCGAAATATTTTCTCGCCGTGCAGTGGAGCGTCGGCGAAGTAGTCGGCGTAGAGCGGTGGGAAGATTTTAATCTTGAGATTTTCTACATCGTGTGAAATTCTATCAATGCTTCTAGACATATCATCAAGTTTACTCAATTTTTCTTTGGTTGTAGTATTGAAAACCTTTTTAAGCATTGATAAATTATTTAATATTACTCTCAAGATCATAGGGGGTCCTATTATTATTGTAAGAAGAATTGCCATAATTATTAGAGGAATTTCGAGAAAAAGTCTTAGGATTAGAATTAACTCTATAAGCATTGTTATTAAAATTGTTTCGCGAGACAAAATTCACATATATGGGATAACTATTTTGCTCAATCAAAGTAGACAAAGTCACATCATTAAGATCAATAAGAACATTTTTACTAGCAACCAATTTCATAAGAGCATCAAGTTTTCACTCAAAGTACTAATTTCTTCAATCAAAATAACTTTTTTACTAGTAGATGCTCCTTCGGTATGCCATTGTGAATAATTTTCCATGAAATTATCTAACAATTTAGTAGCTTCACCCAAAGTAATTTGCATAAAATTACCACCCGCTGTGGAATCTAAAAGATTTCTAGAAACAAGATTCAGCCTCGCATAAATTTTTTGTATAATCACCCAAAGATTTAAACCATGAGCAGGACAATTTCTTAGCATCAATTTCATTCTTTCCCAAGATTGTGCAGCATGTTCATGCTCATATTGCTTATAATTCATGATTTGGTTTCTAAGGGAAATAATTTTCGCGGGCGGAAAATACTTAGTAATAAAAGCATCTTTGCACTTATCCCAAGAATTGATACTATTGCGAGGCAAGGAAGAAAACCAAATTTTTGCATGATCCCGCAAAGAGAAAGGAAACAATTTGAATTTCACAATATCATTGTCCACATTTTTTTGCTTTTGTATACTACACAATTCTACGGAAGTGTTTAGATGGGACGCGAGATCCTCATTAGGAGTACCGGAAAATTACTCTTTCATAACAAGATTCAACAAAGCGGCATTAATATCATAAGACTCCGCACTAGCGACGGGAGGAGCAATCGGAGCACTAATAAAATCATTATTATTAATATTGGAAAAATCACACAACTTGGTATTTTCTAGAGACATCGTGACTGCGCAAACAAGATCACACACAAAAAGATTAAACGAGAAAAAGGCAAACGAAAAAGAAGGCACAATGGCAAATATTTATGTGCTTTTCGCAAAAATGTTTTAAAAGTGGAGGAGGTGAAAATGAGAGGAAAATGGCAGATAATGTGAATTGCAAGGAGATGAAATTTGTGATTAGGAACCTGATAGATGTTGATGATGTCTCCTCGGCAATGGCGCCAGAAATTCTTCCTGATTGCTTGTATCTGCGTTGGTATTTCCCCGAAGAGGAGAGGATGATGCAACACAACAACGGTAAGTATTTCTCTCAGTTATGAAACCAAGGTTATCAATCCAGTAGGAAAACCAAGCAACATTGTTGGTGCAATATCTGCCTACCTTATATTTTGGAGATTGTTGACAGAAACAAGTATGGACTAATTTGTTTGCTAGTGCACACAGAGAGAAAAGTCCATACCCAACTGAATAGAATGCTATCTCTCGTGCTGAGTTCGAGGAATTTCATCGAAGCATATCTGCACTGCAGAGAAGAAGAAGCTATATCTGTTGAAGTGATAGAGTCGAGATGATTAATGTCAAGAAATCGACCCCTCGAAAGTCTTTTGTTATAGCGAAGCTTTTGCTTCGAAAACTGTCATCCGAAGAAATTGACTACAGTGATTGAAGTCAAAGAAAAAATGAAGACGTAGTATTCATTTAGTTTTACTTCTTCCAGTCTTTTGAGTCATAGGACCTCCGTATTATGAAGAGGGGAATAGGTGCTCGATGCTTAGATCAGCTGTGATGCTTCGCTACAACCTATGAAAGATGCGAGAGAAATCTCTTTGTGTTCCGAGTAAATACTTGCCAGCAAGAGACTGTGATCTTCTTCGCTGCGAGAGATTTGATTTAGACCAAGGAGTTAGCATTTCTTGCTCCACAAGAAATTTTACCATTGTGCTCAAATCCGACCGTTGGAATCATGTCATTCGGCCATTGGCTGAGGCCGATGTCCAATTTGGCCATTTCCCATCTGGGAAGGCTGCGGCTATAAATAGCCACCCCTCTCCAACGTTATCCGTTGGCTGCTCCGCTTGAGATTTCTAAGAAGAATCATTTGAGCAACCCCTCTCTGAGTGATTTGAGTTTAAGATCCACCGAGAAAAAACCAAGAACCCAAACTTAGACAGTGGTTTACCATCACAACAATTCTGAGTGGAAGTTCTTGTACCTGTTACTTTTGAGAGCTGCGCACTCTCTAGATGGATAGGTTTGGCTTTGAGTGTTGAAGAGTTGTTGTCTTCACCGAGCCTAATCTTCAGCAACCAAGAGTGATTGTGGTTTGCGAAGGTCGGCCGAAGGTTTGGAGATCGCCGACAAGGATCTACCACGAGTGAAATCAACCTGAGTCTGACCAGCTCTGTGTTGAAGGAGAATAGGATGAAGAGAGTTTATCTTCCGTGTTAAGTCACAGCCCCTCCAACCAGACGTAGCCCTTTGGCAGAAGGATGAACTGGTCTACCAAATCTCTTGTCTCCATTGCGCACCACTGGTTCTATCTATTCTACTGCATTTCATTCAGTAGTTTTCATTCTTGCTCTGTGCCATTAGAGTCTCTGATCATTGTATGTTCTGTGTATTTCATTCTGTGTGGTCATGTCAAATACTTTCCTTGTCTTCGTCTTTATTCCTACGTTGTTAGCCTGTATCCTTGTCTTCGGGTGTAACCCTTCAATTCTGTTTCCTTTAGTCTCAGTTATGTTTTCTTTCATTCTGTTACACCTGTTGGCTTGCTACCTAACCCTCATCATAGTTAAACCCATTTTCCATCAAGCTCGCTCGGTCGTAAATGCCTTTCTAGATGAATACGCCTCTGACGAAGAAATATGATTCAATGCTTTTCTCTCAATACTCTATTCCGCTGTGGTGTTTGGATTAAGTTTCAAAGCTTTTGAAAGAAAATTTGAATCTCCCATTCACCCCCTCTGGTCGATATACTCTATGTAAACAGTACGTGCACACAAATAACATTTACTTGCAACCCAACGCATAAGAGGGGTTGTCAATCCCTCCTCGGTATTGAGATAGATTAAATTGTATGAGATTGGATAAATAGGTCTAACAAAAGCACAAAAAAATAAAGAAAGAAAAAGTGCAGCAAGGTATTTTTTGGGTTTTTGGAATAATAGATCTGAAAACGATATGATAGAGAATAGACCCCGGGGCCGTAGATTTCACTAGTGGCTTCTCTCGAGACAATAGCATACGGTGGGTAAACAAATTACTGTTGGGCAACTGATAGAAGAGAAAATAATTATGACAATATTCAAGGCAATGATCATGTATATAGCCATCACGTCCAAGATTAGTAGACCGACTCCTTACTGGATCTACTACTATTACTCCACACACCGACCACTATCCAGCATGGATCTAGTGCATTGAGTTCATGGAAAAACGGAGTAATGCAATAAGAACAATGACATGATGTAGACAAGATCTATTCATGTAGGAATAGACCCCATCTTTTTATCCTTAATAGCAATGATACATGCGTTCGTCGCTACCCCTTTTGTCAATGGGTGAGGACACCGCAAGATCGACCCATCACAAAGCACCTCTTCCCACTGCAAGAAAAATCAATCTAGTTGGCCAAACCAAACCAAAGTTCCAGAGAAGAAATATGAGGCTATAATAATCATGGATATAAGAGATCAAAGAAGACTCAAATAACATTCATAGATAAAATTGATCATAGACTCACACTTCATCGATCCCAACAAACACAACGCAAAAAGTCATTACATCAAATAGATCTCCAAGAACATCGAGGAGAACATTGTATTGAGAATCAAAAGAGAGAAGAAGCCATCTAGCTACTGCCTACGGACCCATAGGTCTGTGGTAAAATACTCACACATCATTGGAGGAGCACCAATGAGGATGATGAACCCCCGCCTGATCGTGTTCCCCACTGGCAAGGTGCCGGAAAGGGCCTCTAGATTGCATCTCGTGGTTTTGGAACTTGCAGCGGCTGGAATTGTTTTTCGTCGACTCCCTTAGGGTTTTTGGAATATTTGGGTATTTATATAGATGAGAGGCAGTGGAAAGGACTCCTGTGGGCCCCACTACCCATCAGGGCGCGCCAGGGGCCTCTAGCACGCCTTGGTGTCTTGTGGGCCCCACAGGCCTCCCCTCTCGCACTTCCTTGGCTCCCAAGTTGTCTTTTGGGCAAAAAAATCTCCAAAAAGTTTCACTGTGTTTGGACTCCATTTGATATGGATATTCTGCAAAGTAAAAAACAAGCAAAAAACAACAACTGGCACTTGGCACTATGTCAATAGGTTAGTCCCAAAAACTGATATAAAGTTGTTATAAAATGAATATAAAACATCCCAGAATGATAATATAACAGCATGGAACAATAAAAAATAATAGATACGTTGGAGACGTATCACACTGCCAGAGGCATTCATATATAGTCCTATTGTTCTAGATATATCGAGTTGTAAGTAAATAAAAGTGTGATGATCATCATTAGTAGAGCATTGTCCCAGTGATGAAATAACAAAAAAGAGAGGCTAAAAATAACCCAGCTTAAAAGAGAGGCCAAAAAGAGCCCTACAAAAAAAGAAGAAAAAAGGAAAAAAGAGAAAAGGAGAGAAGGGGCAATGTTACTATCCTTTTCCACACTTGTGCTTCAAAGTGGCACCATGTTTTTCATATAGAGAGTCTCCTATTTTTTTCACTTTCATGTACTAGTGGGAATTGTTCATTATAGAACTTGGCTTGTATATTCCAATGATGGGCTTCCTCAAATGCCCAAGGTATTGTAGCGACCAGACCTCAAACAGTTTGATCTATGCGCATTAGTGTCATCCCCGGATCGGTAATGCTGACACGCACAATACTTGAGGATTTATAACAGAGTAGCAATCACACACTTATTACACCGAATGTCTCAAAACAGAACTTATTACAATAAATATAGCTTAAGGCCATCTAATACGATAACAGTGGAAGGCTTGGAAAATAAAGTGAGTCCATCAACTCCAACGACATCACTGAGTGAAAGACCACGAACGAAGGCTCCTTACTCGTCATCTGAAAAGTCTGCAACATGATACGTTGCAGCCCGAAACGGGTCAGCACATGGAATATGCTGGCAGTGTAACACAAGAGAGTAATGAACATAATAATGCTATCACTACATGCATATATGGCTGGTGGAGGCTATAGGGTTAATGTTTTGCGAAAAGCCAATTTTTTTCCTACTACAAAGGAATATATTTTATTTAACTACAAAGTTGGTTGAAAAACATTGAGAAGGTAAACCCCATCTCAATCCCAATTAAAAGTAATTAATAACCCAATCAAATTATATTTAAGAGTGATGAGATCCACATGATAATCCAAGAACTAGATACTCAAGATGTCCATAACCGGGGACACGGCTAACCATGATTAGTTTGTACACTCTGTAGAGGTTTGTGCACTTTTCCCCACAAGACTCAATCTCCTCCGTTGGATTTCTCACACTTCAGGATGTTTGAGAAACGGATGACCGAGACACAGTCTTTCCGAAGAGGTCCCCTTAACCGATAGATAGGCCTGTACACCTAAATCCCCTATATCTGCTAGCCCATCATGGAAAGATTTCCCACAACTTACTCAACTATGCCAGAGCCCATATTGGCATGTGGTTGCACACAGAAGTTTCCAGCATGAAAAATCTTATGATCCCTTTGAGCTTGGGTGGCAGTCCATAGGAAAATCACACGGTACCCCGGGATTTCCAAAAATATAGGCAATCACTGGGTTCCCCAGGTGCCTCAATCCACCCAGATGTGTATTTAAGTTGCCACCTTAAGTTAACCATTAATTAACAACTCACATCTGTCATGGACACTCTCAAACCCAATCCACGTCTACGAGCATAGCATGGCAATATAAGCATAACGTAGAAGTAACTCCCAAGAGTTTGGTAATAAACAGGTGAATAGGTTCTACCTCATCTACTTCCCAACCCACAATTTCTTCAGATCCTAACCATGTAATTGTTTGAGGGTTTAAACTAATGCATAAAAACTGGGTATGAAAGGGATATGATCAAAGTGTTACTTGCCTTGCTGATGATCTGTGAAACCTAGAGACTCGTAGTAGCACGCTTCGCACTCCGGGTACTCTATCGCAAACAAACAAGCATACAATAAGCAATCAAGCAAGGTCATGGGTAAAACTCAAATAAGAGATCTAACCAGAAAGTTCAACTTAAGAACTCCGGTTTGCAAAAGAATCAAATCAAACGAAGCAACAAAACTCAAACGGCGAAAGAAACAAGCTTCATTTACTAATCTGGACTAAAGTCAAATTTTACAGTAGCAAAAACTTGTTTAAGTTGGTTAAACAGAAAGAGGGCTTCGAGACGAAACTCTAGGCGCTTGAATCGCCTGATTCCGATAAACGAGCGAAAAGTTATACTAAAACGAAAATCGGATCAGAAAATCATCGCGAAAAATCCGAGAAAAAGAAAAACTGACGAACAGTCTAACGAACGAACGTTCGCTATGTGCTGCTAAACCGGAATCTAGGGTTTAAAAAAAACTGTTCTAAAAAAACAGAATCTAGGGTTTTTGAAAAAAAAACTATTGGTTTTCTCATAAAAATCGAGGTGGCGGCGGCTACCTCCGACAAAGTCCGGTGAGACGGCGGCGGTGGCGGTGGGCGGCTCCGGCGGGGTCGGGCGGCGGCGGGTGGCGAGGCGCGGCGGTAGCGTGGCGGCGGCGGACTCGGCGGCGGCGGCGGGCGGCGGGTGGGGGCGAGGCGCGGCGGCGGCGGACTCGGCGGCGGCGGCGGGCTTGGGCGGCGCTAGGGTTCGGGCGGGTGGCGCGGCTGGTGGGCTCGGGGTCCGGGCCCCGGCTTATAAGGCCGGCCGGGCAGAGTCCCGGTCGGGCACGTCCCGTTAGGCGTTTTTTTAAATAATTCCGACATGCAGAAAAAGAAAGAAAAGAAGTACTAAACGGACTCCAAAAATCTCGGAATAAATTTTCCCCGTCCTCTAAAAATATGCCGGATAAGGCGAACATTTATTTGGGCCTAAAATGCAATTTTGAGAATGCACATTTTTTCCCAATTCAAATAAAATAGCGATAAAACTCCGAATAAAAATCTTATTTGATTTTAATATTAAATCTCTGATATTTCTTTAATTTGAGGAAGTCATTTTATCCTCTCTCTTTTATTTTTATAAAAGAAATATTTGAAGAGAGAATAATTAAAATCAAACGATCCTCTTTTCAAAATTCGAGAAAACTCGAATATGAAAATAATGAAATCCCCAACTCTCTCCGTGGGTCCTTGTGTTGCATAGAATTTCTCGGATCAACCAAAAGGCAATAAAATATGATATGCAATGATGATCTAATGTATAACATTCCAAATTGAAAATTTGGGATGTTACATACCTACCCCCCTTAAGGTGAATCTCGCCCTCGAGATTCGGGTTGGCTAAAAAATAGGTGTGGATGGTCTTTGCGTAGATCTTCCTCTCGCTCCTAGGTGGCGTCATCCTTGGTATGAAGGCTCCACCGAACTTTACAGAACTTGATAACTTTGCTGCGTGTAACTCGGCTGGCAAACTCGAGAATCTTGACTGGCTTCTCCTCGTAGGTCAAGTCGCTATCCAACTATATCGCTTCCAGTGGCACTGTATCTCTCAGAGGGATATCAGCCATCTCTACGTGGCACTTCTTCAACTGAGAAACGTGGAACACATCGTGAACTCCTGACAATCCTTCGAGCAATTCCAACTTGTAAGCAACTTCTCCCATACGTTCCAAAACTTTGTATGGTCCCACAAAATGTGTTGCTAACTTTCCCTTAACTCCAAAGCACTTAACTCCTTGGAGTGGTGATACACGAAGATACACTCTGTCTCCAACTTCGTAAGCTGTCTCCTTGCGTTTAGAATCCACATAGATCTTCTGCCTGGACTGGGCTACCTTGAGTCTATCATGAATCAGCTTAACCTTCTCTTTAGATTCTTTAATCAAATCTAGTCCAAACAACTGTCGGTCTCTAACTTCATCCCACAACAACGGTGTTCTGCACCTCCTTCCGTACAATGCTTCAAAAGGGGCCATCTTCAAGCTGGCTTGGTAACTGTTATTGTAAGAGAACTCTGCGTAAGGAAAATTATCGTCCGAACTAGATCCATAATCTAGCGCACAAGCTCTCAACATGTCCTCCAGAATCTGATTAACTCTCTCAATCTGTCCATCCGCCTGCGGGTGAAAAGCCGTACTGAACTCCAGCCTGGTTCCCAAAGTTTCATGCAACTGATTCCAAAACTTTGAGGTAAACTGAGTTCCTCTATCTGATACAATTGTCCTCAGAACTCCATGCAAACATACAATCATGGTCATGTATATCTTTGCCAACTTAGCACTGGTGTAAGTGGTCTTCACTGGGATGAAATGAGCTACTTTCGTGAAACGATCGACTACAACCCATATCGAGTCATAGCCTGAACGAGTCCTGGGTAATACCGTGATAAAATCCATGCCTAGCTTATCCCACTTCCATTCGGGTATCGGCAATGGTTGCAGCAATCCTGCTGGCTTCTGATGCTCTGCCTTCACTCTCTGACATACATCACAAACTGCTACATACTCCGCAATATCCTTCTTCATTCCGGTCCACCAGAATCTTTCCTTCAGATCCATGTACATCTTGGTATTTCCTGGGTGAATCGAATATGGTGAGTCATGGGCCTCCTGCAAAATCAGCTTCCTGATCTCCTGATCATTTGGTACATATATGCGGTCCTCAAACCATAGGGTATCGTGCTCATCCTCACAAAATCCCTTGGCTTTTCCTTTGCTCATCCTTTCCTTTATCTCGGCAATCTCCTTGTCCGTCTTCTGCGCTTCTCTGATCCTATCCATCAAAGTAGACTGAATCTCCAAAGCTGCTACATAACCTCTCGGAACTATCTCCAAACATAGCTCACGAAGGTCTTCTGCTAACTCCTTGGGTAACTCTCCTGTCATGAGTGTATTGACATGACTCTTGTGGCTCAACGCATCGACTACTACGTTAGCCTTTCCGGGATGATAGTGTAACTTCATATCATAATCCTTTATGAGTTCCAACCATCTCCTCTGCCTGAGATTCAACTCCTTCTGCGTGAAGATATACTTCAAACTCTTGTGATCCGTGTATAGCTCACAATGGTTTCCGATGAGAAAATGTCTCCAAGTCTTCAACGCATGCACTATGGCTGATAACTCCAAATCATGCGTAGCATAATTTAACTCATGGGGTTTAAGCTGTCGTGAGGCATATGAAACAACTCTTCCTTCCTGCATAAGCACCGCTCCAAGTCCTCGACGAGAAGTGTCACAATACACTTCATAATATTTGCGTTGATCTGGCAGAATCAACACTGGTGATGTAACCAAACGTTTCTTCAATTCCTGAAAATTAGCCTCACATTCCTCAGTCCATTTGAACTTGGTGTCCTTCTTTAACAACTCCATCATAGGCTTTGCAATCTTCGAGAAATTCTCAATGAACCTACGGTAGTATCCCGTGAGTCCAAGAAAACTCCGGATCTCTCCAACAGACGTGGGTGCCTCCCAATTTGTCACAGTGACGACTTTGTTGGGGTCTACATCTATTCCTTCTCCGGATATAACATGTCCGAGGAATCCAACTTCCTTCAACCAAAACTCACACTTGCTGAACTTGGTGTATAGCTGATCTTCTCTGAGCTTCCCAAGTACTAAACGCAAATGCTCCTTATGCTCTTCTTCATTCTTCGAGTAGACCAAAATATCATCAATGAACACCACAACAAACTTATCCAAAAACTCCATAAATACCTTGTTCATCATGTTCATGAAATAGGAATGTGCATTAGTCAGGCCAAATGACATAACGGTATACTCATATAGCCCGTACCTTGTGGTAAAAGCTGTCTTAGGTATATCCTGCTCTCGAATCTTCAACTGGTGGTACCCTGATCACAGATCGATCTTGGAAATCACCTTATCTCCTTGCAGCTGATCAAACAAATCATTGATCATGGGCAGTGGGTACTTGTTCTTGATCGTTACTTCATTCAATCCACGATAATCAACAACCATCCTTAACGATCCATACTTCTTCTCCACTAGAAGTACTAGTGATCCCCAAGGTGACGAACTTGGGAGAATATATCATTTATCCAGTAAATCCTTAATCTGCTTCTTAATTTCCTCTAAATCCTGTGCGGGCATCCTGTACGGTCTCTTAGATATTGCCCTGTGCCTGGCAAAAGCTCAATCAAAAACTCGATGTCTCTATCCGGTGGCATGCTTGGCAACTCTTCTAGAAATACATCCGGGAAATCCTTCACCACTGGTACTTCCTCCTGTACAACTCCTGTTAAGGAATTTACTTGAGTCCTAATCGGCACATGCCGGGATACATACTTGATCCTTCTTCCTTTTGGGGTGGTGAGCAAAATTGACTTACTAACGCAAACGATGTTTCCTCCATACATCGATAGCCAATCCATACCCAGAATCACATCTAAACCTTGAGACTCCAGAATTATCAGATCTGAGGGGAAAACGTGCCTACCTATGGCCAACGGTATCTGAAAACATCCTTGGCTTGCCATATACTCTGCTCCTGGCGAGCTCACTAACATAGGTGTACTAAGAACTTTGGTGGGCAGTTTATACTTATCCACAAATCCCCTTGATATGTATGAATGCGATGCACCGGTATCGAAAAGTACGACTGCAGTAAAAGACTTAACCAAAAACTTACCTATTACTGCATCTGGCTGGGCTTCAATCTCCTCCATGTTAACATGGTTCACTGGTCCGCTGTTGAAAGGGTTGGGCTTCTTCCCAGAGCTTCCATTGCCGTATCCGTTTTTAGCTTCAGGACATTCATTGGCGTAACGTCCGGTCTTCTGGCACTTGTAGTGTAACACCCCAGATGTTACTTTCCCAATTTGTACTCCAACTCTTGCCATTTCCGGCGTTAAGTTATTTTGTTTTCTCGGGTTCGGGTCTTTGTCTCCGTGTGTTGTTGTCGTTGTTATGCATCTCATATCATGTCATCATGTGCATTGCATTTGCATACGTGTTCGTCTCATGCATTTGAGCATTTTCCCCGTTATCCATTTTGCATTCCGGCGCTTCGTTCTCCTCCGGTGGTCATTTCTAGCTTGGACCGAGACTTGCCAAGCGGCCTTGGTTTACTACCGGTAGACCGCCTGTCAAGTTTTGTATCATTCGGACTTCGTTTGATACTCCAACGGTTAACCGAGGAACTGAAAAGGCCTCGGGTGTGTTGCAGCCCAACACCCCTCCAATTTGGCCCAAAACCCACCTAAACCTGCTCCATCATCTAGAGCGTTCGATCATGATCGCGTGGCCGAAAACCGCACCTCATTTGGACTCTCCTAGCTCCCTCTACCTCTATTTAAAGTCCCCTCCCAAAAATTTTCGGATCTCTCCACCCCTAACCCTAAAAAAACCCACCGCGCCGCGCCGGACACGTCCGTGCCAGCCGGACACCGTCCGCCGCCCGCCCGCGCCTATCGCGCGCCGCCACATGGCCGGGCGTGCGCCCACTTCGCTGCCACCGCTCGGGGCCCGCCGGAGCCCGCGAGGGGCCCTCCGCGGCCCACATCGCCCGCCTCCTCTCACCCGAGGGCGCCGCCACCCTCCTCGCGACCGGCCACCCGAGGCCATCGGCGCCGCTGCCCGCCGCCGCTGCCATCCTCCGCCTCGCGTCGCGCCCCCGCGGATCTCCGCCGCTGCCGCCGCGCAAGCCGCCATCTCCGCCGCCACCGCCGCGCAAGCCGCCGCCGCCGCCGCCGCCGCCTCGCCGTCCTCCCCCTCCTCCGGCGACCTCCTCTGATGCCATCCCGGCCGCTGGTGAACAGTGCGCCGCCGCCTCGGTTCGCGTGCCACCGAAACCCTAGATCTGAGAGAGGTTGTTTTTTCACTAAGTCCCCTGATTTTCTAGTCCATATGCTCCTGTTCATAGCCTTGTATCTCCGCATCCGTAACTCCATTTTTGGCATATAGCATATCAAAATGTTCGTCTCAGAGAGTACATCATTCCATTCCATTGCATCATTTTCATTTGAGTTCATCTTGATGCCCGAAATGCTGTTAGAAGAGGGCTACTTGAGATAATTATCAGACCTGCTACTCCATTTAGCTTTTTGTCATTTTTGCCATGATTAATGTGTGCATGATATGCCCCTGAGTTCTACATATGTTTTGTTAAGGGTTTTGTCATCTTTCCAGAGGTGCAACCCATGTATTTTTGTGATGTGTGTGGTGACTAGCACAAGCGTGCAAAGTGGTGCACTCGGTAATTCTATTTTCAGGGACTTCGCATTTCCACTAAGTCCTTGATCTGTTTATTTCTTATGGCCATATGTTCACGTTGTTTCCTAGTGATCCGTGCCTCTTTTGAGGATGATCAGTAAGGATGTTTTGTTAATCTTGTAGTGATCTGTCCATCCATGTCTTTGTTTGCAATTATGGAGCACCCTAGCTTGAGTCAATCGAGCTCTACTTTTGCTACTTTGTGAATCTGGGCAGATTGTCAACTTATTTGCAATTTTGCCGATGATGTTGTAGTTGATCCGTGCATGCTATACTATTGTTCTTGCCATATCTAGCTTGCATTTTGTGTGTTCTTAATGAATGTATGCTTGTCTTGCCATGACTTGCACCGTAGTGAGTGCATCGAGCTCATAAACATGCCTACTTGAGTTATGTTTCAGCATGTGCCAGTTTTCACTGTCTATGATCTGGTTATGTTTTTGCGATGTTCACGTGCTTGTTAGTATATTTTCTGATCCCTTTTGGCTCAAGGTCACTAAGGGACTTTTGTTAAGCTATTTGAGTAGCTCCATACCATGTTTTACTTTGCCATGTTCAGGTCCTGTAGCATGTAGTTTTGTTGCTCCGAAGAGTGCTACCTGATCTGAAATTCCAGACAAGTGTTAATTTCACTAAGTCTGAGATCTGGTTGTCATATGCATTTTTTGCCATGCTTGTTTGAACCTGCTAATGGATGAAATGGCCGTAGCTCAGTGCTAGACTTTTGTTAAGAATCTTGAATGCATCCCTGCCATATATTTTGTTGCCATGTTTGGGTGCTGTAGCATGTTCATCTCATTGCATTTAGATGGCTACTTGCTGTAAATCGCAGAACGTGGCCATATTTGAATCGCTTGCCATCTCCAAACCGTAACTCCGATGCCGACGTTCTTTATATCGTTTTCAAGCGATTTCATCTCATCTTTCCAGTGGCACACTTGGATTTCCAAGTTGAAGCCAGGTTCATGCATTCCTTTTCATATCTTGCATATGCATACCGCATCGCATCCCGCATAGCATATCATCTTTGCATCATATTGTTTGAGCCTTGCACGTGGTTGATTGTGTCCTTGTTGCTTGTTTGTCTTGTTTGGGTAGAGCCGGGAGACGAGTTCGCTAACGAGGAGCCCGTTGAGTTTGCTTTCGAGGATCCAGTCAACTCTGATAACTGTGCAGGCAAGATGATCATACCCTCGAAATCACTACTATCTTTGCTATGCTAGATTTGCTCGCTCTTTTGCTATGCCAATGCTATGATGCCTACCACTTGCTTTCAAGCCTCCCAAATTTCCATGTCAAACCTCTAACCCACCATGTCCTAGCAAACCGTTGATTGGCTATGTTACCGCTTTGCTCAGCCCCTCTTATAGCGTTGCTAGTTGCAGGTGAAGATTGGAGGCCGTTCCTTGTTTGAAACATTTATTTACTTGTTGGGATATCATTATATTGCTATGTTATCTTAATGCATCTATATACTTGGTTAAGGGTGGAAGGCTCGACCTCTTGCCTAGTGTTTTGTTCCACTCTTGCCGCCCTAGTTTCCGTCATATCGGTGTTATGTTCCCGGATTTTGCGTTCCTTATGCGGTTGGGTTATAATGGGAACCCCTTGATAGTTAGCCTTGATTAAAGCTTTTCCAGCAATGCCCAACCTTGGTTTTACCATTTGCCACCTAGCCTCTTTTTCCCTTGGGTTTCTGGAGCCCGTGGGTCATCTTATTTAACCCCCCCGGGCCAGTGCTCCTCTGAGTGTTGGTCCGAACTGAGCTGCCTGCGGGGCCACCTCGGGGAAACTTGAGGGTTGGTTTTACTCGTATCTAGTCTCATCTGAGTGTGCCCTGAGAACGAGATATGTGCAGCTCCTATCGGGATTTGTCAGCACATTCGGGCGGTGTTGCTGGTCTTGTTTTAACCTGTCGAAGTGTCTTGAAGAACTGAGATACCGAGTCTGATCAGAATGTCTTGGGAGGAGGTCTATTCCTTCATTGACCGTGAGAGCTTGTCATGGGCTAAGTTGGGACTCCCCTGCAGGGATTTGAACTTTCGAAAGCCGTGCCCGCGGTTATGGGCAGATGGGAATTTGTTAATGTCCGGTTGTAGATAACTTGAACCTTAACTTAATTAAAATGAATCAACTGAGTGTGTTACCGTGATGGCCTCTTCTCGGCGGAGTCCGGGAAGTGGACACGGTGTTGGAGTAATGTTTGCGCAGGTTGTTCTCTAGTTTCTCGCTCGCGCTTTGCCTCCTCTTCTCGCTCTCTTTTGCGAATAAGTTAGCCACCATACTTGCTAGTCGCTTGCTGCAGCTCCACATATTTTACCTTACCATATGTATAAGCTTAAATAGTCTTGATCGCGAGGTTGCGAGGTTGCTGAGTCCCTCTGGCTCACAGATTACTATTACACCAAATGCAGGGCCTGATGATTCCGCTCCAGGAGACACATTTGAGCTCAAGTGGGAGTTCGACGAGGACTCTCAACGATACTATGTTTCCTTTCCCGATGATCAGTAGTGGTGCCCAATTGAGGGTGATCAGGACTGTGTCGCATGTTGGGTTATCTTTTATTTTGGCGCCGTAGTCAGGCCATGAGTGTTTGGATGATGTAATGTTATTTATGTACTTGATTGACGTGGCGAGTGTAAGCCAACTATGTTATCTCCCCTTTATTATTCATATTACATGGGATGTTGTGAAGATTGCCTAACTTGCGACATATGCCTTCAATGCGATTATGTCTCTAAGTCGTGCCTCGACACGTGGGAGCTATAGTCGCATCGAGGGTGTTACATGTAGCAAGTAACGTGGCTTAGATCTTTCTTGGCGAGCGTTGCTGGGTTGGAACGGTTCTGTCCGTTGCTTCCTCCATTACCATTCTTTGAGCCATTATGGTTGTGAGAACTTCCTCCATTGTGATTGTGGCCTCCATGGTTATGGACAAGTCCTCCCGAGTTCGGGGTAAAACGGGATCTCTGCTGAGCTCCAGAATTATACTTCCCTTGCCCATACTTCCTCTTGCGGTTATCAATCTGCTGCTGCTTCCCTTCAATCATGAGAGCTCTATCTACCAACTGTTGGTAGTTATTAAAGGTTGCTACCATCAACTGCATGCTCAGCTCATCATTCAGTCCTTCCAAAAACTTCTCCTGCTTAGCTGCATCCGTAGCAACGTCATCTGGGGCATAACGTGCTAGCTTGCTAAAGTCATCCACATACTGGCTAACGGTGCGTCCTCCTTAACGTAAGTTGCGAAACTCACGCTTCTTTATGGCCATAGCTCCTGCTGATACATGGGCAGTGCGAAAAGCCTGCTGGAACTGGTCCCATGTAACAGTGGCTATAGGTAGGTGACAGTGTAATTCTCCCACCATGAGGCTGCTGGTCCATCCAATTGGTGCGCGGCAAAACGCACCCTCTCAGCATCTGTGCATCCTGCAGTGGTTAACTCCCTTCCAATCCTGCGGAGCCAATCATCTGCCACCATCGGCTCAGTGCTACTGGAATACACCGGCAGCTGCAACCTTAGAAAACGGGCTAGATTGTCAACTGGGGGTGGTGGTGGGTTGTTGTTGTTGTTGTTGCCTTGGTTTTGAACTAACAACTGCATCAGGGTATTCTGCTGCTGGATCAACTGAGTGAGCTCTGGTGGAAAGGTAAATCCGGGGTCACGTCTCGGAGGCATCTGAGGGTTTAGAGGGAAGAGAATAGAATGAGGTCTAGTGAGAAAACACTACCCACATGCACATGAGACAAACACAATCATATCACTCAATCAATCAAGCAAGGGCATATAATCGGTCTAGAACTATCGTTACAAAGTGCTTGGACTATACTATTTACATGGTGGAATACTACTACTGATATGGTGGTCGACTAGAAATATTGTTCGGTCAAAGACTCCATGATATCCGCTCCAGCTTCATCAACATAGTCATCATCACTATTGTCGGGGTCCGAGTCGGTGTCGTCGATGATGATGTAGTTCTCCGGGCAAGTGTAACCGTCATCTTCTCCTCCTGGCGCGGGGTCTCCCATGAATACTCCTAGCTTCCTTGTCAGGTCGTCATTCTTCTCCACTAGTATGATGATTTCTTCCTCATAATCTTCGCGAGTTGCCTTGAGTTCTTCCTCAAGCTCCGTGATCCTGGTCATCGCCTTCTTTAGATCTATCATTCCTGCGCACATCTGATTCTCCTGGCGATGAATGTGCTGGTTTAACTCCTGGATGAAAGCGGCAATTGATCTATCCTTCCTGGTGCTGATCATCTCCCATTGCTCATATCAGCGCCCACAAATCTGGTAGATAGTATCCTTGAGATCCTTGTGGTAAACTTCTCCAATGCGTCCCATGGTGATGCATGTGGGCTACCATACTCTTTCCTAGACTCCAGGTTGGTGCATCAAAGGAAAACTTTATGGGCTCAGTGACCGGCGTAAATGTCCTTCCTGGAACTTGAACTTGAATCATCCAATGTTCCTCTTCTAGTAAAGTGGCGTTGTAAGTCCTGGTGAAGCTTGGTATTCCAATGTTCAGCTACCTAGTGACTTCCTTCAAGTGGCGTCCAAAAGGTGTGTCTTCATCCGGTTGTGCAAAATTGTTCCTTGCGTTCGCCATCCTAAAGAGTAGAAAATGGAGAGGAGTCAGAAATGAGAAGAGAGTAGTGATATAGGGTTTTGGCTTAGTGGTCGTGTCCTACAGTCAGCGTGTGCTCTGATACCATCTTGTAGCGACCAGACCTCAAACAGTCTGATCTCTACGCATTAGTGTCATCCCTGGATCGGTAATGCTGACACACACAATACTTGAGGATTTATAACAGAGTAGCAATCACACACTTATTACACCGAATGTCTCAAAAGAGAACTTATTACAATAAATATGGCTTAAGGCCATCTAATACGATAACAATGGAAGGCTTGGAAAATAAAGTGAGTCCATCAACTCCAACGGCATCACTGAGTGAAAGACCACGACCTAAGGCTCCTTACTCATCGTCTGAAAAGTCTGCAACATGATACGTTGCAGCCCAAAGCGGGTCAGCACATGGAATATGCTGGCAGTGTAACACAAGGGAGTAATGAACAGAATAATGCTATCACCACATGCATATATGGCTGGTGGAGGCTGTAGGGTTAATGTTTTCCGAAAAGCCAATTTTTTTCCTACTGCAAAGGAATATATTTTATTTAACTTCAAAGTTGGTTGAAAAACATTGAGAAGGTAAACCCCATCTCAATCCCAATTAAAAGCAATTAATAATCCAATCAAATTATATTTAAGAGTGATGAGATCCACATGATAATGCAAGAACTAGATACTCAAGATGTCCATAACCAGGGACACGGCTAACCATGAATAGTTTGTACACTCTGTAGAGGTTTGTGCACTTTTCCCCACAAGACTCGATCTCCTCCATTGGTTTCTCGCACTTCAGGATGTTTGAGAAACAGATGACCGAGACACATCTTTCCGAAGAGGTCCCCTTAATCCATAGATAGGCCTGTACACCTAAATCCCCTACATCTGCTAGCCCATCATGGAAAGGTTTCCCACAACTTACTCAACTATGCCAGAGCCTATATTGGCATGTGGCTGCACATGGAAGTTTCCAGCATGAAAAATCTTATGATCCCTTTGAGCCTGGGTGGCAGTCCATAGGAAAATCACACGGTACCCTGGGATTTCCAAAAATACAGGCAATCACTGGGTTCCCTAGGTGCCTCAATCCACCCAGATGTGTATTTAAGTTGCCACCTTAAGTTGACCATTAATTAGCAACTCACATCTATCATGGACACTCTCAAACCCAATCCACGTCTACGAGCATAGCATGGCAATATATGCATAACGTAGAAGTAACTCCCAAGGGTTTGATAATAAACAGGTGAATAGGTTCTACCTCATCTACTTCCCAACCCACAATTTATTCAGATCCTAACCATGTAAGTGTTTGAGGGTTGAAACTAATGCATAAAAACTGGGTCTGAAAGGGATATGCTCAAAGTGTTACTTGCCTTGCTGATGATCTGTGAAACATCGAGACTCGAAGTAGCACGTTTTTCACTCCGGGTACTCTATCGCAAACAAACAAGCATACACCAAGCAATCAAGCAAGGGCATGGGTAAAACTCAAATAAGAGATCTAACCAGAAAGTTCAACTTAAGAACTTCGGTTTGCAAAAGAATCAAATCAAATGAAGCAACAAAACTCAAACGGCAAAAGAAACAAGCTTCGTTTACTAATCTGGACTAAAGTCAAATTTTACAGTAGCAAAAACTTGTTTAAGTTGGTTAAACAGAAAGAGTGCTTCGAGACAAAACTCTAGGTGCTTGAATCGCCTGATTCCGACAAACGAGCAAAACGTTATACTAAAACAAAAATCGGATTAGAAATCGCGATCGAGAATAATCGCCAAAAATCCGAGAAAAAGAAAAACTGACGAACAGTCTAACGAACTTACGTTCGCTATCTGCGGGTAAACGGTGAAAACCGTTCGTTAAAATGAATGTCCGGACGAACGTCCGCTAAATAACTAAACCAGAAAAAACGATCTAAAAAAAAATAAAAAAACAGAATCTAGGGTTTTCGAAAAAAATCCGATCTAAAAAAACCGAAATCTAGGGTTTTTGAAAAAAAAACTGATCGGTTTTCTCACGAAAACCGAGGCGGCGGCGGCGGCTACCTCCGGTGAAGTCCGGCGAGACGGCGGCGGTGGGCGGGCGGCTCCGGCGGGTCGGGCAGCGGCAGGTGGCGAGGTGTAGCGGCGACGGCAGTGCGGCGCGGTGGCGGGGCGGCGGCAGCGCGGCGGCGGCGAGGCGCAGCGGCGGCGGCAGCGCGGCGGCGGCGAGGCGCAGCGGCGGCGGCAGTGCGGCGCGGCGGTGGTAGCGCGGCGGCGGCGGACTCGTTGGCGGCGGGCTCGAGCGGCGCTAGGGTTCGAGCGAGTGGCGCGGCTGGTGGGCTTGGGGTCCGGGCCCCGGCTTATAAGGTCGGCCGAGCGGAGTCCCGGTCGGACACGACCCGTTATGCGGTTTCTTTTTTTTTAAATAATTCCGACATGCAGAAAAAGAAAGAAAAGAAGTACTAAGCGGACTCCAAAAATCCGGAAATAAATTTTCCCCTTCCTCTAAAAATATGCCGGACAAGGTGAACATTTATTTGGGCCTAAAATGCAATTTTGAAAACGCACATTTTTCCTAATTCAAATAAAATAGCAATAAAACTCCGAATAAAAATCTTATTTGATTTTAATATTAATTCTCCAATATTTCTTTATTTTGAGGAAGTCATTGTATCCTCTCTCTTTTATTTTTATAAAAGAAATATTCGAAGAGAGAATAATTAAAATCAAACGATCCTCTTTTCAAAATCCGAGAAAACTCGAATATGAAAATAATGAAATCCCCAACTCTCTCCGTGGGTCCTTGAGTTGCGTAGAATTTCTTGGATCAACCAAAATGCAATAAAATATGATATGCAATGATGATCTAATGTATAACATTCCAATTGAAAATTTGGGATGTTACAGGTATTGATGAGCAAGCAAGTTGGATGCACATCCACTTAGTTTTCAATTTGAGCTTGCATACACTTAGAGCTCTTAGTGCATTCATTGCAAGGAAATCCCTACTTCTTGCATTGACATCAATTGATGGACATCTCCATAGCCCGTTGATTAGCCACGCCAAAGTGAGACTATCTTCCCTTTTTATCCATATTAACCTCTACCACCATATTCTATTCCACCCATAGTGCTATATCCATGGCTCGCGCTCATGTACTGCATGGGAGTTGAAAAAGATGAAGCACATTAAAAAGTATGAACCAATTTCTTGGCTGACACCGAGGTAGTACATGGTAAATACTTTGGGTTAAGAAGATGGAGCATGACAATGCTATATGATTTTGTAGGATAGCGTTCTTTAGCATTTTTATTCTAAAAGAGACGATTGTTTGTTGGGACGCCTAAGTATTGGTGTCTTTAAGCCAAATTATAGACTATTGCTTTGAATCACCCATGTCTTAATATTGATGCCATGATTAGATTATATGATCAAGATTATGCTAGGTAGCATTTCACATCAAAAATTATCTTTTTTATCATTTATCTACTCGAGGACGAGCAGGAATTAAGCTTGGGGATGCTGATACGCCTCTGTCGTATCTATAATTTTTGATTGTTTCATGCCAATATTCTACAACTCTCATATACTTTTGGCAACATTTTATATTATTTTGGGCACTAACATATTGATCAATGCCTAGTGCTAGGTCCTATTTGTTGCATGTTTTTTGTTTTGCAGAATATCCATATGAAACGAAGTCCAAATGCGATAAAAATTTATGGAGATTTATTTTGGAATATATGTGATTCTTGTGAAGAAGAATCAATGCAAGATGGTGCCCAAGGTGGCCACAAGCCACTAGGCCGTGCCCAGGGGGGAGCGTGCTGTGGTGGCCTGTGAGCACATCGTAAGTCAGTTGACCCCCTTTTTCCGCAAGAATGATAATATTGGGAAAAAATCGTGTTAAAATTTCAGCCCGATCGGAGTTATGGATCTCCGGGAATATAAGAAACAGTTTTTGGCCAAAAAACAGGAATGCGATACAGAAGAGAACAGAGAGGGAGAGAGAGAGAGAGAGAGATCCAGTCTCAGAGGGGCTCCTGCCCTCCGGGAGCCATAGATACCATGGACCAGAGGGGAAACCCTCCTCCCATCTAGGGGGTAGGCCAAGGAAGAAGAAGAAGGGGGAGGCTCTCTCCCCTCTCTCCCGGTGGCACCGGAATGCCGCCGGGGCAATCATCGTGTGACAGTGATCTACACCAACAACTTCATCATCTTCATCAACACCTCCATCACCTTCCATCATCTATATTCAATGATTCACTCTTCTGCAACCCGATGTACCCCCTACTTGAACATGGTGCTTTGTTCTTGCTACTTCTTGAGCTTGTGTTGGTTTTTTCCTTGAAGAGGAAAGGGTGATGCAGAAAAGTAGAGATAAGTATTTCCCTCAGTTAAGAACCAAGGTACACTGGTACAGTGACGTCCTAAACAAACGGTTTAAAACCCTTTTCCGCGACGGCATTTGGAACCATCGCCAAGTGAGTGTGGGCGATAGGGGGGTTGTTGGGAATATAACTTTCAGGTATGACCCACCCAGGAGGGGCCGAGTCAACCCTAATGGGGGTTGTTGAGAGAAGCCTAGTAATATTCAAGGTGATAGTTTAGTAAAAATTGTAGAAGGCCTAAGCCCAGAGGCGGCTTAAGGCCCAATAATGTAAACCGCCATATGTAAAGAAAGACTTGTAAAGAAAGGCATATAAAAGAAGTCACCGAGCCGGACACGTTTTATGAGCCGGTCGGGACTCTGTAGGCCACCAGGCATCAACCCGTGTATATAAGGGGACGACCCGGCGGCGGCTTAGGACAAGAATCAACAGATCAATAGCCAAGCTAGCGGATTCGCTCCTTGGTCATCGAAACCTAGCAATAGAACATCAACTGGACTAGGCATTACCTTCACCGTAAGGGGCCAAACCAGTATAAACCTCTCGTGTCCTTTGTCCCGATTAACCCCTTTAAGCTTCCTAGTTGCGATGGCCCTACGACTAAGTCCTTTCGCTAGGACATCTGCCGTGACAATTCCACGACAGTTGGCGCCCATCGTGGGGCCAGCGCACGGTGGATTTGAGTTCTTGAAGGGCAACTTCGAAGGGCTCAAGGGATAAGCTGTGGCCGGATGACCAAGAGTCGTCGCGGCAAGCTCTACATCGACGACGAAGACTGGGGCCCCGATGCTGGCTCGATTGAGTACGGGTACCGGGTCCCCTTCGGCGGAATCCATGTCTTCATCGGTCGGATCGGCAAGTCAAGCCCTGAGCCGGACGTCTGCACCAACCTCATCGAGACGACTCAGCGCGCGAGACCCGCCCGGGCTCAACTCTCCCTGCGGCGGGCCTTCATGGGTTGCATCCATGGAGGGTAATTTTCTGAAGATCGATAGACGGTGGTGAGATGACCATCTGTTCGAACGGTGCGTCATCCACAGGCGAGACAGATTCTTTGTATCAGCTACAAGATGGCGTGCTTGGGGGCTGCTCCGATGGCAGCAGCATTCCGGACCCCTCTGAGCCGCTAAATCAAGCCGGAGTCTTCATGGCTGGCACTCAACCCGGGAAGAATTCTACGGCTGCGGCAGAAATAACCACCAGGTCGGCAGCAGCCGGGTCAGGAGACCCCGCGCGCCCCCCGGCTCAGGTACTAATGGACCTCATGGATAAGATGACAGCTCTGTTGACTGCTGTGGTTGAGCCGGCGGATAAGGCTCAGCATGACGCAGAGGTGCCACAACTACGTGAGGAGGTGGCACAGGCCAAGGAAAATTTAGTAGCACAAGATGTGAGGATGGCTCTAGAGCAGGCGGCTTTGGATGCTCGTGCTCGGCAGCTTCAAGCGGAGACTTTCCGGCTCCCGGTGGATCTGAACGCGTCAAACAAGGTCAAGAGGAGAAGACACCAGAAAACTCAGTCACGTCTGCCTCTGACTTACGATCCTAGGAACCTTTTCCACACGCCCGGGGCTAGTCCCAGCAACCCGCCGGAGGCAAACCGGATCACAACACCCGGGACGGGGGCACTGGTTCAGCCGAGGGCCATGGAACCACCCTGTGTGAATACTGCTTCGCCTCATTACACGCCAGTACCACCGGGTCACTTCTCTAACCCTTTGGAGAATTTAATTGCTACGTCGGACCATCTGGCGGCTCTCCCAATGGAAGGCGACTCTCCAACGATGATCGAAACACGAAGGGTCAGGGAACTTCTTCAGACAGCCCTGGCACAGCAAGATGCGTACTCTTATAGTCGAGACATAATCCATTCGACCCCTCACCCAAGCCGGAGCCCGAGCTATAGCAGGTGTATGGACTCAACGGCTATGTCAATCAATGCCCAACACCGTAACCAATCGCGCAGGCATGACCTGGCGCAGGATGGGGCCTTTAACTTGGTGGATCAGGAGAGGATCCGTCAGGAGGCTGAGTGGGCGGTTCAACTGGCAGCTGAGCAGGCGGCTCATCAGGCTTTTCCGGTTTATCCAGCAACCTTTGTTGAGGCAGGAGTGGCCACAAGGACAGGAGGTGTCCCTTGTGAGGGAGTCCTGGATTAGGGGGTCTCCGGAAAGCCGGACTATCTCCATTGGCCGGACGGTTAGACTATGAAGATACAAGATTGAAGACTTCATCTCGTGTCCGGATGGGACTCTACTTAGCGTGGAAGGCAAGCTAGGCAATACGTATATGGATATCTCCTCCTTTGTAACCGACCTTGTGTAACCCTAACCCTCTCCGGTGTCTATATAAACCGAAGGGTTTTAGTCTGTAGGACAACAATCACAACATACAATCATACCATAGGCTAGCTTCTAGGGTTTAGCCTCTCTGATCTCGTGGTAGATCTACTCTTGTAACACCCATATCTTCAATATTAATCAAGCAGGACGTAGGGTTTTACCTCCATCAAGAGGGCCCGAACCTGGGTAAAACTTTGTGTCCCTTGCCTCCCGTTACCATCCGGCCTAGATGCACAGTTCGGGACCCCCTACCCGAGATCCACCGGTTTTAACACCGACATTGGTGCTTTCATTGAGAGTTCCTCTGTGTCGTCGCCGTCAGGCTTGATGGTGTTGGGGAACGCAGTAATTTCAAAAAAATTCCTACGCACACGCAAGATCATGGTGATGCATAGCAACGAGAGGGGAGAGTGTTGTCTACGTACCTACGCAGACCGACTGCGGAAGCGTTGACACAACGTAGAGGAAGTATTCGTACGTCTTCCCGATCCAACCGATCCAAGCACCGTTACTCTGGCACCTCCGAGTTCTTAGCACACGTACAGCTCGATGACGATCCCCGGGCTCCGATCCAGCAAAGCGTCAGGGAGGAGTTCCGTCAGCACGACGGTGTGGTGACGATCTTGATGTTCTACCATCGCAGGGCTTCGCCTAAGCACGGCTACAATATGATCGAGGTGGAATATGGTGGTAGGGGGCACCGCACACGGCTAAGGAATGATCTCAAGGATCAACTTGTGTGTCTAGAGGTGCCCCCCTGCCCCCGTATATAAAGGATCCAAGGGGGAGGGGGCGGCCGGCCAGGAGGAGGGCGCAGGAGGAGTCCTACTCCTACCGGGAGTAGGACCTCCCCCCAATCCTATTTGGAATAGGATTCCCCGAGGGGGAAAGAGAGAGAGGGGGGCCGGCCACCTCTCCTTGTCCTAATAGGACTAGGCGAGGGGGGAGGCGCGCGGCCCACCTTGGGCTGCCCCTTTCTCCTTTCCACTAAAGCCCACTAAGGCCCGTATAGCTCCCGGGGGGTTCCGGTAACCTCCCGGTACTCCGGTAAAATCTCGATTTCACCCGGAACACTTCCGATATCCAAACATAGGCTTCCAATATATCAATCTTTATGTCTCGACCATTTCGAGACTCCTCGTCATGTCCGTGATCACATCCGGGACACCGAACTAACTTCGGTACATCAAAATGCATAAACTCATAATTACTATCATCGTAACGTTAAGCGTGCGGACCCTACGGTTCGAGAACAATGTAGACATGACCGAGACACGTCTCCGGTCAATAACCAATAGCGGGACCTGGATGCCCATATTGGCTCCTACATATTCTACAAAGATCTTTATCGGTCAGACCGCATAACAACATACGTTGTTCCCTTTGTCATCAGTATATTACTTGCCCGAGATTCGATCGTCGGTATCCAATACCTAGTTCAATCTCGTTACCGGCAAGTCTCTTTACTCGTTCCGTAATACACCATCTTGCAACTAACTCATCAGTTGCAATGCTTGCAAGGCTTATGTGATGTGCATTACCGAGAGGGCCCAGAGATACCTCTCCGACAATCGGAGTGACAAATCCTAATCTCGAAATATGCCAACCCAACATCTACCTTTGGAGACACCTGTAGAGCTCCTTTATAATCACCCAGTGACGTTGTGACGTTTGGTAGCACACAAAGTGTTCCTCCGGTAAACGGGAGTTGCATAATCTCATAGTCATAGGAACATGTATAAGTCATGAAGAAAGCAATAGCAACATAGTAAACGATCGGGTGCTAAGCTAATGAAATGGGTCATGTCAATCAGATCATTCAACTAATGATGTGACCTCGCTAATCAAATAACAACACCTTGTTCATGGTTAGGAAACATAACCATCTTTGATTAACGAGCTAGTCAAGTAGAGGCATACTAGTGACACTAAGTTTGTCTATGTATTCACACTGTATTATGTTTCCGATTAATAAAATTCTAGCATGAATAATAAACATTTATCATGATATAAGGAAATAAATAATAACTTTATTATTGCCTCTAGGGCATATTTCCTTCAGTCTCCCACTTTCACTAGAGTCAATAATCTAGATTACACATTAATGATTCTAACACCCATGGAGCCTTGGTGCTGATCATGTTTTGCTCGTGGAAGAGGCTTAGTCAACGGGTCTGCAACATTCAGATCCGTATGTATCTTGCAAATCTCTATGTCTCCCACCTGGACTAGATCCCGGATGGAATTGAAGCGTCTTTTGATGTGCTTGGTCCTCTTGTGAAATCTGGATTCCTTTGCCAAGGCAATTGCACCAGTATTGTCACAAAAGATTTTCATTAGACCCGATGCACTAGGTATGACACCTAGATCGGATATGAACTCCTTCATCCAGACTCCTTTGTTTGCTGCTTCCGAAGCAGCTATGTACTCCGCTTCACATGTAGATCCCGCTACGATGCTTTGTTTAGAACTGCACCAACTGACAACTCCACCGTTTAATGAAAACACGTATCCGGTTTGCAATTTAGAATCGTCCGGATCAGTGTCAAAGCTTGCATCAACGTAACCTTTTACGGTGAGCTCTTTGTCACCTCCATATATGAGAAACATATCCTTAGTCCTTTTCAGGTATTTCAGGATGTTCTTGACCGCTGTCCAGTGATCCACTCCTGGATTACTTTGGTACCTCCCTGCTAAACTTATAGCAAGGCACACATCAGGTCTGGTACACAACATTGCATACATGATAGAGCCTATGGCTGAAGCATAGGGAACATCTTTCATTTTCTCTCTATCTTCTGCAGTGGTCGGGCATTGAGTCTTACTCAACTTCACACCTTGTAACACAGGCAAGAACCCTTTCTTTGCTTGATCCATTTTGAACTTCTTCAAAACTTTGTCAAGGTATGTGCTTTGTGAAAGTCCAATTAAGCGTCTTGATCTATCTCTATAGATCTTAATACCTAATATGTAAGCAGATTCACCGAGGTCTTTCATTGAAAAACTTTGATTCAAGTATCCCTTTATGCTATCCAGAAATTCTATATCATTTCCAATTAGTAATATGTCATCCACATATAATATCAGAAATGCTATAGAGCTCCCACTCACTTTCTTGTAAATACAGGCTTCTCCAAAAGTCTGTATAAAACCAAATGCTTTGATCACACTATCAAAGCATTTATTCCAACTCCGAGAGGCTTGCACCAGTCCATAAATGGATCGTTGGAGCTTGCACACTTTGTTAGCTCCCTTTGGATTGACAAAACCTTCTGGTTGCATCATATACAACTCTTCTTCCAGAAATCCATTCAGGAATGCAGTTTTGACATCCATCTGCCAAATTTCATAATCATAAAATGCGGCAATTGCTAACATGATTCGGACAGACTTAAGCATCGCTACGGGTGAGAAGGTCTCATCGTAGTCAACCCCTTGAACTTGTCGAAAACCTTTTGCGACATGTCGAGCTTTGTAGACAGTAACATTACCATCAGCGTCAGTCTTCTTCTTGAAGATCCATTTATTCTCAATTGCTTGCCGATCATCGGGCAAGTCAACCAAAGTCCATACTTTGTTCTCATACATGGATCCCATCTCAGATTTCATGGCTTCAAGCCACTTTGCGGAATCTGGGCTCACCATCGCTTCTTCATAGTTCGTAGGTTTATCATGATCTAGCAGCATGATTTCTAGAACAGGATTACCATACCACTCTGGTGCGGATCTCGCTCTGGTTGATCTACGAGGTTCAGTAGTATCTTGTCCTGAAGTTTCATGATCATCATCATTAGCTTCCTCACTAATTGGTATAGGTGTCGCAGAAACAATTTTCTGTGATGTACTACTTTCCAATAAGGGAGCAGGTACAATTACCTCGTCAAGTTCTACTTTCCTCCCACTCACTTCTTTTGAGAGAAACTCCTTCTCTAGAAAGGATCCATTCTTAGCAACGAATGTCTTGCCTTCGGATCTGTGATAGAAGGTGTACCCAACAGTCTCCTTTGGGTATCCTATGAAGACACATTTCTCCGATTTGGGTTCGAGCTTATGAGGTTGAAGCTTTTTCACATAAGCATCGCAGCCCCAAACTTTAAGAAACGACAACTTTGGTTTCTTGCCAAACCATAGTTCATAAGGCGTCGTCTCAACGGATTTTGATGGTGCCCTATTTAACGTGAATGCGGCCGTCTCTAAAGCATAACCCCAAAACGATAGCAGTAAATCAGTAAGAGACATCATAGATCGCACCATATCTAGTAAAGTACGATTACGACGTTCGGAAACACCATTACGCTGTGGTGTTCCGGGTGGCGTGAGTTGCGAAACTATTCCACAATTTTTGAAATGTACACCAAACTCGTAACTCAAATATTCTCCTCCACGATCAGATCGTAGAAACTTTATTTTCTTGTTACGATGATTTTCAACTTCACTCTGAAATTCTTTGAACTTTTCAAATGTTTTAGACTTATGTTTCATTAAGTAGATATACCCATATCTGCTTAAGTCATCTGTGAAGGTGAAAAAATAACGATATCCGCCACGAGCTTCAATATTCATCGGACCACATACATCTGTATGTATGATTTCCAACAAATCTGTTGCTCTCTCCATAGTACCGGAGAACGGTGTTTTAGTCATCTTGCCCACGAGGCACGGTTCGCAAGTACCAAGTGATTCATAATCAAGTGGTTCCAAAAGTCCATCAGTATGGAGTTTCTTCATGCGCTTTATACCGATATGACCTAAATGGCAGTGCCACAAATAAGTTGCACTGTCATTATCAACTCTGCATCTTTTGGCTTCAACATTATGAATATGTGTGTTACTACTATCGAGATTCATCAAAAATAGACCACTTCTCAAAAGGTGCATGACCATAAAAGATATTACTCATATAAATAGAACAACCATTATTCTCTGATTTAAATGAATAACCGTCTCGCATTAAACAAGATCCAGATATAATGTTCATGCTCAACGCTGGCACCAAATAACAATTATTTAGGTCTAATATTAATCCCGAAGGTAGATGTAGAGGTAGCGTGCCGACCACGATCACATCGACTTTGGAACCGTTTCCCACGCGCATCGTCACCTCGTCCTTCGCTAGTGTTCGCTTAATCCGTAGTCCCTGTTTTGAGTTGCAAATATTAGCAACAGAACCAGTATCAAATACCCAGGTGCTACTGCGAGCTCTAGTAAGGTACACATCAACAACATGTATATCACATATACCTTTGTTCACCTTGCCATCCTTCTTATCCGCCAAATACTTGGGGCAGTTCCGCTTCCAGTGACCAGTCTGCTTGCAGTAGAAGCACTCAGTTTC
The DNA here is from genome assembly GCF_018294505.1 of Triticum aestivum. Taxonomy (NCBI): domain Eukaryota; kingdom Viridiplantae; phylum Streptophyta; class Magnoliopsida; order Poales; family Poaceae; genus Triticum; species Triticum aestivum. The sequence continues at coordinate 434,069,580 of NC_057803.1, forward strand.
AGGCTTAGGTCCAGACTTGGGTTTCTTCTCCTGAGCAGCAACTAGCTTGCCGTTCTTCTTGAAGTTACCCTTCTTCTTCCCTTTGCCCTTTTTCTTGAAACTAGTGGTCTTGTTAACCATCAACACTTGATGCTCCTTCTTGATTTCTACCTCCGCAGCTTTCAGCATTGCGAAGAGCTCGGGAATAGTCTTATTCATCCCTTGCATATTATAGTTCATCACGAAGCTCTTGTAGCTTGGTGGCAGTGATTGGAGAATTCTGTCAATGATGCAATCATCTGGAAGATTAACTCCCATCTGATTCAAGTGATTATTATACCCAGACATTTTGAGTATATGCTCACTGACAGAACTGTTCTCCTCCATCTTGCATCTATAGAACTTATTGGAGACTTCATATCTCTCAATTCGGGCATTTGCTTGAAATATTAACTTCAACTCCTGAAACATCTCATATGCTCCATGATGTTCAAAACGTCGTTGATGTCCCGATTCTAAGCCGTAAAGCATGGCACACTGAACTATCGAGTAGTCATCAGCTTTGCTCTGCCAGACGTTCATAACATCTGGTGTTGCTCCAGCAGCAGGCCTAGCACCCAGCGGTGCTTCCAGGACGTAATTCTTCTGAGCAGCAATGAGGATAATCCTCAAGTTACGGACCCAGTCCGTGTAATTGCTACCATCATCTTTCAACTTTGCTTTCTCAAGGAACGCATTAAAATTCAACGGAACAACAGCACGAGCCATCTATCTACAATTAACATAAACAAGCAAGATACTATCAGGTACTAAGTTCATGATAAGTTTAAGTTCAATTAATCAAATTACTTAAGAACTCCCACTTAGATAGACATCCCTCTAATCCTTTAAGTGATCATGTGATCCAATTCAACTAAACCATAACCGATCATCACGTGAGATGGAGTAGTTTTCAATGGTGAACATCGTTATGTTGATCATATCTACTATATGATTCACGCTTGACCTTTCGGTCTCTGTGTTCCGAGGCCATATCTACATATGCTAGGCTCGTCAAGTTTAACCTGAGTATTCTGCGTGTGCAAAACTGGCTTGCACCCGTTGTAGATGGACGTAGAGCTTATCACACCCGATCATCACATGGTGTCTGGGCACGACGAACTTTGGCAACGGTGCATACTCAGGGAGAACACTTCTTGATAATTTAGTGAGAGATCATCTTATAATGCTACCGTCAATCAAAGCAAGATAAGATGCATAAAAAGATAAACATCACATGCAATCAATATAAGTGATATGATATGGCCATCATCATCTTGTGCTTGTGATCTCCATCTCCAGAGCACCGTCATGATCACCATCGTCACCGGCGCGACACCTTGATCTCCATCGTAGCATCGTTGTCGTCTCGCCAATCTTATGCTTCCACGACTATCGCTACCGCTTAGTGATAAAGTAAAGCATTACATCGCGATTGCATTGCATACAATAAAGCGACAACCATATGGCTCCTGCCAGTTGCCGATAACTCGGTTACAAAACATGATCATCTCATACAATAAAATTCAGCATCATGCCTTGACCATATCACATCACAACATGCCCTGCAAAAACAAGTTAGACGTCCTCTACTTTGTTGTTGCAAGTTTTACGTGGCTGCTACGGGCTTAAGCAAGAACCAATCTCACCTACACATCAAAACCACAATGATAGTTTGTCAAATAGACTCCGTTTTAACCTTCGCAAGGACCGGGCGTAGCCACACTTGGTTCAACTAAAGTTGGAGAGACTGTCGCCCGCAAGCCACCTATGTGCAAAGCACGTCGGGAGAACCGGTCTCGCGTAAGCGTATGCGTAATGTCGGTCCGGGTTGTCTCGTCCAACAATACCGCCGAACCAAAGTATGACATGCTGGTAGGCAGTATGACTTATATCGCCCACAACTCACTTGTGTTCTACTCGTGCATATAACATCAAACCATAAAACCTAGGCTCGGATACCACTATTGGGGAACACAGTAATTTCAAAAAAATTCCTACACACACGCAAGATCATGGTGATGCATAGCAACGAGAGGGGAGAGTGTTGTCTATGTACCTACGTAGACCGACTGCAGAAGTGTTGACGCAACATAGAGGAAGTAGTCGTACGTCTTCCCGATCCAACCGATCCAAGCACCGTTACTCCGGCACCTCCGAGTTCTTAGCACACGTACAACTCGATGACGATCCCCGGGCTCCGATCCAGCAAAACGTCGGGGAGGAGTTCCGTCAGCACGACGGCATGGTGATGATCTTGATGTTCTACCATCGCAGGGCTTCGCCTAAGCACCGCTACAATATGATCGAGGTGGAATATGGTGGCAGGGGGCACCGCACACGGCTAAGGAACGATCTCAAGGATCAACTTGTGTGTCTAGAGGTGCCCCCTGCCCCCATATATAAAGGATCCAAGGGGGAGGGGGCGGCCGGCCAGGAGGAGGGCGCAGGAGGAGTCCTACTCCTACCGGGAGTAGGACTCCCCCCCAATCCTATTTGGAATAGGATTCCCCGAGGGGGAAAGAGAGAGAGGGGGGCCGGCCACCTCTCCTTGTCCTAATAGGACTAGGGGAGGGGGGAGGCGCGCGGCCCACCTTGGGCTGCCCCTTTCTCCTTTCCACTAAAGCCCACTAAGGCCCATATAGCTCCCGGGGGGTTCCAGTAACCTCCCGGTACTCCGGTAAAAATCTCGATTTCACCCGGAACACTTCCGATATCCAAACATAGGCTTCCAATATATCAATCTTTATGTCTCGACCATTTCGAGACTCCTCGTCATGTCCGTGATCACATCCGGGACACCGAACTAACTTCGGTACATCAAAATGCATAAACTCATAATTACTATCATCGTAACGTTAAGCGTGCGGACCCTACGGTTCGAGAACAATGTAGACATGACCGAGACACGTCTCCGGTCAATAACCAATAGCGGGACCTGGATGCCCATATTGGCTCCTACATATTCTACAAAGATCTTTATCGGTCAGACCACATAACAACATACGTTGTTCCCTTTGTCATCAGTATGTTACTTGCCCGAGATTCGATCGTCGGTATCCAATACCTAGTTCAATCTCGTTACCGGCAAGTCTCTTTACTCGTTCCGTAATACACCATCTCGCAACTAACTCATTAGTTGCAATGCTTGCAAGGCTTATGTGATGTGCATTACCGAGAGGGCCCAGAGATACCTCTCCGACAATCGGAGTGACAAATCCTAATCTCGAAATATGCCAACCCAACATCTACCTTTGGAGACACCTGTAGAGCTCCTTTACAATCACCCAGTGACGTTCTGACGTTTGGTAGCACACAAAGTGTTCCTCCGGTAAACGGGAGTTGCATAATCTCATAGTCATAGGAACATGTATAAGTCATGAAGAAAGCAATAGCAACATAGTAAACGATCGGGTGCTAAGCTAATGAAATGGGTCATGTCAATCAGATCATTCAACTAATGATGTGACCTCGCTAATCAAATAACAACACCTTGTTCATGGTTAGGAAACATAACCATCTTTGATTAACGAGCTAGTCAAGTAGAGGCATACTAGTGACACTAAGTTTGTCTATGTATTCACACATGTATTATGTTTCCGGTTAATACAATTCTAGCATGAATAATAAACATTTATCATGATATAAGGAAATAAATAATAACTTTATTATTGCCTCTAGGGCATATTTCCTTCAGATGGCTCCTACTATCATCGATAGCGATGCGGTCTAGGGTGAGACTTTTCTCCCTGGACAGATCTTTGTATTCGGCGGCTTTGCACTGCGGGCTAATTCGCTTGGCCATCTGGAGGAGATTGAAAGCTAGGCCCCTGGCCACAAGGTCAGATTTGGAAGTTTGAATTACATGGCCAACATCCGTGGGGACTTGATCTTCGACGGATTCGAGCCACAGCCGGGCACGCCGCACTGTCGCGATGGGTATGACCTAGCTCTGCCACCGGACGGTACCCCAGAGGCTGCGCCCGCATCAGCTCCGACCCTTAGCTCGGAGCCAGCTGCGCCAATCGAGGACGGGTGGCTAGACACCGCCTCAGGGGCTGCAGTCTCGACGGCGATCGAGCCAAACACCAGCATAATCCTCTGCGTAGCCCATGACTCCAAGGTGCCGGACTCTCTTCCGGACCCCGAACCATCCATGCCCCTGCCAATCGAATCCGATTGGGCGCCGATCATGGAATTCACTGCCGCGGATATCTTTCAGCACTCGCCCTTCGGCGATATTCTGAATTCACTAAGGTCTCTCTCTTTGTCAGGAGAGCCCTGGCCGTATTATGGCCAACATGATTGGGATGCGGACGACGAAGAAATTCGACGCCCACCCACCACCCACTTTGTAGCCACTGTCGATGATTTAACCAACATGCTCGACTTCGACTCCGAAGACATCGACGGTATGGACGGAGATGTAGGAGACGAACATGAACGAGCACCTATAGGGCACTAGAAATCCACCTCGTCGTATGACATATACATGGTGGATACACCCAATGAAGGCAACGGCGACGAGATAGCGGAGGATGACCACTCCAAGAAGCAACCCAAGCACCGACGTCAGTGGCGCCACTCTAAGTCCTGCCAAAGCAAAAGTGGTGATACCGGCACAGGAGATAATAACACTCCGGATAGCGCCGAAGACAACAACAATCCCCTCCAGCAAGATTTAGAGCAGGAGGATGAAGGAGGCAGCTCTCCTGAGAGAGCGGCTGGTGGAGAGGAGGAGGATGACAATTACATGCCCCCCTCCGAAGATGAGGCAAGCCTCGGCGACGATGAATTCGCCATACCAGAGGATCCCGTCAAACAAGAGCGTTTCAAGCGCAGGCTTATGGCCACGACAAATAGCCTGAAGAAAAAGCAGCAGCAGCTTCAAGCTGATCAAGATTTGCTAGCTGACAAATGGACTGAAGTCCTCGCGTCCGAGGAATATAAACTCGAGCGTCCCTCCAAGAGTTACCCAAGGCGCAGGTTACTACCCCGACTGGAGGAAGAAGCGTATAATACGGCTGATCGGCCACCTCGTGGCCGCGATAGAGAGGCATTCCAGCCAAAAGCTCAGCCTCCACCCCAACAGCATCCAAATAAAAAGGCATGGGGAGATACGCTAGACTTGCGAGACATATTGGAGGACAAAGCAAAGCATTCAAGATCGATCTACGGATCACGAGGGCGCACCACTCTATGAGATGGTAAACGTCACACCGGATACAATAAAAGCAAATCCGGCCGGGCCGAACACAGTGGGCAGGACCCATACGAGCTGCGTCGTGATATAGCCCAATACAGAGGCGCCGCACACCCCTTATGCTTCACAGACGAAGTAATGGAACATCAATTCCCAGAAGGTTTCAAACCTGTAAATATTGAATCATACGACGGCACAACAGATCCCGCAGTATGGATTGAGGACTTCCTCCTCCACATCCACATGGCCCGCGGTGATGACTCACATGCCATCAAGTACCTCCCACTAAAACTCGGAGGACCAACGCGACATTGGCTTAATAGCTTGCCAGCGGACTCCATTAGTTGTTGGGAAGATCTGGAAGCCGCATTCCTCGACAACTTTCAGGGCACTTATGTGCGACCACCAGACGTCGATGACTTGAGCCACATAATTCAGCAGCCAGAAGAGTCGGCCAGGCAATTCTGGACTCGGTTCCTCACAAAGAAAAATCAAATCGTCGACTGTCTGGATGCGGAGGCCTTAGCGGCTTTCAAGCACAACATCCGAGACGAGTGGCTAGCCTGACACCTTGGTTAGGAAAAGCCGAAATCTATGGCAGCTCTCACGACGCTCATGACCCTCTTTTGTGCGGGAGAAGACAGCTGGTTGGCTTGCAATAATAACATATCAAAGAACCATGGTACCTCAGATACCAAGGACGGCAATAGCAGGTCACGTCGCAACAAGCAAAAACGCCGCATTAACAGCGAAAGTACTGAGGATACGGCAGTCAATGCCGGATTCAAAGGCTCTAAACCCGGTCAGCGGAAAAAGCCATTCAAACAAAGTACGCCGGGTCCGTCCATCTTGGACCGTATACTCGATCGCTCGTGTCAAATATACGGCACCCCAAACAAGCCAGCCAATCACACTAACAGGGCTTGTTGGGTGTTCAAGCAGGCCGACAAGTTAATTGCCAAAAACAAGGACAAGGGGCCGCATAGCGATGACAAGGAAGAACCCCGGCAGCCGCACACTGGAGGACAGAAGAGGTTTCCCCCGCAAGTGCGGACGATGAACATGATATACGCAACCCACATCCCCAAGAGGGAGCGGAAGCGTGCGCTCAGGGACGTATATGCGTTGGAGCCAGTCGCCCCAAAGTTCAACCCTTGGTCCTCCTGTCCGATCACCTTCGATCGCAAGGACCACCCCACTAGTATCCATCATGGCGGATTCGCCGCACTGGTCCTAGACCCAATCATCGACGGATTTCACCTCACTCGATTCCTCATGGATGGCGGCAGCAGCCTGAACTTGCTTTATCAGGACACAGTGTGCAAAATGGGTATAGACCCGTCAAGGATCAAACCCACAAAAACGAGCTTTAAAGGCATCATTCCAGGCGTAGAGGCCCACTGCACAGACTCAATTACACTGGAAGTGGTCTTCGGATCCCCGGATAACTTCCGAAGCGAAGAGTTAATCTTTGATATAGTCCCGTTCCGCAGTGGTTATCACGCGCTGCTCGGACGAACCGCATTCGCTAGATTCAATGCGGTACCACATTATGCATACCTCAAGCTCAAGATGCCAGGACCTCGCGGAGTTATTACAGTCAATGGAAACACAGAGCGCTCTCTCCGAACAGAGGAGCACACCGTAGCCCTTGCAGTAGAAGCGCAAAGCAGCCTCTCAAGGCAATCTACCAGTTCGGCGTTTCAAAGCCCGGACACCTTCAAGTGCGCTCGGGGCAATTGGCAGACAGACCGCCTGGCGCGATCTGAGATCGCGTAGCAATACGGCGGCCACCCCAATCCCAGCCCAACGGCGTTATTCGTGCCGCGCGTACATAATTACACATTAAAAATACCATGGGCACAGGTGGGGAGGTGGGGCACAACCGCGGCACGCCCCAAAACACGGCCTAAACCACACTAGGGGCTTCCCGTTTGGTTATTTTTCTTTTTCTTTCAGGACTTTAATCTCTGGAAACACTGTCCGTCAGCTCTATTGTCGAACACATGATACAACAACCAAGGAGGCAGACAACTACGTTATACAACGGAATTCCCAGGTTGATTACAGATTTCATATCATTCCTTAGCCCGCCCTTGGAAGGGACATAGTCCTACTCTTTTGCTTATTGCACTATCTGTATCACTCTGCTTTAATGCAATTTTTTTAATATACAATGCATGACATTACGACTATTATTGCATTTTTGTTTATATATATACGTGTTCATTAATGACACCTTGCAACCGTACACTTTGGTATGGCCAATGCACCAGGGGCTCACATACCCACAATATGGTGTGAAAAGTCCGAACACTTTCACAAGTGCGGCACCCCGAACTTATAGCATTATATGCATCAGCTCCGAATCATGTCTTTGGTCAAATGTTGGGTTTGCCCGACTCCTATGTTTTGGTACCTTATGTTCCGCTCTACGGCTAAGGTAGCGCTAGGAGAACTACTGCGATTGTGCCCCGGTTCTACCGGGCCGAGCACCTCAGTAGAGAAAGCTAAAACTGACTATCATGATAAGGTGAGAGACTGGTCGCTGTTCGGCGAGGTTTTTCGAGTACCTAAAGACTTATGCCACTTAGGGCGAGGGGCCAGCTCTGTCCGGCTTACAAGCGTGTATCGCGCCCCGAATTCGGCCTTCCGAATACCAGGGGCTTCGCCGAAATTTGAAATTATAGAATTCTATGGCTAAGTGAGAGTGATAAAGCATTATTAGTCTGGTTGCCTTGTTTGTTGTGCTGAGAACCTCCCTCGAAGGACCCAAACATGGGAACAAGAGTGCTCAGGTTTATCCCGAACACCCCAGCACTAGTGGCATGGGGGCAGAAGCCGAGTACTAGCCATCTCTCAGATTGGATAAACAGCCAAACAGAAGGTAATATTTTAAATTCTAACAAGCGTTGCATAGCGAACATAATACAAGTTTTCATACATACAGGACAACACGAGCAAGTCTCATTCAAATATTACATTTTGCGAACACTCATCCGCGATAAGACGGGCACCCGGCAGAACACCCTCGTAGTACATCTCGGGGTGGCGGTGCTCCTTGCCCTCCGGTGGCCCCTCCTTGATCAGCTTCACGGCGTCTAGCTTGACCCACTGCATTTTTACACGGGCGAAAGCCCGGCGTGCACCTTCTATGCAGACGGATCGCTTGACGACCTCCAGCCGAGGGCAGGCATCCACAAGCCGCCTCACCAGGCCGAAGAAGCTGTTCGGAAGGGCGTCGCCAGGCCACAACCGGACTATGAAGCCCTTCATGGCCTGATCGGCCGCCTTATGTAGCTCGGCCATCTGCTTCAGCTGGTCGCTCATTGGCACCGGATGTTCGGCCTCAGCATACTGAGACCAGAACAGCTTCTCCGTCGAGCTTCCGTCCTCGGCCTGGTAGAATTGTGCGGCATCGGACACACTGCGGGGCAAATCTGCGAATGCTCCTGAAGAGCTCCGGATTCGGGTAAGTAATCGGTAATTCACCTTTACATGCTTGCTTTGCATATAGAAAGCCTTACCCGCCGCTATCTTCTTCATCGCGTCGATCTCCTGAAGGGCCTTCTGGGCCTCGGCCTTGGCACTCTTCGCGCTCTCACGGGCCGCGGCAAGCTCAGACTCTCGCGTCTTCAAGTCAAGCTCCAACGCCTCGTGCTTCGTCACGAGAGCCTGGAGCTCTTGCTGCACCTCGCCCACCCGAGCCTCGTGCCTCTCTCGCTCGGTGCGCTCCTTGGCCGCTGTATCTTCGGCCTTGGTCAGCGCTTGCTTCAGGGTCGCCACCTCGGTCGTGGCCCCTGGCAAAACATACAATGATCCTGTCATTTTGCAATCGCGTCCTTTTTTATATACATATATCTATAGACGGGGTATTACTTACCTTCGTTCTCCTCGAGCTGCCTCTTGAAAAGGTCGAGCTCTTTCTTGGACCCATCGAGGTCCTGCTTCAGTACGGCGACCTCCGCAGTTAGTGCGGCGGACGCCAGTAGAGAAGCCTGCATATGCATATTGACATACTTATATTAGACTCCTGCGGTATTATTTGATCCTCTGTTCGGCTTTTCTTTGCGAACAACGAACAAAGCATCAGGGGCTACTGTCTATGCGGTAATACTTCTACTACATTTTAAAACACTTACCTCGAAGCCTGTTAGAAGGCTAGTACAGGCTTCAGTCAATCCGCTCTTGACAGACTGAACCTTCTGGATCACCGCACTCATGATAGTGCGGTGCTCCTCCTTGATGGAAGCGCTGCGAAGCGCTTCCAACATATTGTCCGGCACCTCTGGATGGACAGAGGTCACCGGCACAGGCGTCTCACCCCTCTTAGAAGGAGACAGCCTACCCGAGCCCGGAACCGCTGGAGGTTCCAGCGCGGTTATCGGCTGAGGCCGAACTCGGAGCTCTCAGGGGCCCCGTCCCCTCTGCTCCCGGAGTCCGGAAGGTTGCCTTGAGGCGCCTCCGGGACTGTCTCCCCTCAATCCGGTGCCTCTTGAGACAACACCTCGGCGTCATCGGCAGGATGAGGGGAGGTGGCAGTCGGGACTGGATCGCTATCCATGTCCGACGAACCCAGGGAGCCGTCCGATGATACCTCGATGTTGGCTCATGGCGGCCAGCGTAATTATGTTCGGCGATTAGGGAAAGCAATGCGACAAAGGAATCCTATGGGTTACTTTGGTATCCGAATACTTACGATCTCCCCTGGGGCTTGGCCCTGGGCAACCACTCGTCTTCACTTTCATCGGCGGCGGTGGAGCTGTCCGGAAGGAGAGTCCTTCCCTTCTTGGACCCTCCGGCCTCCCCAGTTGGGGCGGCCTTCCTTTTCTTGTCTCCCCCAGTTGGTGGGGGAGCCTCTTCTTCCTCTTCCTCGTCTTCGGGGGAAGAGTGCGCCGCAGAGTCATCGGACGGTGAGTCCGACGACGCCTGGCGTCGGGAACTCTTTCGAGCTCCCTTGGCCTTCTTGGTCTTCTCCGGCACCTTATAAGGGGCCGGAGTCAACATCTTCGCCAGAAGGGCGTCTGCAGGGCCTTCGGGCAAGGGAGCCGGACAGTCGATTTGTCCGGCCATCTTCTGCCAGTCCTGTTAACGGCACGGGAGTTTAGATCCCGCATAGAGTCAATCTATATAGAAAACAAGTATCCTGTAAAAGGCAAAACAGCTTACCGCACTGGCTTGGCACTTCACGCTGAATCCGCGATTCTCAGTAATGGGGTGAGGGACCGCGGCACCCTTGAACAGCACCCTCCAGGCATCTTCATGAGTCGTGTCGAAGAGCCTGTTCAGAGTTCGGTGCTGCGCCGGGTTGAACTCCCACAAGGTGAACTCCCGTTGTTGGCACGGGAGTATCCGGTGGATGAGCATAACCTGGACTATGTTGACGAGCTTGAGCTTCTTGTCCACCATGTTTTGAATACATGTCTGGAGTCCGGTCAGCTCTTTTGAATTACCCCAGGACAGGCCCTTCTCTTTCCAGGAGGTGAGCCGCATGGGGATGCCAGATCGGAACTCGGGGGCCGCTACCCATGCGGGGTCGCGCGGCTCGATGATATAGAACCACCCCGATTGCCACCCCTTAATGTATCCACGAAGGAGCCCTCGAGCCATGTGATGTTGGGCATCTTGCCCACCATGGAGCCTCCGCACTCCACCTGGCGGCCGCTCACTACCTTCAGCTTGACATTGAAGGTCTTCAGCCATAAGCCGAAGTGGGGCTTGATGCGGAGGAAGGCCTCGCACACGACGATAAACGCCGATGTTGAGGATGAAGTTCGGGGCCAGATCGTGGAAATCCAGGCCGTAATAAAACATGAGCCCCCGGACGAAGGGATGGAGAGGGAATCCCAGTCCGCGGAGGAAATGGGTGAGGAATACCACCCTCTCATGGGGCTTGGGGGTGGGGATGAGCTGTCCCTCATCTGGGAGATGGTGCGCGATGTCGTCGGGCAGGTATCCGGCTCTCCTTAGTTTCTTGACGTCTCCCTCCATGACGGAGGAGACCATCCACTTGCCTCCCGCTCCGTACATGGTTGGAGAAGGTTGAGATGGAAGTGAGAGCTTGGGCGCTAGAGCTCGAGTGTGTGGGAGCGGATGAGCAGAGGAGGAAGAAGGCGTGGATAGAAAGGTGAATCCTTATCCCTTTATATGGGCGGACAAAATTAAGCGTCCCCACTTTCCTGGTAAAACTCGCTTACCCCCCAAGCTCCGCAATTGATGGTGCGGTTGGGTTACCCATGCCCGTATTGATGAGAATCCCGTAATAAGGGGACACGATCTCTGCTTTGGCAAGACGTGTCAAAAAACTGCCTCGCGTTATGTGCGGGGCTGGTTAAAAGAAACGGTTTGAATAATCACCGGGCCATGACGTAATGTCATGTTACCGAAACAAGCTAGCAAATTAGATCTGCGAGAACATTATTCTCTCTATGGTGGAATGTGGAACTTATTTTGCAGGGTCGGACACTATCCTCGTATTCAAATTCTTTTGTGACATATTCGGAGAAGGAACCCGCCTTGCAATGTTGAAGACAACTGCGCGCCGGACTTATCGTCATTGAAGCCTGGTTCAGGGGCTACTAAGGTTGTCCTGGATTAGGGGGTCTCCGGATAGCCAGACTATCTCCATTGGCCGGACTGTTAGACTATGAAGATACAAGATTGAAGACTTCGTCTCGTGTCCGGATGGGACTCTACTTGGCGTGGAAGGCAAGCTAGGCAATACGTATATGGATATCTCCTCCTTTGTAACCGACCTTGTGTAACCCTAACCCTCTCCGGTGTCTATATAAACTGAAGGGTTTTAGTCCGTAGGACAACAATCACAACATACAATCATACCATAGGCTAGCTTCTAGGGTTTAGCCTCTCTGATCTCGTGGTAGATCTACTCTTGTAACACCCATATCTTCAATATTAATCAAGCAGGACGTAGGGTTTTACCTCCATCAAGAGGGCCCGAACCTGGGTAAAACTTCATGTCCCTTGCCTCCTGTTACCATCCGGCCTAGACGCACAGTTCGGGACCCCCTACCCGAGATCCACCGGTTTTGACACCGACACCTTGCCTGGTGCCGGCTCTACGTAATGAGTTCTTGCAAAAGGATTTTAAAGGGCCGTGTAAGGTGCCTAATTACACGGCCGACTTGCAGCCTGGGGAATGGATTGAAAGTTATGATATGGCGATGGAGCTATTGGAGGTCAGCGATGCAGCAATGGCTAAATATTTCACTATGATGTTGGATGGAACAGCTCACACTTGGTTGAAAGGGTTGCCACCCAACTCCATCAGCTCATGGGCGGAGTTAAAAGCCCAGTTCATTCAGAACTTCAAGGACACATGTAAGCAACCTATGTCAATCGTGGACTTGACTAACTGTAAGCAAGAGGAAGGTGAGTCCACGGCCCATTGGGTGCGCCAGGTCAAGGAGATAATACATTTATCTGATAAGATGGATGCCGGCTCTGCGGTCTTAATGTTGGAGAAAAATTGCCATTTTGAACCTCTGAAGCAGAAGCTGGGGCGGCTCAAGCGTGATTGTCATGACATGGGCCAGTTGATGGCGGCTCTGGTCAAATATGCTGATTCAGATAGTACTAAGGATCCCGCGTCTGATGAAGAGAAGGCAGGGAAGGGAAAAAAGAATGGCAACAGCAAGGGTCACCAGCATAACCCGGCGAATCAAGGAGGTAATAAATGTAAGGCTGACGAGTTTGTGGCTAACGCCAGTACACAGGGAAACAACCAACGACGCAAAAGGAGGCCACCTCCTCGGTCAGGCGGTTCAGGTCCCACCCTTGAGCAACTACTGAATGAACCCTGTTCGAGACACGACACTCGGGAGAAGCCAGCTACCCATCTATGGAAGGACTGTACGATCATGAAGGCGTTTAAAAATTCCAACATGTTCGATGGTAACCATGGACCTGGCGGCGGTTTAGGCGGTGGTGGCTTTCATGGCCCGGGCGCTGGCTCAGGCGGAGGCGGTTTTCACGGCGAGGGCCATCCGGGTAACCAAGGTGGTTATAATCAGCAATCTGGCCAAAGTAATCAGCAGCAACAGCAGCAGTAGTCCAGGTATCAGAGTAACCGAAAATAGCTGCACAGTGGGCAGTACTACGTATTTACCACTAGTTTGTGCAAGAGGGACCAGAAACTTCATAAGAGGGCTGTAAACGCTGTTGAGCCGGTGATTCCACGCTATTTGAGATGGTCAGAATAGCCTGTTGTGTGGAGTAGGGAAGATCACCCTCCCCGGGTTGATAATCCGGGTCACTTGGCTTTGGTAGTGGCGCCTCAGGTTGGTGGATATAAGTTTACTAAGGTGCTCATGGACGGAGGCAGTAGCATCAGCATCCTCTATTATGAGACGTTTCGTCGCATGGGGTTGACTGACAAGAGTCTTAAATAATCCAACACTATTTTTCATGGTGTGGTACCTGGTACGGCATACCTAGTTGGTAAGATTGAGCTGGAAGTAGCCTTTGGGGATGAATACGATTCTAGAGCCGAGAAGTTAACTTTTGAAGTGGTTAAAATCAAAAGCCCATATCATGCCCTATTTGGACGGCCGGCTTATGCCAAGTTTATGGCTTGGCCGTGTTATGTATATCTGCAGCTCAAGATGCCGGGTTATAAAGGCACCATCACAGTACATGGAAGCCGGAAAATAGCCCTGGAATGTGAAGAAGGTGACGCTGCTTATGCTGAGTCTGTTTGTGCAAGAGAGGAACTAAAGTTTTATAAAGATAATGTTGACCCGGCAGACATGACGTCTTTGAAGAAGCCAACTACGGAGCATGAACCGGTGTTGAAATTCAAATCAGCTGATGACACCAAGATGGTTGATTTTGTGCCTGACGACTCATCCAAACAGTTCATTATCAGTGCTAACTTGGATCCAAAATAGGAAAGCACGCTCATCGAGTTCATCTGCGAGAACCGGGACATCTTTGCATGGAAGCCTTCTGACATGCCGAGTGTCCGAGAGAACTCGCTGAGCACACTCTCAATATTGATCCGAAATTTAAGCCGGTCAGGTAGTTTCTTCGACGGTTTAACGAGGAAAGGTGCAAGGCTATTGGAGTTTTTCACCCAGAGTGGTTGGCTAACCCGGTGCTTGTAATAAAAAAGAATGACACCTGACGTATGTGTGTGGATTACACCGATTTAAACAAGGCTTGTCCGGCTGACCCTTTTGCTCTCCCTCGTATTGATCAGATCATTGATGCTACGGCGGGTTGCGAGCATTTGAGTTTTTTGTATGCCTATTCGGGTTATCATCAGATCAAGATGGCAGTTAAGGACCAGGAGAAGACAGCTTTCATCACTCCGTTTGGAGCCTTCTGCTATGTGTCTATGCCTTTTGGGCTCAAGAGTGCCCAGGCGACTTATCAACGATGTGTGCAAAATTGCCTTCACAATTAGATTGGGCGTAATGTTCATGCTTATGTGGATGATATAGTGGTGAAATCCAGAGAGAAGGAAACCTTGGTAACTGAGCTGAAGGAGACCTTTGATAACCTCCGGGTCTACAAAATGACGCTTAACCCAGCCAAGTGTGTTTTTGGAGTCCCATCTAGCAAACTCTTGGGTTTTTTGGTGTCTAACAGAGGCATTGAGGCTAACCCGGAGAAAATTAAGGCAATCACATCTTTGGCTAAACTGATATGCATCAATGACGTTCAGCGGCTGGCGGGCCGTGTTGCAGCTGTAAGCCGGTTTATAAGCCAGTTGGGTGAGAAGTCCATGCCATTGTGTCAAATGATGAAAAAAGCAGATGACTTTGTCTGCAGTGACACTGCCAACTCTGCCTTTAAGGATCTGAAGAGACAGCTCGCTGAGCCGTCGATTCTTGCTGGTCCTATTGAGAAGGAGCCATTGTTTGTTATATGTGGCTGTTAACTCATGTGCTGTCAGTGTGGCTATTGTGGTGGAGCGCAAGGAAATTGGCAAGGAATATCCGGTTCAGCGGCCGGTTTACTATGCCAGTGAGGTGCTCATTGAATCTAAGAAAAGGTACCCACATTGGCAAAAGCTTGTTTATGGGGTATTCATGGCAAGCCAGAAGCTCAAGCATTACTTTCAGGGTCACCCTATCACTGTGGTTAGCTCTGCTCCGTTAGGAGATATTATTCAAAATAGAGAAGCCACAGGACGAGTCGCCAAGTGGGCCATTGAACTTGGGTCTCATGGTTTAAAGTATGTGCCACGTACTGCGATCAAATCTCAAGCGTTGGTCGATTTCATTAACGATTGGACAGAGTCACAGACACCTGAAGAAAAGCCAGACAACACATATTGGACGGTTCATTTTGATGGGTCCAGACAGTTGGAAGGTTCGGGGGCTGGAGTTGTTTTAACTTCTCAAGGCGACAAGTTTTGTTATGTGTTGCGATTGATGTTTCCTTGTACTAACAATGCAACAGAATATGAAGCCTTGCTCCATGGTCTTTGAATGGCTAAAGAGATGAGTCTGAGCCGGGTACGGTGCCTTGGCGAATCATATTCGGTGGCTCAGCAGGTGTCAGGCAAGTGGGATTCCAAGGATCCTCTCATGGCGGCTTATCACTGCGAGGTTGACGCAGTTGCGGGGCATTTTAAGGGTTATTAAGTGGAACACATTGACCGCAGAAAGAACGAAGCGGCGGATGCCTTAAGCCGGTTGGGATCTCAGCATAAGCCGGTGCCACCTAACACCTTTTCAGATGTTTTACATAACCCGTCTATTAAGTTGCCTACAGAGGAAGATTTGTCCATTCCTGACTCGGAGGCACAGTTGGTGGCGGCTCTTCATGTCATTCCAGATTGGACAGTACTGTTCTTGGCTTACATGACCCGGGGTGAGTTGCCAGAAGACGATACCCTGGCCCGACAGATAACCCGGCGGTCCAAGTCAATGACAATTTCTGACGGTGAGTTGTATCATCACAACATCATTGGAGCGTTTCAACGTTGTGTTTCTCCTGAAGAAGGTCAAGAAATTCTTCGTGATATCCATGAAGGGTATTGTGGTCATCATGCCGGGTCAAAGTCTCTTGTGGCCAAAGCTTTTCGTCATGGTTTTTACTGGCTAATGGCTCACGCTGATGCGGAGGAGCTGGTCAGTAGGTGTGATGGATTTCAAAAATTTGCACGATGAGCGCACGTGCCTGCTCAAGAGTTGTGGATGATTCCAATCACTTGGCCGTTTGCAGTCTGGGGGCTTGACATGGTTGGACCTTTCAAAAGGTCCAAAGATAAAAGGACACATATTTTGGTGGCAGTTGACAAATTCACAAAATGGGTTGAGGCAGAGCCAGTGAGCAAGTGTGATGCAGCCACGGCGGTTCAGTTCATGAAAAAGCTGATTTTTCGCTTTGGTTTTCCACACAGCATTATAACTGACAATGGCACTAATTTGTCCCAAGGTTCTATGGAGGAGTTTTGTCAACGTGAGCATATCTAGCTTTATGTTTCTTCAGTATCTCACCCCCAATCTAATGGTCAAGCTGAGAGAGCAAATCAGGAAATTTTAAAAGGTCTCAAGCACCGGCTTATGGTTCCTTTACAACAAACACTAGCTTGTTGGGTAGAGGAGTTACCTTCGGTGCTATGGAGTATCAATACCACTCCTAACAGGTCTACATGTTATACACCTCTCTTCATGGTTTATGGAGCAGAAGCAGTCCTGCCTAGTGACATCCTCGTGACTCATCCCGCGTGGCGGCTTACGTTGAAGCTAATAATGAACAAGCCCGACAGGATGCACTTGACTTGTTAGAAGAGGAACGAGATTTGGCAGCAGCCCAATCAGCAATTTACCAACAAGACCTGCGTCGTTATCACAGCCGCCGGGTTAAAACTAGAACCTTTCAAGAAGGCGACTTGGTGCTCCGGCTCATCCAGGATCAGTCCGACGCACACAAGCTATCCCCACCTTGGGAAGGGCCCTTTGTGGTCAGTAAAAACTTAAACAACGGGTCATATTACCTTATTGACGTTCGAGAGCACAAAGACTCAAAGTAAGTCGGAGGAGGAGACCCGCCGACCATGGAACATTGCTCAGCTTCAGCCATACTATACTTAAGCCATCAGCTCTCGTCATGTACATACTTTGACGTTGTATATATTATGATAAGTAATAAAGCAAGACCTCTGTCCTTTTCCCTTTCAATGATCATGTATTATTTTCATTATTTAAAATGACCAAAAGGGGGCTGATCGTATCCGAATCTAGCTTAAACCTTTTGGTCCGGCTCATGATCGTATTCAAATCTAGCTGTAAACCTCAAGGTCATTTTGGGGCTTCCTATTCAAACATAGGTCGTATTCGAACCAAAGAGAACATAGCTGTCGTAACCCTCTTGATCAGATCAAAGCCAAACTCACTAGGGGGCTTCTTGATCGTATCCGAATCATAGCTTAACCCCTTTTGGGTCCAACTTGGATCGTATTCGAATCAGGGTCGTTAAAAACCTCTCAAGGTCATTTGGGGGCTTCTTGTTCAAACATAGGTCGTATTCGAACCAAAGAGAACATAGCTGTCGGTACCCTCTTGATTGGCGCAATGCCAAAGTCACTGGGGGCTATATGATCGTATTCAAATCTTAGCTTAACACCTTTGGTCTGGTTTACTGATCGTATTTGAATCAGAAGCCTCTAGTTTTTATTTAAATGTTTTGATTTACATTGTCTGAAGCCTAGCGTTTTATCTTGCTATTTTTTATCATCTCAAATCTAACGGTCAGTATGGTTTCAAATTAAACCGGCTCGGTTATTTGACAATGAGTTGCCAAGGCATAACAGTCATCAAGACATATGGAAGTATTGACTTCTACAGAAGATTGGGTTATAAACCTCATCATCCGGTTCATCTAAACCGGCAGTACAGATTCAAAGAACACATGTATGACAGTGTCATTCAGGAACATGTTTCTCTGTGTTTTTTCGTTAATCAAAGGTTTTTTCAGCCTTGTTTATCTTACATATGGTTCTATCTTTTCCACCATGATAATTTCATAAGTCATATACTGGGTGTTTTTACCCGTTCGGTGCTAAACCGCCTGGCCAGCTCTTTCATCTTTTACAAGAACAGAGTTAAAACATTGCACATGTAATCCCGGATGTGCTGCAAATATATATTGACATCATTGGCAAAGACTCATATGCAGCATTTTATGCATGATGGCATAGGCGAAACATGCTGTTTTCAAACTAATCTATTACAAGGCTTTGAGAGCCCAAAAGATGGTTATGACTCTCCCCTCACCGGTTCACCGCCCTCTACTAGTTGGAAGCTGGAATTGGATTAGTCAAAGCCATTCAGAGCAATGAACTCCGCTTTATCGTCAATCAGGCCGACTGGGTCGACTTCCGGGGCAAAAGTGTGTTGGCGAACCGGCGGGATAAGATCTGTCACCTTATAAGAGGGAGTTGCCATCTTCTTATTCTCCATATCAAAACCCGGCTGATATTTGTCGATGTTGGTCTCCTCTCCAAGAATGGTAGCTTGAGGACGAACTCCCCTCACATAGGCAATAAAGTCATCTTGCACAAGTGGAGTCCCGTCTTCCTTCACGGTAGGGTACCCCTTAGCCACGTCAACCGGGTCTAAATCCGGCACCCAAGCTTTGGAGCGGCTCAGGGTAGTCAAGGCTCCGACTCTAGCACAAGATCGTTTGTCCTCTTGAAACATGGCGGGTAAGATCAATAACTTCTTCAAAATATCACTTTGGCGGTTGGGTCCTTGGTTGGCAGGAGAGATAGCAGCAAGCGCCCGTTGAGCCCCCGTATAAAGTTGTTCCACCAAGGTATAAATCGCCTTCAGCTTTGTCACATTGTCCTGGCTCAGGTTGTTACTCCGCGGACCTATAAGTATTTTAACAAAGCTTAAGCATGCGGTTTACATTCTTGGTAAAAATAGAGTATAAGGGACTTATGCAAATAACTCACCGAAGATGGCGGAGACCATTTGAGACACACGGTTTTTAAACCAGTGAGCTCTGTAGTAGCCTCCTCAAGAGCCACCTTAGCTGTCTCAGCGCGTTGTATCAGCAGCGTCTTTTCTTCGGCCTAGGATTTCTTTTTTGCAGCTAAGCTGGTCTTCAATTTCTCAGATTCAGAGAGGCTCAATTGGAGTTTAGAGTCAGTGGTCTTTATATCTATCTCCTGCTCCGCCAACCGGGTCTTGGCATTCACCAATTGAGATCCCAACTCAGATAAGGCATTCTACAAAACATTCACAAGTGTCAACACTTAAACTAAAAGTTATAAGGGTTCAAGTCTCAAGTACTTTGCACTGCAATACCACTTGACACTTGGGGGCTAATGTCTGCCAAAGCAATTTTTTATGACTTTTATATGTTTCGAGTCCCAAGGGTTTTACAAAGTAACAACGCTTGGCACTTGGGGGCTAATGCATGATATTCAGAAGGTTTTTCAAGATTGAGCCGGATCACAATACTTATTGGGACTAGTAAAAGACAGTTATGCAATTAAGTACCGATTCATTTATGATAAATTGAGCTGGCCCTTGGGGACTAAAGGTGAAGTTTACGCTACTCTATTGGACTTTCAAAAAACATAGAGACAAACTATCAACTTATATCATAAAGTCTACAGATCATTCAAGTTCATCATGTGAAGACTTGGGGGCTGGCAGAGTATAAGTAAACCGGAGAACATACCTCATAATTTAGCTGCAATTGTTTGACCATCTCAATTTCCGAGTCACGGCTGGAGTGCACATGACTGAGATAGCCGAACAGTACATCATTGACATTGAGGTGAGCGTAATGGGAGGTATCAAACCGCACTTTCTGCTTCTCTAAAGCCTCTTGCTTAGCAGTATGCCGGGCTAATATAGTGGGGCTCCCCGGTTCAATAAACCGGCTACCGGTAATCAAAACGTCAGCATCAGAAGTTGTTGGCAGATTAGCTGAGCTAGATGGTTCAGTAATGGTCGGATTAAGGGTGGCCTCATCGGCTGACAACTCAGGAGGGTCCAATTGAGTATGAACAGCCGGGTCTTCTGGTGCTTCTGTTTGAGAGGGAGTTGGCATGGCTGGCTCAGGTGCAGGAACTTTCGGGTCTTCGGTCGGCTTAATCACCTTGGCCTTCTTGGATTTGGCTTGACCACTAAGAAAGATTTTATGACACAGTTAGTGTAATGATGCAGTTTTAAAGATACAGAGGAAAGATGATTTTTCCTTACCCAGGAGCAGTTTTGAAAGCCGGAAATTGAGTCTGAGATGAGTCGCCAGAAGAGCAAGAAACCTCCTGCAAAGGTAAAATAAAGTTAAAGAATATAAGGAAATAGATTCATGGATAAAAACAAAGGACAAAGGTGAAAGAAACCTCATTCTAGCGTTTTCGAGGAGTTTTTTGTAAGTCGGAAGGTGGTTCATCATCATCATTAGTCCGGGCCTGACGGCGGATCTCATGTTGCCGCTTTTTCAAAAGAAAATGAGGGTCCAAATAAGCCAAAGGGTGCGAAAACCTTACTTTCTGGGTTACCAGTCGAAGTTTCTGTCTTGGCAAAGGGGCTGAGTCAGAGGAAATAGTTACCTCTTCTTCCACGGCCTGGCTGGCCCCCGTGTCGTCCTGGCAATAGTCAGTGTCAACAAGATAGTTGAAAAATTGGCCAAGGGAGTCAAGGGTTACCTCCAACTCAGAGACATCATCCAGCTGGAACATGTCAGATGCAGTCTTCTTCTTCTTGGGCTTCCGGGTCATTCTCCTGGCGGCTATGGCAGCGGCTCTAGCCTTCTTGGCAGCTTCATGATCATACTTGGCCTTCCAGAAGTCAGATTTGGCCTGTAAACAAATAAACAGGTTAAAAGGTCATGCATGTATTTAAACTACTGAGGAAAACACAAAAAGAGAAAGAGGTCAGGGGTTTTCACATCTGGTGCCGGGTTAAGTTTGCAGAAGGGGTTTAACCCAGCCTTACTGCAGTCCTCGTATTTGCCGTTCACAAGGATGGTTGACATTGCAACAACGTCTTCTTTAGTCGATTGAACAGAGCTATAATACAGAGAGTCATTTGGGCCTCCGCCATACTCATACATTAACTTGGATTGGCGGCTTAGAGGGATGACCCGCCATGCGACCCAACAACGGATCAGGTCAACTCCAGTTAAGCCATTCCCCAATAAAGCTTGAATCCTTTTAATTGATGGAATAAGCTTCTTGCATTCAGCAGCGGTAAGCTTATCAAGGAGCACAAACTTGGAATCCAGACGCTCCGCGCGATAACCCGACAATGTTTTTTCATTGGCTGGTTACGTATCTTGGCAATAGAACCAGGTCTGATTCCAATCTTTGGGATGGCTCGGTAAGACTATTAAGGGAAAGACAACACCCTGTCGGCACTGAATTGAGATTCCACCAAGCTCCAAACTAAGGCCGTTGGTGCATTCGTTCTGGCGGTTTAGATAAAAGTATTCTCTGAAAAGTTCCACGGTCGATTCTTCTTGAAGATATACCTCACAAAGAACTTGAAAATTGCAGATATTGGATATAGAGTTGGGTCCAATGTCTTGTGGGCGAAGCTTGAAAAAATGCAGAACATCACAAAAGAAGTTTGAGCCGGGTGGTGAGAAGCCTCGGTTCATGTGATCAGTGAAAATGATAATTTCACCGTCTTTGGGCTGAGGCCGTTCTTCGCCTGGGTCAGGAGCATGATAAGACATAACATTTTTCTCTGGTAAAAATCATATGGTGACAAATTCCTTCAAGGTATCCTCAGTAACCATGGAAGGGACCCAGTTGCAGACTGTTGGCGCTTTGGATGACATGATGAAAGGACAGACTAAAAAGAAAGTGATGTGCCGCTTCAATTCAATGATGAAATTAGACGTTAAATCATGATGCTACAAATAAGTTATGGCGTCTTAAAATAAGGGCTAATGACATATAAAGGAAAAGTGAGCCGACGTGATAGGCCGCCATGACAAAAGATACTTGAAGGATGCCAGAAACAGAATTGGCTAAGTGTTTACACAAACAAGTTTACCAAGCTGTCACTATTATTTTGGATCAAATGGTCGTTCCAAAAAGAAAATATTTTGGACCTAAAAATCTAGTACAGATAAGTTCGTGAGTTATAATGAGGCCTCTGTCCAGGAAAAAGGGATCTACTGTAAGTGCATCTAGTGCCCCTTAGTGATTTTGGTGTATTGAAGACTTATAGGTTAAGGGACTAATGCGTTTCTGAGTGTACACAGGTCTATAAGTCTATGAGGAGTTTGATATTTACAGAGAAAGTCGACCCCTAAAAATGAAGTTCTTCGACTGAAGACTTTGTATTTCTGAAGACTTTCTGAAGACTTTGAAAGTGAAGAAAATTGTGTGACCTTGAAGACTTAGTATTTATTCGAGGAACATGAAGCGTGAAGACTTTTGTTTTCGTAGTTTCATTTTCTCTTTCTTGAGTCATAGGAAACACCGTACTGTTAAAGGGGGTCGAGGAAATACTAAGGAAAAATTTCCATGTGATGCTCAACTCAAAATCCGACACCTACCAATCCCTTCGAGTGAAGCCATTGGAAATCTCATACAGTTCAATTAACTTCTTCAGTGACAGAGACGAAGTTCTTCTGGTCTCTGGGGAATTTGTTCTGACTGAGGAGTTAGGAATTCGCCAGTGCGGATTGCCTACACAGCGAGGAACATGATAGCCCTGAGGAATTTGATTCTCAAATTTCCGACCGTTGCTGTGCTATGCGCCATCTGTCCCAAAATGTCTATCCACCTAACGGTCATATCATTGAAGGGCATTTATGTCTTATCATGTCGGGCTGCTCCCTAGTATTTAAATAGCCGCCCCCTACAACCACTAGTTGGTTGGCTGCTCCAAGAGAAACTGACACTTGTCATTTGAGAGCAACCCATCCTCCGGGGACTTTGAGCGAAAATCATCGAGTGAGGAAAAACCCAAAACCCAAAAACCTACAAACCCCAAGTGATTGAGCATCACTGAAGAGATTGATCCTGCGTGGATCTGACGCTTGTTACCTTTGAAGACTGTGCTTCTTCCAGACGGTTAGGCGTCATGGTCTAGAGCATCCAAGAGGAAATGTGGATCGCCGAGTGACCGAGTTTGTGAAGGTTTGGAAGTCGCCTGAAGACTTACCACGAGTGATTGGACGAGGTCTGTGTGACCTTAGTTCAAGGAGAATACGGTGAGGACTGGGTGTCCTGAGCTGCGTGTTCAGGACTGGGTGTCCGGGACTGTGTGTCCTCGAGTTTAAATACTCAGCCGCTCCAACCAGACATACAACTGAGACAGCAGTTGGAACTGGTCTACCAAATCATTGTCTTCACCAAGCTTACTGGTTGCATTTCCTCATAATTGAGTTGTGTGCTTGTTCATATCTGTGTTTGAAGACTTTGACTGAAGACTTTCTCAATTTCCTCAGTTCAATTTCTTCAGTCTGTTTGTCTTCATCCTGTGTTATCCTGTGCTTACGCTTCCTGTACTCTGTGCCTGTCTTCATTTCATCATGATGACTATGCTTGTATTCTGTTATGTTTACTTTTGAGTACTTATTCTGCTGCTAGTAGTTCTTCCCTAAGGAATTTCCTCACCGGCGAATTCCTCAGTGAAGAATTTCATAAAAATCACCTATTCACCCCCCTCTAGTCGATATAACGCACTTTCAATTGGTATCAGAGCAAGGCACTCCCTTGTTTTGTGTGATTTTGGTTTAACCGCCTGGAGTTTTAGTTATGTCGACCACAGGTATGATCAAGGTCTCTGCTGGGTGTCCTACCTTCGATGGGATGGACTACCCCTACTGGAAGAATAAGATGCGAATGCATCTTGAGGCAATTGATAACGATCTGTGGTATGTTGTGGAAAATGGTGTTCCCTTAGTTACACCTTCTCTGAATGCTGCTGATGTGAAGAGATTCAAGCAACTCGACTCTCAAGCGAAGAATATCATATGTGGCCATCTAAGCAAAGGACAGTATGGCAGAGTGAGTGCTTTGGAGACAGCGAAGCTTATCTGGGACAGGTTTTCCAAAGTGAATGAAGGAGTCTCAACACAGCGTGACTCTCGAGTTGATGTTCTTCGCAATCTCTTTAACCGCTTCAAAAGATTCGACAATGAAAATGTTCAACAAACCTTCGATCGCCTCACTAACATCTCAAATGAGCTTCAAGCACTTGGTGCCACTGACATCACCGACCATGAGGTGGTGAAGAAATTGCTGAGATCGCTTGATTCCTCATTTGACACTCTAGCATTGATGATACAAGAGCGTGCTGATTACAAGTCACTTGATCCCGCTGATATTCTCGAGAGGCTAAATACTCATGAGTTCCAACTTGCTGAAAAAGAGACCTCTATGTTTCGAGCTATGGCAGATCATGCGCACTGAAGGCTAAGGCGGTATCCGAGTCCGAAGATGAAGACTCTGGTAGCAGCCTTGGTGATCCTAAAGAACTAAGCCATGATCTGGCTCTGCTGGTGAAGAAGCTCCGAAAGTTCTCAAGACGTGGTCGCCTTGGAAGACCCTCAAGGAGAAGTGATTCCTCATCCAGTGACTACAAGAGGAGGCTCTGCCACAAATGCAAGAAACCTGGACATTACATTCAAGATTGTCCTCAGTGGGAAAAGGAATCAAAGAAGAAGAAGTACAAGGATTACAGTTCTGATGATGTGAAGAAAAAAAAGAAATCCACAAAATCTTCATCATCAAAATCCTCAAAGTCTTCATATCACAAGAAGAGCAGCTCCAAGAAGGCCAGGGCATTCATTGGCAAGGAAATGGACTCTGAGGCTGTATCTGAAGAAAATGAGGAAGAGGAGTCATCTGAGGAGTCCGAATCCGGAGTGGCGAGCCTAGCTCTCGCTACTGCATTTGTCAGCAAGTCTATCTTCAACACTAAAGGAAATGACCTCACCAACAAGGCTGATGAAGGGGATGATGACTACGCTCCCACCTATTGCTTCATGGCAAAGGGTGCCAAGGTACTCAAATATATCTCATCTAAATCAAGTGAGAATGAATCTGATGAAAACCATAAGCCCAACTATTCTAAACTTGCTAAGATTGCTATAAAACAACAAAGAGCTCTAGAAAAGGTTCAAAACATGCTAGACAAAAGTGATGATATGTTGGGTGAAGAAATGGATCGCACTAAATCCTTGACTGAAAATCTTCAGAGATTTCAGACTAGGTTTGACAATCTTCAAAGTCATCATAACACTCTCTTATCCGATCATGAGAACCTTTCTTATGAATTTCTTCAAAGAAAGCAAGATCTTGAGAAGCTAAGAGTGAGTTATGAAGATCTTCAGAAGGAGCGCGATTCATTACTTGCTCAACAAATCAGCGCTTCTCAGGAAGAATTTGTTCCTCCATGTTTGAAATGCATTGAACGTGAATCTGCTAATTCTTCACCTGAATGTTCAAATGCTGCTAATGTTTCAAATTCTTCACATGCCTCTGCTATCACTAATTCCTCATCCAAGGACATTGCTAGTATCACTGACGATGCAGAGCTGAAGGAATTGTACATGACAGGCATGTACAAAAGCCTCAAAGGGCATCAGACTCTTTGTGATGTGCTTAAAAAGCAGATCCTCAACAGGAACCCTAGGAAAGAGGGTATTGCTTTTGAGAGGAAACTCAACGCTGATGGTACATATTGGCAGCCTGAGCAGTACCCCAAAACTACATGGGTTGCTGCAAAGGGACCTCCAGTTGATCCATCTAACCTATCTGGATATGCAAGTGAATCTCCTCATTCTGATGATGAGTCATTTGACTCCAACTATAAACTGTTCAAAAATCAGAATGGTGAAGTATTTGCTAGATATGTTGGCGCTAACTGCAGGAACGGTCCCCCTATGAAGAAAATATGGGTTCCCAAAAGATGCCTTGAAAATCTTCAGGTGAATGTCATCATGACGCCACCTGTGAAGAATAGGAACCCCAGATCAAATTCTTCATATGGACCAAATTCTTCATATGGATCCAAGTCCTCATACCGACCAAACTCCTCACATGGATCAAAGTCCTCATATGAACATCATCGTGCTAACCCGTCTGTTTCGTAGGGAAGATCTAAGGATTATGGATATGTGCATCGTTCTTCAAATCATTATGTCCATAAGTCCTCGAAGAATTTCTCTGCTTACTCTTATGCTTACTCTAACCCCTCTTATGTGAAATGAAATGGATTGGCTTCTAAGCCATCCTTCTCGTATGGAGCTCGCAGAGTGATGAACTCTTTGCCACCCCTTCAGATGTGGGTGGTGAAGAAAAAGAACTAATCTCTTCTGCAGGGTCAGGTCTCCAGACATACGTAATCGTCTGAAGAATTTGCTGGAGACCTGAGTGTGCCTGATAGGACGCAGGCTAATCATGAAGAAATGAACTTTCATTTCTCACGTCCTCACACTGCTTTCTCTATTCTTTTGCTTGATGAAATTGATTTGATGAATTAATGTCATATTCTTCACTGATGAAGTATATGAGTTTGTAAGCTTCACTAATTCATCTGCAGGATGATCAACCCAAAGCCACTGAGTGGGTCCTCGATAGTGGATGTACAAATCACATGACTGGTGACAAGAATCTATTGATGGATGCTCCATTATCTCCATCACATCTGAAGCATATCATCTTTGCTGATAA
The DNA here is from genome assembly GCF_018294505.1 of Triticum aestivum. NCBI lineage: Eukaryota > Viridiplantae > Streptophyta > Magnoliopsida > Poales > Poaceae > Triticum > Triticum aestivum. The sequence goes on from NC_057803.1 coordinate 434,096,435, forward strand.
AGGCAAAAGTCAGGTATTGGGTCTAGGTAAGGTTGCGATCACAAAGGATCAACACATGGACAAAGTCATGCTTGTTGAGTCCCTAGGATACAACCTTATGTCTGTCTCTATGCTTTGTGATCTTGATATGGTTGTTGTCTTTGGCAAGTACCGTTGTGTTGTGGTTATGGAAGCTGACAGTTCCAAAGTCTTCGAAGGCTTTAGGAGAGGAGACCTGTATATTGTTGATTTCTCTACAGGACCACAACCAGCCGTGTGTCTACTTGAAAAAGCTTCAGAAGGCTGGCTCTGGCATCGACGACTTGGTCATGGAGGCATGAGGAATTTGCACACGCTTGCGAAGAAGAAGCATGTCATTGGCATTGATCAAATTCCTCAAGGATCACCTATGTGGAGCCTGTGAAGCTGGGAAGATGACAAAGGCCAAGCATCTAGCGAAGACTATCATGACCACCACTCGCCCATTTGAATTGCTTCACATGGATCTCTTCGGTCCTAATCATTATTCTACTGTTTCAAATGAAGCATCTCAATATGGCTTTGTTATTGTTGATGATTACTCTCGTTACACATGGGTACACCTTGTTACTTACAAACATGAAGTGCAAGAAGTCTTCAAACGGTTTTCCTCGAGGGCTTCAACCAACTTTGGTGTGAAGATCAAGCACATCAGAAGTGACAATGGCACTGAGTTCAAGAATTCTGGTCTCGATGACTATCTTGATGAACTTGGTATTACTCATGAGTTATCTGCTCCTTATACTCCTCAGCAGAACGGCATCGTGGAGCGCAAGAACAGGACTCTTGCTGAGATGGCTCGCACTATGCTTGATGAATACAAAACGCCTCGTCGTTTCTGGACTGAGGCAATTGATACTGCATACCACATCATCAGCAGAGTATATCTTCACAAATTCTTCAAGAAGACTGCCTATGAACTCCTCCCTGATAAGAAACCCAATATGAACCAGCACCTGAGGAAACAATCAAGTTCAAGGCTACTGAGGATGTCATTCCCACTGAAGAATATGCTGAATAATAACATGAAGAATGTCGAGCTAATGCACCTGAAGAAAATACTGAAGAAAATGGTGCTGAAGAGAATGCTGATCAAATTCTTCAACGACAACCAGCTCATCCTCACATTGCAAAAGAAGTGCAAGTTGAAAAGATCATCAATGACATCAAAGCACCAGGTCCTCTCACACGCTCAAAAACTTCACATTTATCTAACTTTTGTGGGCACTATGCTTTTGTCTCTATTACAGAGCCCACTAAGGTAGATGAAGCATTTCTGGAGCCTGAGTGGATTCAGGCCATGCAAGAAGAACTACATCAGTTTGAGCTCAACAATGTCTGGCAACTGGTCAAACGTCCAGATCCTCGCAAGCACAATATCATCGGCACAAAGTGGATCTACCGCAACAAGCAAGATGAAAATGGCCTTGTGGTGAGGAATAAGGCACGACTTGTAGCTCCAGGCTACACACAGGTTGAAGGAAGTGATTTCGATGAAACTTTTGCTCCTATTGCTAGACTTGAGGCTATTCGCATATTACTTGCTTATGCTAACCATCATGATATCACTTTATATCAAATGGATGCGAAAAGTGCATTCCTCAATTATAAGCTTAAGGAAGAAGTATATGTTGCTCAACCCCCAGGTTTTGAAGATCCAAAGAATCCTGACAAAGTCTTCAGACTCAACAAGGCCCTCTATGGCCTCAAGCAGGCCCCACGGGCATGGTATGATACCTTGAAGGAATTCCTCATGACGAAAGGCTTCAAACCCGGTTCACTCGACCCTACTCTTTTCACTAAATCTTATGATGGTGAATTGTTTGTGTGCCAAATATATGTTGATGATATTATCTTTGGCTGTACTGACCAACGTTATAGTGATGAATTTGCCTATATGATGAGCGAAGAATATAAAATTTCTATGATGGGAGAGTTGAAATTCTTCTTAGGTCTTCAAATTCGTCAACAACGCAATGGCATATTCATATCTCAGGAGAAATACCTCAAGGATGTACTAAGGAAATTCGGCATGCAAGATTGCAAATGTGTCAAAATTCCTATGCCCACAAATGGCCATCTGTGCACTGATGAAAATGGTATTGACTTCGATCATAAGGTATACCGCTCCATGATTGGTTCTTTATTGTACCTATGTGCATCTAGGCCAGATATAATGCTTAGTGTTTGCATGTGTGCCCGATTTCAAGCTACACCGAAGGAATCACACCATAAGGATGTGAAGCATATTCTTCGATATCTAGCTCACACAACAACACTTGGATTATGGTACCCCAAGGGCTCGGCTTTTGATCTCGTTGGATATTTTGACTCTGACTATGCTGGTGATCGTGTGGACCACAAGTCAACATCTGGTACATGCCATTTCCTCGGACGATCTTTGGTCTGTTGGTCCTCGAAGATACAGAACTGCGTATCACTATCTACTACTGAAGCTGAGTACATTGCCGCTGGTTCTTGCTGTGCTCAATTGCTGTGGATGAAGCAAACTCTCAAGGACTACGGTGTCAACATGAAGAATGTGCCTCTCTTCTGTGACAATGAGAGTGCCATAAAGATTGCTCACAACCTAGTTCAGCACTCGAAGACAAAGCACATTCAAATTTGTCATCATTTTCTTCGTGATCATGTGTTGAAGGGCGACATTTCTATTGAGCATGTGAAGATTGAAGAACAGCTAGCCGATATCTTCACAAAGCCCTTGGATGAGAAGAGATTTAGCAAGTTGCGGTGTGAGCTAAATAACCTAGAATCTTTGAATGTTCTTTGAGAAGGACACTCATCCGTATGCAAAATTGATGACTTAGATGTGCAACACATGAAGAAACGTTTTTCTTCAACCAATGAAGAATAACACTCTTAGTGTGAAGAAATTAACGAAGAATTTGATTCTCAGAACCCTACGATAATTGTACGCGGTGTCTGAAATCATCATTCTTATATGGTGGGTCACGCCACCACCAAAAGTTGAAATTCCTCAATTATTCATATTCTTCAACTTTGCATTGTCTTCACTATTTCCGTCGTTTTTCTTCATTGGCTATATATATATAAGTTTATGTCCTCTACAGCATTCACTTATTGCTAATTCTTCAAGTTGGTTCTTCTGCTAAGTGAATGTGATCGGACCGTTCCCCCTCTATGCTATACTCAACCCAATCTATTCACACATTCTTCATGTGCGTTCTATTTGAAACTCATTCAAAATCTTCATTGTGTCCTTGTCAGCTGAAGAAATTGCGAACGAAACTTTAAAACCTATCTTATCTAAATTTTCGGCTTTACTGCTCAAACCGTTCCGCATCCCACGATATACTTATCCACTCACCCAAAATCTAACACGATCTCCACTTCTCACTACGTGGGTGACACATGTCATGCGGATGAGAAGGGTCAGGGGCACGTTCGTCCAATTTCTTCGGGCGAGCAGTTTTTCACCGTGGCTATAAATACCCCTCCTTCCCTTCCTCACTTCTTTTACTCCGCTCGACCTCTCTCTCCAGCTCGAGCTTCTCAAACCCTAGCGCCACCGCTACTTCATCGCCGCCGGTGAGGAAGAGCTTCACTGCCTCGACCTCGTCGCCGACGTACTCGCGCCGACCGCAGAAATCTTCACTCCGCTGCCGCCGTAGCCGTCTTCCTCCGCCGAGTTAGGGCGTGGAAGATCTACACAGATGAACTTCATCTCTACACCTCACTGTTCGACGTGTTCTTCGTCCAGGGTAATTAAAAGTTACTTTTACTTCCCTCGTTGATTTGAATGATTATCTTCAAAATCTTCAAAGGTGTTTTTCTTCATAGCTTCACACACTAAACACCTCACAAGTCATTTGTTCTTGATTCGTTTCTGTAAGCATCATTTTTCGTCAAGATTCCTCAATTGTGTGGATCTTTGATCTATACAACTCTGGAACCTAAGACAAAGAACGCTTAGTGAAATTCTTCAAGACTCATCTGGTCAAATTCCTCAAACTTGTTCTTTTTGAAAAACCTTCTAAGAACGCATATGACCTCTCCAAATTCCTCGCAACTATACTCTGTTCACAGGTACTCATGTCAGCTGCTGAATCACTAGGTTCTCATCAACTTAACTCATTTGCAACATTCCTCGAAGAAAAGTTGCATACTTCTTCATAGAATTCGATTGTTCAAATTCCTCATCTGAAGAAAATGGCTGATGGTAAAAGGTCACAGAAAGGAGGAAAGAAGCCTAAGGTCATGACTGCCTTTGAAATACCTGAGGACATATACAAAGATTACTGCACTCCTGATGAGGCCAAGTTTGTAAAAGAGGACAAAAATCAGCGCAAGGTGTGCATACAGAGGATAGAAAGGAGATGGGCAAGAGAATGGAGGGAGTACATGTATGTAACTCCAAAGTACATGAAGAAATTCGCACTCAATCCTCCATGCCTAAGAGCTCCATTGGCACCTGGCCAAATAGCTGATCCCACCAGCCTCAAATGCGGTGTGGACTATCCTGATGAGTGGGCCAAGCGCCAAGCCAAATTGGCTAAGCAAGCCAGAGAAGCAGTGAGGAAATTCAATGAAGACTCTGCTGCTGCTGCTGCCTCTGCTGAGGCCTCTGCTATCAAGCCAAAGAAGGATATGTCAAAGAAGCCTACGCGCAAGCCAAGTGCTTCACCCACAATGCCCTCAAGGCCAAGCTCATCAGCAATGCCCTCATGGCCAGAATCCTCAAAGCCCACACGGCCAATTCCTCATGCTGCTCCTGTTCCTCAAAAGTCCTCAGCTCCTCCGCCAAAGTCTTCAACTGTTCCGACAAAGTCGTCAGCACCTGTTCATCTTGCCTCGTGCCAAATTACTGCAGGCATATCTATTGCCTCAGGTGTCTCAGCAAGTTCCTCAGCTGCACCAAGTTCCTCAGCTGGTCCCTCACTGCTGAAGACAAAGTCAACTGCTGGACACGGTCCTCGACCAAGTCCTCAAAAGAAGCAAGTCGCTTTCCAAGTGCCGTCTGAAGAAGACGAAGTTGATGATGATGAACTTGAAGAAATTATCAGAGACAGGCAAGTCAGGGCCGCTAGAGCCAAGGGAACAAATGTGCCACTGCTTTTGGATCCCAAGTTAATCCTCAAATACATTGATGTTTGGCACAAGGACCCCAACACCCCCTTGCCTGATTTCAAGATGACTCCTGGTCAAAGTCACATGTTGACTCACTTCATACAAGAAGAGAAATGGAAATTTGAACAGGGGAGGAGAGTGAAGAAAGCGCAGTACAAGAAAGAGCGCTTTCTAAAGCAAAACGTTCTGAAGCTTTCACCTGAAGAACTTGTTGCTCTCCAATCTGAAATCAAGAAACCGAGTGATGAATTTGATCGCTATTATGCTGACTGGCTGGGAGCCAAAGTCAGATTTGTAAAGATCACAGAATAGTTGACCTCCACTGTTGCAGCCCCAACACAACAGCACATTCCTCAGGCTGAAGCATCTTCTCAGCCTACTGAAGAAAATGCCAGCACCGCTAATGACAATCAGGCTGCTGAAGAAAACGTAAGTTCCAGGGCTGATGACTGCATTCCAGCCACTGAAGAAATTGCTAGGGCACCCACTAGTGGTGCGCCTGAAGAAAATGAAGAAAATCAACCAGATTCCTCTGCTCCTCCTGTGCCTATACCAACTCCAATCCTTCCATCTGCATCAGATGTGAAGAAGACCAAGGCTGCGGAGCGTGCAGCAGTGAAGAAAAGGAAAGCATCAGCTGCTTCAGATTCTTCAGCTTCGAAGAAGATGAAGCCTATGACAAGTTCATTTTCTAATCCCATTGATGTTGTTCCCATCTCAACCAGGCCATCCTTTTGATGAAGAATATGTGATCCCCAGTGGATCTGATGAAGAAACTCCTTCTGCTGCTTCGTTTGAGCAGTTGGATGAAGAAATTGAAGTGGATGCGATCCCTTCAACACCTGTCATCTCCTCGCCCATGCCTCAGTTCATAGCTGAAGAGGCTAGCATTGAAGAAATGGAAGATGAAGATGTGGACGTTGGCTGCTCCACACCTGTAATCAGTGATGAATTCTGGGAAAGTCAGCATCCAAACTCTCCAATGTTCACACCGTTGCAGCAAATACCTCAGTCGCCTGCACCAACTGTTCAAATGGGCTCTAAAGAAACTCACCCCAGTTCATCTATGCATGCGGAAATTCCAGCCACTAGTGCTGAAGAAAATGCTGCCGCTGAACATCTAAAGACGCAGACTGCCACTAAAGAGGAACCAGAAATTCCTCAGCCTGAAGAACCTGCGATTGAGATTCCTGAGGTTGTGATGCAACTCACTGACACTCCTCTGCCGAAGCCAAAGGATCCATTCTCACGCAAGCAAAAGTTCAAGGCTGATGATTTCTTCGGCGAGCACGTATTCTTCGAAGATTACAACCCATATAACTCTCCTCGCATTAGGAAGAGGCATTTCTAGACTGCTAGTCAAGCCAATTTCTATTCCTCAGCGTTGTTCAACAAGGAGAAAATCTTCTATCATGAGCATATTCCTCACATGGACATGGAATCTCTGCCGTGCTTCGCACCAGTCCTTAGTGCTCTTCATGACGCTGGACTGTTAAACTTTTGCTCTGACATCTGCGATTGGAATGAAGAACTGATTCTTCAATTTTATGCAACACTGCACATCACAGGAGATCCTGAAGATGTGAATTCATGGGTGCTGGACTGGATGTCTGAAAATACTCACTACACTGCACCAGCCTCTGATTTGCTTCGTGCCTTACCACTCGGTCCTCCCCTTGAAGAAGCTCGTTGCATCTACAGTGAATCTGAGCTTACAAATCATTACATGTAGGTGCTGGTGAAACCTTTGAAGCCAGGTCAAGCACCAAGAACCAAATTTCTCGTGAAGGAATTGCTTTACGTGCCCAGAACTGTCTACCGTATTCTTACGAGGACAATCAGTCCTATCAAAGGCCATGACTCATCTAATGAGGAAATTGTTGGCATCATGAAGAATCTGGTATTCAACATCGTTCATGGCATCCCTGTCAATTATCACGATTTCTTCATGAGGACTCTGGCAAATGTTGCACTATCTCCATTTGAGCTGAAGCCTTATGCACCTTGGATTATGAGATTCCTCAGGACAAGGTCTTCACTCAACTACAAAGCTGATTTTCAGAATCACCTCAGCTACTTGCCCCCAATTGAAGTCCTCAAGCAGACTTATTCCTCAGTTGATGGAAAGGGCAAGGCACCAGCTGTTTTTGATGAAGGCATTCGTCCATTGGATGGTCAATTTCGCAAAGCTGCCTTTTATTCCACCAATGATGACTCTGCCACACATGACTCTGCCAATGCACCCAAGTCCACTCCTCAAGCCACTGCTCCACGCGTGATGACTGACCGTGAACTTCTGCTTAGTCTTCACCAGAAGGTGGATCAAAATCACAAATGGGTTAAGCATCAGTTTGGTTCACTTCTTCACAACATGACTGCTACACACAATGCAATGAAGAAAAACCATTACTACCTCCATTAAGTCTTCGGTCGCACCTAGGCAATCCTGTCACATCTATATGGTGAAGACGATCTGAAGAAAATGGGTCTCAATGAAGATTTTGACTGGTCTGCACCTCCACCGAAGAAATTCAAGAAGGTCAAGGTTCCTTCTCTGGTGGCTAGCTCATATTCTTCATCATGCGACACTGATGAAAATGAACACTTGGACGACACTGCGGCAGGCCCTACTACAACAAACGACCCCAACAACGCTGGCGCTCCTTCATCAACTTGATATTCTTCAGGGGCGTTAGTCCTCATATTCGAACCTTTTGGTCATTTGATGACTAAGGGGGAGAATTTTGAGTTAGTCTTCAAGCGGGTCTTTCTATATGGGCATTTTTTTGTTAAGTTACAACTCTCGTTCTTTTGAGACTTTTATTGGATCAAGTTGTAAACTTAATCCCGATGGTGCTCTGATACTCTTGATGCATTTTTCTGCATGCTTATTCCTCGTTAAATATTATTGCATGCATGCTAAATTACATCAGTCACCATATTTCATCATGCATTTTAAATTCTTCATTGTGATATGTCAAATGCGTGTATGAATTACAAGATATAGGGGGAGATCTCCATGATTCAACTCTTCAAGTGTGCATTGCTTCAAAAGCAAAATCCTCAGTATGCACATCTTCAGGGGGAGTTCTTCTATATCTTGCAATCAAATTCCTCAATATCAGTATTTACACTTCATATGTTTATCCCCGTTGAAAACTTAACCTATATTGTCATCAATCACCAAAAAGGGGGAGATTGTAAGTGCATCTAGTGCCCCTTAGTGATTTTGGTGTATTGAAGACTTATAGGTTAAGGGACTAATGTGTTTGTGAGTGTACACAGGTCAATAAGTCTATGAGGAGTTTGATATTTACAGAGAAAGTCAACCCCTAAAAATGAAGTTCTTCGACTGAAGACTTTGTATTTCTGAAGACTTTCTGAAGACTTTGAAAGTGAAGAAAATGGTGTGACCTTGAAGACTTAGTATTTATTCGAGGAACATGAAACATGAAGACTTTTGTTTTCGTAGTTTCATTTTCTCTTTCTTGAGTCATAGGAAACACCGTATTGTTAAGGGGGGTCGAGGAAATACTCAGGAAAAATTACCATGTGATGCTTAACTCAAAATCCTACACCTACCAATCCCTTCGAGTGAAGCCATTGGAAATCTCATACAGTTCAGTCAATTTCTTCAGTGACAGAGACGAAGTTCTTCTGGTCTCTAATGAATTTGTTCTGACTGAGGAGTTAGGAATTCGCCAGTGCGGATTGCCTACACAGTGAGGAACATGATAGCCCTGAGGAATTTGATACTGAAATTTCCGACCGTTGCTGTGCTATGCGCCAGCTGTCCCAAAATGTCTATCCACCTAACGATCATATCATTGAAGGGCATTTATGTCTTATCATGTCGGGCTGCTCCCTAGGCTATAAATAGTCGCCCCCTACAACCACTAGCTGGTTGGCTGCTCCGAGAGAAACTGACACTTGTCATTTGAGAGCAACCCATCCTCCGAGGACTTTGAGCGAAAATCATTGAGTGAGGAAAAACCCAAAACCTACAAACCCCAAGTGATTGAGCATCACTGAAGAGATTGATCCTGCATGGGTCCGACGCTTGTTACCTTTGAAGACTGTGCTTCTTCCAGACGGTTAGGCGTCATGGTCTAGAGCATCCAAGAGGAATTGTGGATCACCGAGTGACCGAGTTTGTGAAGGTTTGGAAGTCGCCTGAAGACTTACCACGAGTGATTGAACGAGGTCTGTGTGACCTTAGTTCAAGGAGAATACGGTGAGGACTGGGTGTCCTGAGCTGCGTGTTCAAGACTGGGTGTCCGGGACTTGTGTCCTCGAGTTTAAATACTCAGCCGCTCCAACCAGACATACAACTGAGACAACAGTTGGAACTGGTCTACCAAATCATTGTCTTCACCAAGCTTACTAGTTCCATTTCCTCAACTCTTTCATTTCCTCATAATTGAGTTGTGTGCTTGTTCATATATGTGTTTGAAGACTTTGACTAAAGACTTTCTCAATTTCCTCAGTTCAATTTCTTCAGTCTGTTTGTCTTCATCCTGTGTTATCCTGTGCTTACACTTCCTGTACTCTGTGCCTGTCTTCATTTCATCATGATGACTATGCTTGTATTCTGTTATCTTTACTTTTGAGTACTTATTCCGCTGCTAGTAGTTCTTCACTAAGGAATTTCCTCACCGGCGAATTCCTCAGTGAAGAATTTCATAAAAATCGCCTATTCACCCCCCTCTAGTCGATATAACGCACTTTCATCTACTAGTATCAAAAATGGACGCAAAACAACTACCGCACGAGTTATGTGTTCCTTTTTGGATCAGAAGAGGCTGCGGAGGAGGTACTACGAAGAAACTGTGATGAACTATGAAGAACACACAGAAACCTAGAAACCCTAATGCGGATCTAAGGAGCAGGAAGGTGAACATTTACAACCACAGATCTTCTGCGGAGGGTCACCGCCGTTCTCTGGATCGATTCAGGTTGATGTAGCGGCCGAGGTCGAGGAAGATGAGGTGCTCTACGACGGTGGCGGAGCTCGAGCGGCAGTAGGGTTGCGAGAGGAAGAAGATGAAGAAAGGGAAGAGTGAGGAAAGACCTGGTCGTGCCTATTTATAAGGGGATAAGCAAACATGTAGGCACGAAAATCGAGGAAGACCCAAATAATGATTATCCAGCTAAATGGACGCCTCGATTCTCGAAAGACATTTACGGATAAAGATCTGATGGAGATGACGTCATAGCAGTCTTTCATATTTTCGGAAGATGAGGTCATGGCAGGTTACAAAGCTTTTACAGACAAAGGAAGATGGATTTCGTCTAAATGTTGAAGGTTGACAAGGTGAAGAAGGTTCAAATCAACCAGGGGCCTAATTTTGGGAATATAACTTTCAGGTATGACCCGCCCAGGAGGGGCCGGGTCAACCCTAATGGCGGGTTGTTAAGAGAAGCCCAGTAATATTCAAGGTGATAGTTTATTAAGAATTGTAGAAGGCCTAAGCTCAGAGGCGGCTTAAGGCCCAATATTGTAAACCGCCATATGTAAAGAATGACTTGTAAAGAAAGGCATATAAAAGAAGTGACCGAGCCGGACACGTTTTACGAGCTGACCGGGACTCTATAGGCCACCAGGCGTCAACCCGTGTATATAAGGGGACGACCCGGCGGCGGCTTAGGACAAGAATCAACAGATCGATAGCCAAGCAAGCGGATTCGCTCCTTGGTCATCGAAACCTAGCAATACAACATCAACTGGACTAGGCCTTACCTTCACCGTAAGGGGCCGAACCAGTATAAACCTCTCGTGTCCTTTGTCCCAATTAACCCCTTTAAGCTTCCTAGTTGCGATGGCCCTATGACTAAGTCCTTTCGCTAGGACATCTGCCATGACAATTCCACGATAGGGGTCCTTCCAACACGACCTAGAAATCATCGGGGATAGGCCCTCGTGGGAACCAGGCTGGGGCCGTGTGCGATTGGGCGAGGCATGGAAACGCAATCATTTCCATAGGTATGTACATCCCACATGGTGAGTCCCAGAAATCATTTCCGTAGGTATGTACATCCCACACAGTGAATCCCAGAAATCATTTCCGTAGGTATGTACATCCCACATGGTGAATCCCAGAAATCATTTCCATAGGTATGTACATCCCACACGGTGAATCCCAGAAATCATTTCCGTAGGTATGTACATCCCACATGGTGAATCCCAAAAAATCATTTCCGTAGGTATGTACATCCCACATAGTTCTTTGTGTGGAAATGTTTGTGCAAGGTGGCCTAACGCAAACAGTTCGCTACCGGAAGCCGTGTGTGATTGTTAGTTGATCGAACACGCCTACTTTCTAGAAACCATGCAGGTTGTTTGAGTTCATCGCCCACGGTGCTGTCTGAGTAACTGTTTGCAATAGAAAACCCTAATAAGTAGGGTAATTAGCCTATTATTGATAATCCATGTACTAATCAAACTGATATTTCTTATAAAACATGCCAGATATTTCATATCCGTATAAAAGCAACCAGGATTTCATAATTGAATTACATCAGATAGCTTCGGCACTCAGTTAAGCCATTACACAATAGCACCAAGTTTCACATGCAGCATCAAAAAACTTTGGAAAGTAGCATGATACATGGTAGATAGACAGATGAATCTCATATGGGAAACTGCAGAAGCGGAAGGCAAATATTGAGCCTTCAGTGATGTTGAATGTCCTTGCGACTTTAGGCCAGTGGCTATGGATAATTGCCCTCCCAACCTTCGTCCTCTTCAGCAAGACTTCAATATTGTACCGTGGGTGTTGAATGAATACCTTCCTCGCCTGTTGACCATGCAGGTGGTTTGAGAGGTAATCATCGGTGAACTGCTTTGAGAAGTATTGAAAACAAAGCTATGCATAAATCTCCTGTTGTAAATTTTGAAATGGCGCAAGGGGTAAAAACAAGGTAAAAGAGTTGGTACCATCCTATAGTTTACTAATGTCTTCTTCATTGTGCAAACAAAGATCTTGCTGTTATTCGTCGCAAGATTCTTCATCCTAACAATCTTTCTGAGTTTCTTGACTTGACTGATATTCTTGGACATCTCATTTCCCCATATGCAAAATGGGTCGAACAGTGGGTCTAAGCCTCTGACAGCAGGACCTACATTTGCAAGACCAAATTGTAAGAAACCTAAATATTAGAATGATTCCTGCAACTGCACAATAATGTGCTATAAGCCAAAGGACCCTACTTTAACAAACCTCGATGGTAAACCGCAGTGTCTCCCGTTGTTTCCTTGCAACACACGTAAGGAAGATCTTGATCAGGTTAACTGAGAGTTTCCATACTATCAGTAGAATATGTATTGAGTACAGCCAAATTCAATTGGTGTCACATGCATAACAATACAAAATTGTACCCCTAGCAAATGAAAATCAAATTGCAGAACTGAACGAAATAGTTAAATGGACAACATACCAAATGAACGAAAATAGTTAACTGAGCACGACATTGCAGAGTAGAAACATGTATGAGAAGATAAGAAAGTTAACAAAACAAATAATGCTTTAGAACAATACTACGAAATGTAGCAATTGTTGGACCAAAGAGTTAACTGAACATTACAATTTAGAGGACCAAACTGTTAACTGAACATCAGATTGCATATTAACATTACAAAGGACAAATCACTAGAAGGCACTGGCGGTGGCCTCGAGAAAACATCACGAGCTATATTTTAAAGTAGACAACTGCGCGGCGGTGTCGACGGTGGCCTCAAAGACGAGGTGCTCCTCCAAGATCTGGCGGCCGACACACATGTCAGCCATAGCAACCTCGTTCGCGTGTGCGGCCGCATGCTACTTAGCTCCATGTGATACTGCGTGTAAAATGGCCGTGGTTGGCGCTTAATTGGAGGAGGGGGGCAGTGATTTTGGTGGAAGGTGCTGCTCCGTTAGTCGGGGCATGTGGGACGGGAAAGGAGGAGGATGGTGTGGGTGGGGTGTGGATTACTTGACCAAATCGACGAGGCCGCGCAACAAGAAGAAGGGTCAGCGGCGAGGAGGCCGCGTAGTAAGAAGAAGGGTCGCCGGCGAGGAGGCGGCGCTGCAAGAAGAAGGGTTGCCGACGAGGAGGCGGCTCTGCAAGAAGAAGGGTAGCCGGCGAGGAGGTGGCGCTGCAAGAAGAAGGGTCGCCGGCAAGGAGGCTGAGCTGCCCGTAAGCAGCAGTGAAGGTTTGAACATGGAAAGCAAGGAGGAATGGTGGAAATGTGGCTTTTGGTAGGAGGGAGGGGGCGGGGAGATAGATATTTCCACGGTGGCAAAAAAAATTCGCTCGGTGCCACGAGAATCTGGTGCACAAGTGTGGTTCAAGCGAGGGCGGTGGACTGTAGACGACGAAGCTTCCTGCGTAAGCCAGACAAGACGGTGCGCCAAGATATTTTATATCGCATCCCACACGATTATTTCTAGTATACTGTCTGTGGTATACCTGATTTTTTCATTATGTTTTGAAAGACAAAATGGTGTTACGGAGGGAAAGGATGGTGTTTGAATTGCTAGAACATTTACGTACAGTGAACATACAACTAGTACATGAGTGTCGTGTTTAAATTTGGAATTATTCTAGGTTCGTTTGGATTTTTTATGCATTAATTGAGTTTCTGGGCATTTAATGTGCATACTTCAAATTTTAACTACAAGCACATGCTCCAATGCACCAAAGTTTGCTGAAAAATCACATGTGTGTCTTTGGGTGAATTTATAGGTCCCATGCAAGAAGTGGGAAGAAAATTCAAACATCTGAGTGTCGTGGCTCGACCAGAATGATTGAGAAACTTGGTTTTTTAATTCCTGTAAATCCAAAACACGACTGAAAATCATGAAACTTGGCATGGTGTCAAGTCATGGCACCAACATGCCGCAGTAATTTTTTTGGCCGAATTGGGACAAGCTTTGGTGTAATCTTCTTGCAAACCGGAGCTTCCCTCAAGAAGGCTCGTGGTTCTGAGAGGGAACATGTCACCTCCGTGTGCGAAATGGCATACGTACACTGCCTTCTCCAGCCTTAATTTTTTTACACAGGCAGATTAGACAAAATAGAAGTATGGTGCTAAATTTTGGAATTATTCCATGTTCGTTTGGCCTTTTATACATTAATTGAGTTTCTGGGCATTTAATGTGCATAATTCAAATTTGAACTACAAGCACAGGCTCCAGTGCACCAACGTTGTTTGAAAAATCACATGTGTGTCCATGGGTGAATTTCCAGGTCCCATGCAAGAGATGGGAGTGAAATTCAAACATCTGGGCGTCGTGTCTCGGTCAGAAAGATTGAGAAACTTGGTTTTTTAATTCCTGTAATTCCAAAACACGCTTAAAAATCATGAAACTTGGCATGGTGTGATGACATGGCACCAACATGTTGCGGTAATTTTTCTGTCCGATTTGCGAAGGCGCACACATTAACAATCAACAAAGTCATTTTGGAACAAGTGCTGTCACGTTACAAATGGGAACCACAAGTATTATTGAAACCGTGGGCGTTCGACTTACCAATTACGTGCGGCCACATGTCCCTTTTTTTATTGGCTAGGAGGTGTCGTGCGGAGTAGCTATTTGAGTACGGAAGGCGTGCGATCAGACCCCTACGTGTGCTCATCGGGAGGAGAGCCCTTTTGACCGCTACCCGCTGCGCACCTCCCTCCCAACATCTCCATTAATAGCGCCCGAGCACCTGTTCTACGACATGGCTATATGTCTCACTAGATTGAGATTTAAGAGAGAAAAATGAAAATCTGGAAAGAAAGTTTTGCACGGATCTTGATGTAAGATCCGACGGACCTGTATAGCATCAACTGCGGCTTATAGCAAGCATGATGAATATAAGGACGATGACATTGGATAATAATTGTCTTACATATTTATAAACATAATTAAAAAAGCCACATGTGGCAACGCCCCATATACACGAGGGCAAAAGAAGAAGGAAGACAACTAGTCTCCGCGGCGGGCGGCGATGAGCTCTTTCTTGTCCTCAAGATGCTGGTTGAGAGCATCCATAGATTCCTCCACCAGCCTTCTGCGCTCGATGCGCAGCATGGCATTCTCGTCCATAAGTTTCTCGACGATGACAGCGGTCCTCTTCAACAAGGCAGTGGTATGCTACTGCTGCTCCGCACTTCCGACGATCTTCGTCCTCAGCAGGTCGCGCTTGGCCCGGAGCTTCGCATTGCTCTCATTTAGTTGCCGGATGACGTTAGAAGACTGTTCAAATGAGGCTTGTAGGTCATCCTGCAACCTCACCCACCTGGAGATCTGATCCATCTGCCTAAGGATGAGGGCACACATGCGCCTGTAAGAGTCCTTGCTTGCCCGCGAGGCATTTTCCCAGGCCATCACGGCGCGGGAGGACATCTCTGCCGCATTCGCAGCACGGCGGGACATCTCTTTGTCTTCGGCAGCGCGGCCGAACCAGTTTGCTGCTAAGACGGCAAGGCGGGTCCTCCATGCTGCTTCGACGGTGCGGTGGGACCTCTCTGCTGCTACGGCCGTGCGGCGGGACATGTTGGCTGCTTTCGCGGTGAGGCGGGACATCTCTCGTGCTCCCGCTTCCAGACTCGCCTCTCCCTGGTGGCAATCTCTCGACCCAGAACTCACGCTGGCCATGGAGAACGCAAGGGAACGATGATGAATGACTTGTTTGTTTTTGAATTTTTGTGGATGAGGAGTTGAGGAGGAATGTGCAGTCATCTTGGAGTAGTAGTATTTATAACCACGTAGTAATACACTCCTAAGTGGAAAACCATTTAGGTTTTGATCGGTGTGAACATGTTTGCAATTTGGAATGTGACGGGACGCGTCCTCCCTGTTCTTCTAAAAAAAATGTGACGGGACGCATGCTCAAAATTTACTGACGGTTATAAGTGCGGCACTATTCACGGAAGGCGTAACGTGGGCACGTACGCCTTCTCGACCGCGTACATGGCGTTTGCACCATAGGGTGCACCGCAATAGGCAATGTCAGCACCATCGCGCACGGTTCTTTTAATTAGAATGTGTGTGCCTGTATAGCGCACACACATTGATCTATCTAACTGTTTCAGTTTGTTGTGGCTAATCGCAAATAGTTCATCCATGTGAAGTGTATGCCATCAATCGCAGACACTTTGACTTGGCTGACCCATTTCTGTTCTGTTGCCTAATCACAAACAGTTAATCCTTCTGAAGCGTATGCCCTTAATCACACACACCTTGATCTGGTTGACCGTTTCTTTTGCGTTGCCTAATCACAAACAGTTCATCCGAGTGAACCGTATGCTGTGTATCACACATGCCTTCATCTGGCTGCCCGTTTCTTTTGTTCCTCCTCATTGCAAACAGTTGATTGAACTGAACCGTATACCCTTCATCGCACACGCAACTAAAATCTAAACCATGTTTGATGCATCCGTCATCGCAAACATTTTACACATTTCTGGCGGTTTTCATACAGCACCGTTTGCGATTATGGCATCGCACACAGTTTCTCGAAGGGTCTCTGATCGTAGTGTCGCGTTAGCAGCATCCTGCAGTAGTGGTAGGAGATACACGCAAGTCTCCAATCTATGCACCCGCACAAACAATATGTCGGCATTCTGGGAACCGGGGTACCCAGACTTGCCTGCTTGAGGCCCACGTCGTGGCTCCATCAACGGCCTGGTACGACCCATCTTTAGCATGAGCTACACAAGACCCTCGCGAGGGGCCAAGCCTCACGAGACGGACGATGCTAAGACCTCCAGAAGGAGCGGCCTCCTTAGGCTGGCTCCTAAGGAGCAGAGATTTCTATGCAAGCCCTCCCCTCGTGAGGTTCGGATGATGCAAGCCATGGCGACCAAGGCCAGGCGGGCACCTGCGGGCGCAGTACATCAAATTTCCTCTTTGGTGCTAAAGAGGCAAGCACAGCCGTGGAGTCCCAAGGCATCAACCAAAAGGTTTCCATTTATGTGCAACAAGACCAAGACCGCCAGGACGGCAGGACAGAGGTCATCACCGAGCCCACCATGGCATCACGACTAGAAGCTTTGCAGGCGAAGACCACCTTTCGTCAGGATAAGATGTACTAGTTGTCTCCCTTCAGATTTGTCCATTATGGGATCCCTTCCTGCCTTCGTTTTGGGGGAAGAGGACCAAGGCCACTGTAAGTATAGCCTAGCCACGACCATAGGGGGGACGGATCCAGAAGAACGGGGACGGATCATTCAGACCACCCTCCCCAGCTTGCACAAACACAAGAACACACCTCCTAAGGTTGTTCTACCACTGTACTAGTTCATCCTCAACCCGCCTCGAGGCTAATCCACCACAAAGCAAGAGTAGGGTTTTACACCGCAAGGTGGCCCGAACCTGGGTAAACTACTTTGTCCCATTTCCTTCCAATACATCGAGCTAGGCCATGAGATTGACGAGTTCGCAGACTAGGGAGGTTGGGTTCTTCACACACACCCCAGGGTTTGAAGCTATCTAGGGTCTGCTGAGCCCTGAATCTGACATTTTGCGTGCCAGGTAGGGTTGCATCGAAGATTCACCTCTTCGCCTGATGTACTCTGTCCGCACCGTTCGACTCTCATGGCGGGCGCCGCTCCACCGACCACACCGACGAGTGCGTTCGGAGGAGCCATGGGCCTCCGGGCTTTCACCCCCGCTTTGCGCCGGGTGTAGTGGCCGCCCAAGTTCAGGCTGGAGCTGCCGCCTCGATATGATGGCGCACCGAATCCAGTAGGGTTTCTCCAGGCATATGCAGAGGCTGTTTGGGCGGCCGACGATGACGAAAAGGCCATGGCGAACTGGCTTCCCATGGCCCTTACAGGTGTGCCGCGCGCCTGGCTCCTGGGCTTGCCAGAGTCTTCGGTGGCCTCCTGGGAGGAGCTGTGCAACCTCTCCATCGCGTGCTTCGTGGCGCCAGCACCTCACGCCGTCATGGCCCTCCTCAGCGGCTCACAGGCGCCGGCCTCAGACCGCCATTTCAAGCCGTTCCTCTGCCAGATAGGTGCCGCCCATGCGCAGCAGGGAGCTCCTCCGGGCTGGGTGGCGCCTAAGGCCAACCTCACCTTTGACTCAAGGGACCACCTCACAACCATGGCTGGCGTTGGCGCGCTTTCGATGCTCTCCACCCCCACCATCTCCAATGTAGCAGTGACCAGGACCCTCATCGCCGGCGGCGCCGGCCTCAATGTCCTCTCCGTGGAAGCATTCGACCTGCTTCATGTGCCCTACGGCTGGCTCCGCCCCACCAAGCCTTTCTCCGGGGTCGTTGATGGCTCCACCTACCCCTTGGGGAAGATTCGCCTCCCCATCACCTTCGGCACCCGCGACAACTACCGCACCGAGCTCATCGACTTCGACATTGCCCACATAGGCCTGCCGTACAACGCCTTTCTCGGGTACCCAGCCTTGTCCAAGTTCATGGCGGCGACCCACCCTGGCAACAATCTCATGAAGATGCCAGGGAGCAACAGTGTCCTCACAGTGGCGGGGGATAGCAAGGATGCGCTCTCGGCCCTCAAGCTCGTCTTCAGGGCCACGGCAAGCACGCGACCAAGCGAGGAGGGCACGAACAAGGGCCTAGGGTGGTCTGAATGATCCATCCCCGTTCTCTCAGGATCGGGTCGAAACGAAGCAGGTGCTGGTCGATGAACACGGGGGGGGGGGGGTCGGGCTCTACCTTCACCATAGGCGCCGACCTCCCTCCGGACCAAGAAGAAGCGCTGGTCAGCTTCCTCCATGCGAACAAGGACGTGTGTGCATGGGAGGCGGCGGACCTGATCGGGGTCCCACGTGGGGTAATCGAGCACCACCTGATGGTGTGCCCCAACGCGCGCCCTGTAAAGCAGAAGGCGCGGAGGCAAGCCCCGAAGAAGCAGTCATTCATCGTTCAGGAGACCCGCAAGCTGCAGGAGGCCGGAGTCATTCGGGAAGCGTAGCACCCAGATTAGCTCGCGAACCCGGTCACCGTCCCCAAGAAGGGTGGCAAGGAGCGCATATGCGTTGACTTCACCAACCTCAACAAGGCATGTCCTCAAGACCCCTTCCCTCTCCCGCGCATCGACCAAATCATCGACTCCACCGTCGAGTGCGATTTACTATGCTTTCTCGACGCCTTCTCGGGCTATCACAAAATTAATATGGCGGTGCAGGATGTTGAGAAGATGGCTTTTTCTGACCCCGTGTGGGGTGTACTGCTACACGTGCATGCCTTTTGGGCTGCGTAATGCTGGAGCAACCTTCCAGCGGCTAATGCACATCGCCTTGGGCCAACAGCTCGGGAGGAATGCCGAGGCGTACATCGATGACATATTGGTGAACTCTCAGAAGGCGAGAACGCTTATCTAGGATCTGGAGGAGACTTTCGCCATCCTGCGCATGGTAAACCTGCGGCTCAACCCAGAGAAATGTGTGTTCGGCATCCCATCTGGCAAGCTGCTGGGCTTCCTGGTGTCACACAGAGGGATTGAGGCCAATCCAGAGAAAGTCAAGGCCATAGAAAGGATGAGCTCGCAACAAACCCTCAAGGAGATGCAGAAGCTGGCGGGTTGCATAGCCTCGCTCAAGCGCTTCATCTCCAAGCTGGGGGAGCGCGCCCTCCCCTTCTTCAAGTTGATGAAAAAGAAGGGCCCATTTGAGTGGACTCCGTAGGCTGACGCAGCCTTCCAAGACCTCAAGAAGTACCTCAACAGCCCGCCGGTGATGGTAGCGTCGCACCCCCTTGAACCTTTGGTGCTCTACCTGGCCGCCACGCCTCACTCTACAAGCGCAGCGCTGGTGGTGCTCCACGAGGAGCGCCCAATCAAGGGCTCGCAGGGCAGCACCTCGCACCCGGTTGAGGCGCCACGGCCTTAGGATGACACTCCTGAGGCCTCAGCCGCCCCACCGATCGACGAGGCTCTTGAGGATGGCGTCCACAAGGCCGTGGCAGCCCCGACAGATGACAAGGCTCCCGAGGCCCCCAGCCTCGAGAGGGACGGGACCACGCCAATGCCTCCACCCTCGTCAAACACTTGGTGTACTTCGTCAGCACGGTGTTGCGCGACACGCGGGCGTGCTACCCCATGCCACAGAAGCTGCTGCTCGCTCTCCTCGTTGCCTCCCGAAAGCTACACCACTACTTCCAAGGCCACCCCATCAAGGTTGTCTCAGCTTACCCCCTAGAGAGGGTGCTCTGAAGCCCTAACTCCACGGGGAGGGTCGCTGAATGTAACATTGAACTGTAGGCGTTCCAGTTGGAATTCAGCACCACCATAATCATCAAGGGTGCGGCCCTCGCCAACTTCGTGGCGGAATGGACCGACGTTCCCAACTGAGAAGTGGGCGAGGATCGCTCCCTCTCGCTTGGAAATGAAGCACCAGATGGTTGGGTCATGTACTTCGATGGTGCATTTGCGTGCCAGGGAATGGGGGCTGGAGCCGTGCTCATCTCGACCACCCAGGACAAGCTCTACTACGCCGTGTAGATCTGCTTCCAGCAGGGCGAGAAGGTCTCCAACAACATCACAAAATACGAAGGCCTGATCGCCGGCCTCAAGGCTGCGACGGCCTTAGGAGTGAGGCGCCTCACCATCAAGGGCGACTCCTAGCTCCTCGTCAACTTCTCCAACAAAGCATAGAAGCTGAAGGACGAGCACATGGAGGCATACCTCGAGGAGGTACGTAAAATCGAGAAACTATTCTTGGACCTAGAATTGCAGCACGTGCCACGCGACACGAACTAGGAGGCGGACGACATTGCCAAGAGGGCGTCTCAGAGTCTACCTCAGGAGCCTGGCGTCTTCGAGGAGCGGCTCTTCAAGCCATCGGCAGCTCCCCCCGCTACGGGATCGGCATCGCCTCAGGAGGGGCTCCCTCCAGCACCCCCTTAGGCGCCCTAGCTTGTGGCCCGACCTCGGGAGCCCGCCTGCTCCTTGTGCTTGAGCCTTAGGAGGGGTGCTGGACCGAGGAATTCAAGGCATACGTACTCCAAGGCACCTTGCCGGAGAAGGAGGAAGACGCAGAGCGTGTGGCCCTCCAGGCCATTGCGTACTGCATCCAGGATGGTGAGCTCTACCGGAAACGGCCAAATGATGTTTCTCTATGATGCATCTCTAGGGAGCAGGGATGTGAGCTGTTGGCCGACATACATGGCGGGGACTGTGGGCATCACTCTTCATTGCGCACCCTCGTGGGCAAGGTGTTCCGCAGTGGATTCTACTGGCCCACGGCACTCAATGATGCCACCGAGCTGGTAAGATCTTGTGATGCCTGTCAGTTCCATGCCAAGCAGATCCACCAGCCCGCTCAGGGCCTCCAGACCATCTTGCTCTCATGGCCATTCGCGGTTTGGGGGCTAGACATCTTGGGCCCATTCCCTAGAGCGCCCCGGGGCTACTGCTTCCTCTACGTCACTGTCGACATGGGTAATATAACCCTGCCAAGTTTGAGCATAGACCTCAGGGGGGAAATAGGACTGGTCATCAGTCTCTGTGTCCTCCTCTAAGGAGCTCTCTATAACCAGCAAGATGTCTGCTTCAGCAGGTAGCATTGTCTACTCTAAATACCTTGTTTTCACTCCAGATACTTCCATCACCGCTTCAAATGGCTGATGCACAGGAAGAGTAGTTGAATATACAAATGTTGTCGCCAAGTGGAACACGTAATACAAAAAAATGATAGCATGATATAATTCACATACATGATGATTGGCTAAATAGCATGGCATTGCATAATTCACATATATAATGCCTTTGCAACAAGATAGCATTGTATAATTCACATATATAATGTCTTGTAATAAGATGGCAATGCATAATTCACATATATGGTAATTAGACACTAAACAGGTGGCATTCACACAAAGCATGTCTAAACTAATCAAATGACATAGCAATGCGAGACACCATACGCACGATATGAGCAACATAACCCTGCCAAGTTTGAGCATACACCTCGGGGGGGGGGGAATAGGACTGGTCACCTGTCTCTGAATCCTCCTCTGAGGAGCTATCCGTAACCAGCGAGATATGCGCTTCATCAGATAGCATAGTCTGCTCTGAAGACCTTGTTTTCACTCTAGAATTTGCCATCACCGTGTCAAATGGCTGATGCACATGAAGAGCAGTTGAATGTAATAACATTGTTGACAAATGTAATATGTAACGAAAAAAGGATGGCCTGATATAATTTACATATAAGATGACTGGCTAAGCAGGATGGCATTGCAAAATTCACATATATGATGCCTGGCTAAACAAGATGGCATTGCATAATTCACATAAACGATGAATAAACTAAACAGGTGGCATTCGCACAAAGGATGTCTAAACTAAGAAGATGACATATTTGATGTATAAAGTAAGCAATGCAAGACACCATATGCATGATATAACCAACATCAGCATGCCAAGTTAGAGCGAAGATCTCAGGGGGTAAATAGGAGTTGTCTTCTCCTTCTGAATCCCCCTCAGAACAGATATCTTCCTCTCGATTACAATCCAAAATGCATGGAGGGGGGGCTGCCTTTGTGCCTACCATGGAGCGACGTCTGCATGAAATTTTATTGCCACACAAGGCTCATCTCTTTTGCTCTACATGTTTAGTTCCATTGTTTACAATAACTGTCATGCATAGGAATAAAACATAGTGAGATTATGTAAGGAGTGCATGCAGAAATCCAGAGTGATGGTAGCAACATGTGGATAGACCCAAAACCAACAATAGCAGGCAGATAATGGCTTCAGTTAAAAAATACAGATAATGGCTTCTTTACTGTTTGTTTCCCACCCAACATGAAACTCATAGTAGACACCGGAGATTAACCAGATAGTAGATAGATACTATTGATAGAGGCCCCGATATGTACCCCATAACCATTTAAAAACTCAGGTTTGACCATTAGTTTGGAGCTGACTCGGAGTCTAATCGGTGAACAGGACGATAAAGTAGCATGTAATATTAAGCGATGCATAATGTAAGCAGACACGAAAGAGTGTGACCTCTCTTGCGGACCCGTGTAGTCCTCGAGGTCATCTGCTCGGTTGATGATGGCAGTGCAGTTTTCATGGCTGCCAGCGGCGGGGAAGAAGATCTGAGGCGGCGAAAGACATTCTGGAGGCCGGATCCCTGCTGTGCTGGACCCTTCTGTCGTTGGAGCAGCTGAGCTGGGGTGGACAACGACGCAGCAGGAGCGGGACAAACCACGCAAGGTTTTCTTTGACAACTATCTATAAGAGAAGTAATTCTGTAAGGGCTCGTTTGAATTGGAGGATTCCAACAATACAGGGATAGGAAATAGACAGGAATAGGATAGGAATGCACGTGCAAAACAGAGAATTTAAAAACATAGGATTTCTGCCAATCTGGGTGTTTGATTCACAACAATTGGAAGATCACAGGATGCAAAGAAGCATGGTGAGATTAAGTCAAACCACAAGAAAATGTACGGTTATAATGCTATTATGCTACTATCTCTTAGTCTTGTGCTTCATGAATAGGAATTTGAAAAGGAGGACAAGTGAAAATTAAAATTCCTATGTTTTTTCTTTCAAGGAGACACTAAAGGAACAAATCCGTGTGCTCAGTGGACAATATATATAACATGTAGAGTAAAAAAGATATGCAACAAGTGTACAACCTCTTTGGCGAAGCCATGTCGATCTCAGCGTGATTGGGTTGGCCGGTGAGGATGCTCTGGCTGACTTGGCTATCGGAGGAGGGGAAGAAGATCTTAGGCGTCTGGAGATGGAGCCCGAGGTACTGCTCCGCTGTGATGGAGGGTTTCGTTGTTGGAGCAGCTCCGGTGAGTTGTACGACACCGAGGCTGAAGCAGGACAAGAGAGACAACGAACAACATTAACCTGAGTGGAATTCTAATAGCATCTCCAATACATGACGTAAAATACATAACCACAAAGTGCTAGATGTAAAATACATCAGCCGCTCATCTCTGAACTTAACTGTCGAAACTGAACTTAACTGTCGAAACTGAACTTAACTCTCGTAACTGAATTTTGCTGTCAAAACTGAACGCACTAGCAAGGTGAGGCTACATGTCGGTCGACTGACTTTTTCATCTCTCATCAGTTGATTTTGCAGCCGTTGGATACGAAATCAAGGGCCTGCGGTTCATCTTCAACCTCCACCCCCTGAGCCGGCCAAACAGCAGCCCCCCGCCGCCCGCGGCCGGCGGTGCGCCGCCCCGCCCGCCTCGAAAACACTCCCCACCGCCGGTCAGCTGCCGCCCCGGCCATCCCTCTAGGCCCCCCCGTGCCGAACTTTTTCTCCGGCGATCCCCACGCCACCGCCCCGCCAACGCCCCGCCACCGTCGGCGACCACCGCCCCCATCCTGAACCCTAAGATAGATAGTGGGGTACCTCTCCGGCGAGCCCCCCTCCCTGCTGCGGCTGGTTCTTCCTTCACCCCGGCGGCATCGGAGTGAAGTGTAGCTAAATCGGAGCAGCATCGCAAGCAAGAGCAAGAGCGAGAGCAGCAGCGCGAGCAAGAGCAATAGCAAGAGCAGACCAGGCAGGGGACCGAGAGCAAGAGCAGAGCAGCAGCGCGAGCGAGTGCTAAAGCAGCAGCAGGTCCTACTGATGTGGACGTCGCCGCCGAGGGAGCGACGCCGTGGAGGAAGTGGCCGGCGACGCCGCCGTGGATGGAGCCGCGCCGTGTCGGGTCGGGACCGAGCGCCGGCAGCACCGTGAGATCGAATCAAGAAGAAAATGCGGTGATTAGTGTACAACCTCTTTGGTGGCGCCGATTAGGCCGCAGCTTCATCCGAGGAAACGGTGACGATGATGCTCTTCCGGTGGTGCAGGTAAAGATGGCGGTGTGGGAATGGAGGTGGCGCGAAAGACGGGGGGAACGTCGGGGCAGCTCCTTGGAGGTGGAGGACGGGGTGGCTGAACCAGCGGGACGATGAGATCGACGACGGATCCTCATCCGGTACGGTGGATGAGGGACGTCGAGGTGTTGTTGTGGACGACGTCGTCGGGGAAGAGGCTCTGGCTGGGTGGCGGACGGAGCAGGGTGTGGGGTTTCGTCGCGGGTTTTTGCAGCCTCGGTGTATGAATGGGTGGGCGGATGGGATGGCAGTGGGGAACCATGGCTTAGAGACACGCTTGTCCAAAATGTGGGGTAAGTTACGAAAGTACCCCCACCGATTTGAGGTGGTTCTTTAGGTTCAGGGGTACCACGGGCATTTCGCGTGTCGGGATTTCACAGGAGGTGGGAGTTTTCACGCGCGTTGTAATTTCGGAATAGCAAGGCGCGGGTTGAGATGGAGGGAGTTGTCGGAGCACAACGAGACAAAGATATATCTTAAATATTTTGGGCTAACAAGGTGCGGGTTGAAATTTTCGGACAAGCCTAACGTGTACTGTACCAAATCAATGCGCCCTACAAATGTCATTCAAAACTTTGAATTCATGTTATGTTCAATTAAAATATTTCTCTACGTGTATAATGCATGCAACCTACTACTCAAATGAACGTTTTAGTGCATTCCAAACGTATATACTACCTTCAATATGAACTAAATTTGAATTCGTTTCTCTATTTGAATAAGATCTACAGTAATGATTGTTGTGAAGTCAAAGCATTTGAATTCGTTTATCTGTTTTAATAAGATCTACAATCATCATTATTGTCAAGTTAAACCATCGTTTGTGTATTATCTTCACAGCACACCACATGATTAGTCTCGAGTTACATATGAACTATGTGTACTATATGAACTCGAACTAGATTTTTTGAATCCACTTTATTTTGATTTCAAATCACATTACATTTCTAGCTCTAGATAGATCTTCATAATCTAAACCATGTCTCATATGTATAATGTGTTTATCACATTATGTATGGTGCCCCACCCCCTACGCCTACAAGTATTTAGATGTGAGTTGCAAACACCACACATTACCACAATTCAAATAAAATGTGAGAATGTTGATATATAGTATTGTTTAGATTGTTCGATATTTAGTTGTAAGCTGCAAACACCACACATTATCACAAATTCAAATAAAATGTGAGATTGTTTGATGTATAGTATGGTTTAGATTGTTCGGCATTTAGCTGTGAGTTGCAAACAACATGCATTATCACATTATGGTATAACATGTGCACATCACATGTATCACCGCTATATTCATGCATGCAATGTTTAAAACACTATGATCACCTATTCAAATATATGAATCCTCTTTCATATCAAATTATGATCTTTGTTAGTCTCTTACACCCACACAATCCTCTAACCTTTGTAGCTACCACTAACTTTCTCTCGTGCATGCACACGCCCTCCTCGCCCTCCCCTCCCTCGGCATTCTATCCACTGGGCACATTCATTTTTTTTCTTTAGGTCGTTCCCCCAGAGTCTCCACAACTCCTTTTCAACACACATCGATCGATAAACCTCTCCAGCGATGCCTGCCTACAACATACAAACACACCTTCAATCTCCTCCTTTATGTGTCCTTGCCTCGTGTCTCTCATACGGTCAGACACACGTGTAAACTCTCGCCCCTCTTTTCATCGCTCTCACAACCGCACACTCCTCCCCCTATCTAGCTAGTAGTTGGGCCTCTCGCACCACCTCCTAGCTCCATTCTCTCTGTCTATCTGTCTTGCTGGGCCTTATTTGCCTCTAACAAATGGACGTACACCGACCGATCTCTCGCTATACATATAGCTAGCTAGGTCCTTATAACTCGTTTTTACCCACACGTCAATCGATCTACCAAATTAGTTGTGTCTCTCCCTTCCTCCGACAAACAACAATTGATCTACCGATCTTGTTAGGTTTGCTTACCAAACACATGGTTCCCCTTCATCATCCATGGATGCGTCCCGACAGATCTATCATGCACAGGCACACACAGAAACACATCCCCACTCTTATTGATAACATTGCAGTTCCACCCTCAATTTGTCTACTAGGCCTCTCCCACCATCTTCGAGAAGCAACTCCATCACCCATCCAGCACTCTACCCCTCTCCCTCCCTCTCCCTCCCTCTCTCTCTCCTCTCTCTCTCTCCCATCATATTTCCCGTCCTTAAGTTATGTATGGATGTCGACCGATCTCCCTCAAGACATAGCTGGGTCTCTCCTTCTCAACACATATACGAGTCGTTCTACCTCTATAGTTAGGCCTCTGCCTACCCCTCCCACCACCCCCTCCCACCCACACACACCGATACATTGAGCGCTCTAGTCATGTCTCCCTGCCACACACAAACTTGACGTGTGCCCTCTAATTTTCCAGTAGGCCAGTCGCCCGATATCTTTGACTTGTACACACACACACAATTTTGATGGCTCTCTTCATCAATCTCGCACCCACCCACTTGATCCTCTCTTTGACTCTATCGGTAGCTATGACCCCTCCCTCTCTTCTCGTGGGTTGCTCGACCCTCTATGTATGATATGGATAGGCCTCCATTTCACACACATTGCATGCAAAATTTTGTTTGAGATGTCATCGACACATATTCCCACAAATAATTCATGAAATCAACCCCCCACCCCACCCCCACCCCAAAACAAAAAACACTCACGAACGCGGTTTGTATCTCTCACACACACGTACACCCGTGCACGAAGAGAAGAGGTGCATGCACGACGCACGTACTCCCGTCTCTTTCTCAACCACACCCGCGCGGGTACACGGTGGAGCTCATTTCTGTACGAAAAAGGCAGCCCACGTGGTAATTTGGCACATGTACTGGTTGTCCACTTGGTGGAGGGAGGATCGTCTACCATGGGTGAACAAACAAATTGCGACTTGACGTGTTATGTTAAAAAAAGAGGCAAACCATGTGGGGCCTACCTTATACACTGCAGTACTTTTGATGTGTCCCGTCAACTCGCAGAATGAGGAGAAGCTTGCTTAGTACGCCATCTCCCCCGCCCACGGGCGCGGTTGCTCACAGGATGAGGTGAAGCTTGCTTACTACGCCTTACGCCCGCTCCCTCGCCCATGCGTGCGGTGGCTCGCAGGACGAGGAGAAAAATTTACTACTCCCTCTATTTACTCATCGTCCCTACTACCTTGGTTATAGAGATTATATCATATTGTTTGGAATATATATGTCCTTTAGTAGATTTCAATATGAACTACTAGTACATACTCCAAACACTGATGTATATAGACGTATTTTAGAGTGTAGATTCACTCATTTTGCTCCATATGTAGCACTCTCCCTCGCCCCTCGACCCTCGCCCATGTGGTGGACGTGCAGCAATTCATTCGGTCTCATATAACCAGAACGATATATACTGCACTACCATTATTGCTCGACTTCCCGAAGAGGCGAAGAGCCAATCGCAAGGTCAATATTTTGGAGATGCCAAGTGCAAGGTTATAGGAGAACGAGTAGTAGGTGCCACTCATTTATAAATAAAGTTTTTTTCCTTCAGTGGAACATACATAATATGATAGGTTCATATGGAGAGAAAAGGAAACCGCTCCACTATATACATAGTCAGGACGGGCCAGCCTACACGGTTTCTTGCTGGGGTTGCTCTCTTCACACTCTCTCACACAAAACGACTTTGGCCACATATCTAACATCCCGGCGGATCACGTCCGCTTGGGGAAGGGGTGGATGCTTAGTGTAGATGCGGTGGTCGTCGCCGACGGTGAAAACCCACTGTCGGCACGTCTCGATCAGGGGTCCCCACCGTTCTCTCTCACAAAGCCGGTGAGGTTGCCTTCGTCCCTTGCCCACTGCCGCGACGTGGGTAGTTGCCGCCTCCCGCCGCCCTCCTCAAGGTTGAGCTACGTCCCTCAGGTACAACTCCCTTTACAGCCGGCTTGCACCACTGCTCCAGCTGTCCACATCACTCCCTGTGGATATTTCTCTACTTCTTTACCCCGCACATACCTCTACTGGCTTCTACGTACTGTATTTGTGATGAGTTTATGTCTCATCAACTAGTCCCAGTAATCTTATTCTAATCACGCTTGTTCAATTTCTTTACCACAGGGATGCTCATCTCAATTTTGGTGAAACTTCACAAAATGATCCGATGGTCAAAATCTTGCAAACTTCATTTATTAGGAAGCTCGAACATTGCCAGCAAATTAAAGCCTGGTCAGGGTTCACGGTTCAAGGGCTAGGGACTGCATGGATCTTTTTTTTCTTTAGCTGCCTCTGTTCCAAAATAAGTGTCAACTTTAGTAGTAGTACAACTTTGTACTAAAGTTTGCACAAAGTTGAGAAACTTATTTTGGAACGGAGGGAGTACATATTTTCTAGGATCTGTCAATCATTGAGATGCAATAGCATGCATGTTAGTCTCCTTTGTATTTGATGAAATGTTGCAATGGGCAACCTTGGACGCAAGATACATGTAACAGAAGCTGGAGGCTTCATAGCATTGTAGAAATTTATCTCGCTGATAAATTACAGTACGTACTATACTAGTACTTCCTCTGTTCCTAAATATAAGTCTTTGTTGAGATTTCACCATGAACCACATGCGGATGTATATAGATGCATTTTAAGTGTAGATTCAATCATTTTGTTCCGTATGTAGTGGAATCTCTACAAAGACTTATATCTACTAGTAATAGCTAGCCCCCACTACTAGGAATTCTCTATCCTCTCCTTGAGCCACGTCATCAAAATTGGTGTAGCCGTTAGATGAAGTAAATCGGTCCATAATAGCCGTCTGATCTTGACGTTGAGAGGCTCCGCACTAAGCCACATGAAAGCATGCAGAAATACCATGCCACATGCATGTGAGTGGGTTTTAAATCACATCAACATGTCTGCATGCAAGCATGCACCGGTAGCATGCATGTAAGTGAGCTTTTAAGTCCCATTAACATGTCAAAAAGAAAAATATAATCCCATTATGCAATAGCAGTTGGCTGATCTTTTTTCCTTACGTGGGATGATCTAAATGATGATGGGAGTTTATTTAGTTTGGCTACCACATTTGTCATGCGGTTATAGAGTTTTTTGTTCTATGAAATCGATAATTTGGCGCAGAGAGATATACCGCTGTTCCGCGCCAATGCACGGGGACTCATCTAGTAATATTTAGGAACGGAGGGAGTACTATGTAAAGAGTTAGGTGTCGCACAGTGATAGTGTGAGGTGGGCCATGTAATCACTGAGCCTGCGTGTTTTCACTGCTCTTGCACGCCTCCGCTGTAAGAATGGAGAAAATTGTAATCTAGTAGTAGTATACCTCCTTTCGCCAAAAGCGTGGGACATCCAGCAGTCCTACCACCTCAGTAATAAAGACCAATGAGCCGTCAAATCACATAGACCCAGCAATAAGTTGGACGGACAAAGCAACCATCACTCTTGCGCTAGTGAGAGGTCGCGTCCGCTCTGCCCGGGCATGAATGCGGCACCGATTCTTTGGAGCGGCGTTGACCATTTCGGGTGGGAAGCGCGCGCGGGCAATGGAGGGGCTTTGGGTGGGCCAGGCTGGTCAGGAGCGGGCGTGGCAGTTGTCCGCATGTCCCTACCGGACACGCCCGGAAACAAGAGGATGCACTGACTCTCGCGGCTAAAATCGTACACTACACAACATCTCTCTGTAGGAGTAGGTCGATCTGTCGCTCTCTCTAACACACACATGGTGTTAAACACACACACACACACACGCACGCACGCACACGCACGCACCTTGGTCCCGTTGCACCTTCTAACGTGACTTATTACACCTGGACGGAGGGAGTAGTAAGTATACGAGATACGATGGCACACTGACTTAAGTTGAATACAAGTGCCCAAAATTTGTGTGCATGTTATAGTAAGGATTCACTTAAAATAGTACGTGAGCGAACAGAGGGATCAATTGGACAGTGTTCCCGAGCAGTAGCGAGATGTGTGAGGTAAGATACACCACTGGCGCTTTTAATTTTTCTTATTAATTTGTTTGTTTCACCCTCTGACTGGTGGGACCCAACGTACTACGTGGAGAGAGGTAAGGTGACTAAGGCTGCATTATTTCTGCACCATTGTGGATAGTCTTACCACCAAAGCCACATGACACGATTATGATTGAAATCCCAATGACTCCCACACACACAAAAAACACGGCATGCTTGTCACATGAATGCAGGAATGTATAAAAGGTTATTTCCCTCTTGTTGAACATAATGGGAGGGTTGTGTAGCTGGTTAGCCTATTCACTCACTCTCTCGCCCTCTCCTGCTGGAGCCTCAGCGCTTGTAGTTGCTCTCTTCACACTCTCTCACCCTCTCCAGATCTAAACAAGACTTCATTGGCCTCTCTCTCCCCTCACTGCTTCTCAAAGAGCCGGCAGGATCCGTCCGCCAGGAAGGGAAGGAGTCTTAACGCTGTCGCCGTCGGCGAGGGACTACCGGCGCAGCTGTTCACTTTCCACCCAGCGGCGGCGCAGGAGGGCCTCCGACCCCTTCTTCTTCGCGTCGTCCCGTCGCCCACTGAACCACGCCCCAAGAACCTTAAGGTATAATTTACTTACTCCACATGCATTGCTCTAGCTACATGTATACCATGAATCTAGGACGTGGTTCAAAGAGGAAAGGAGTGGGGGAAAGTAGTGGGAAAAGTTGTATATAGCATGAATCTAGGACGTGGTTCAAAGAGGAAATGAAGGGGGAAAGTTGTATAGCATTAATCTAGGACGTGGTTCAAAGAGGAAAGGAATGGGGGAAAGTAGTGGGGAAAGTTGTATCACATAAATCTAGGACGTGGTTCAAAGAGGAAAGGAAGGGGCGAAAGTACTAGTTCAAAAAGGAAAGGAAGGGACAAGGCTGTAGAGTTTGAGCAGGACTAGATTTGCCGCGCTCACATAGGGAAAGGCGTCTAAAGATAACAAAACTGGGACCAACACAAATATGCTCCTTGGTTGCTTGTTCTTTGTTGCAACAGACTGTGCATGACCATAGTACATCGGTAGATGCACATGGTGCTGGTGCGTCCACTATCCCGTGCAACTCATTAGCTGTTGTTAATCTAAGGCCCTGTTTGGTTCAAAACTCCCTAGTCCCTACCTGCTGGGTTCCAGGGACTAAACATGGACTAGAGGTTATCAAATGACATGCTAAAAGACCATGTTACCCCTAGTAATGAACTAATAGAGACAAGGTGCGATGCGTGGCAGGGGCAACTGTTGGAAAAAGTCCCAAAAAGACTCCCTCGGGGTCTTCTTTCTTTAGTCCCAAATGCCCACTTTTAGTCCCTAAAAGTCCCTCCTCTTTGGTTTAGATGGGACTGACACGGAGTTTTTTTGTCACTACACCAAAATGTCCCTGTAAACAAACACCCTCTAATAATGCCGCTGGAAAATTGACGCAATGCCACAGTTAAAAGCAAATTACATGTTTAACAATTTTATTGTTAATATAATCTCTATGTTAATATTAATCAATGCCACCGTTTGAGAAATGCTACTGTCTTGCTTTCTTTCCCATTTAGATAAGGTAGATGCTTCTTTTTGTTGGCTTCTATGTCATCCACCGTTATTGACCACTAATTGTTTCCTTTGCACCTCTGTGTAAACAGGGTTATCTGCTTCACCTCGTTGCCATTGTGACCTTTTGTTGCACTGCACAAAACACTTTTTTAAGAGTGTTCTGTGCGGTTCAACCAAAATGTCACACGGACAACGTTGTTTGATTGCTTGATCTTAGTGGAACTGCACAAGAGGAGATCATACTTCCTATCTGTTAAGGCGAATTTGGTTCAGATCTTCTTCTTGTGAGTTGTTTGAATTCCGCATGATGAGAGGTCAGTACTAGCCTTCTTTCACATGATTCTAAAGTGTGCATTCATATGTTGTGCTACTTGTACGATAATGTTGCTTGATTTTAGTGAACTGCACAAATGGAGACAAGACTTCCAATCTGTATGTGCACCGTAATATCCCATTGAGGTAAGATAAGGATATTTCACAACTGATGGCCTGTATTTTGCCACTTTCATCAGAAAATTAAGTTTAGTACTATACTTGTGCTCCCTAATTGACATGCCAAATCTTACATTGAAGGCAAAGCTTGTTTGTTATTGAACCAAGTGATGAAGGGGAAGAACAAGGGGAAGAAAAACAAAAATCAACTCCCGGTGCTGTAATGAAGCACTGGAACTGTGATGACACAAGTAATGATATAGTTTTGCATCTTAATTTATTGCTATGGCTAGAACGAGCAATTGTTTTGCCACTGATTTGATGCCACTCTTAATGTAATATGTAATTATCTCTACTTGTGCAAACAGGGATCTTCTTTGAAGATACCATATATTTTAGTGGAACTGCACAAGAAGATGTTGGAAACATTAAACTAATCAAGGAGTATATAGTAAGCATGGCCACCACCATAGATTGCAACAGATGGTTCCGAAGAATTGCTTCATCTGTATGCTCTACACAATAAGCCTCCTAACAAAGGTTGGTACTCGCCCACTGATTTCATCCATATGATTGAGCTTTGTCACCTCTATTGGTGTTGTGCTACTGTTTAGATACTGTCATGAAAAAGTGGTATTGTCCTTGAGAAGTGCTTCATCTGTGTTGTTTTAAATATTTCCTTTCCTTTTTTCGAGCAAACAGTGATGCTAGCATTTAGTAGTCTTCTTGTCTTTGCACAACATGATCATCTTCCTCTGAAGAAGAATATGGAGTACGTGAAGTGACTAGTTCTGATTATGACAGGATGAAGAAGCCATGTCTATCTTATCATCAGAAGGAGCAGTTGAAGGATGGTTACATTACTCCCCACAAGACCAAACTAACTTCAGCTCAGAAGGACTGACAAAATCTCCATTTTTTGTTGTGATGCGCTTGCTGTCAGCAGTTGAAGGACTGACGAATGGGATGCCCTTGCTGTTAGCCGCGTCGATCAATTTTTTCTTTATTCTTTAGTTGTGAAGTAAATATTGCCTCTGACATGTGAGTTGCTGAGATGCATAATCATTGGTTGTTTTGAATGTTCTCTATGAATTGCCAGGCCTGTGTGTTTGATTGCAATGTATTGAAACGCTAAAAACCTGCTCAAACTCTTTGTACTCCTTCTGTTCCTTTTTACTTCGCACATTGTGAAAGTGCATACTTTTTATTAAGAATGGTCAAAGTAGAGATACTTTGACTGCAGACAAAACTTGTATGCAGACTAGAAAGGACCGGAGGGAGTACATGTGAAACTGCTGCAAACGAGGTGATCACCCTGGGAATAATGCTAGTACATATTGTTTTGCATGTTCATCCAATGCCAGTGATACAGGAATTCGAACTAATCGAAATAAATTCATTCATACACGGTCGGATTTCATATAAACATGCCAGATTTCATTACATTTCATACATTCTTCAACTAAAAAGGGGTGCGTTGTAGGTATAATTAATTAACCGAAGCTACCCACCTGTGTCCCGCTGAGCCGAACAGAAGCTTCAGTGACTTAACTGCAGGTGCAATTGCGTAACTGACATGTGGCCGGTTGGGCCCACGTGTCAGTCAGCCAACTGCACAGCAGTTAAGTAGAAGCAGCGTTATTCTCCAGAAGAACTCCCTGACTCCACGTCGCCGCCAAGAAGCTAACCGGCCATCAATGGTCAACCCGCCTAGCTTGGCTTCAACAGGAGGGTAGCAGCGGTGGCCTTACTTGGACCCGAGCGGCGGCGACCTATCGTGTTCTACTCTTCCTCGTTTTCTGTGTGGCGCGGCCTCGCTGGCAGCGGGGCGGGGCCTCGGCGGAGCCGGCGATGTCCTCTGTCTCGTTGCCGGCGGGCGGCGCCTCAGCGGAGCGGTGGAAATACTCCCCCGCTTTGCCGGCGGGGTGGGGCCTCGGCTGAGCCGGCAATGTCCTCTGCCTCGTTGTTGGTGGGGCAGGGCCTCGGCAGAGCCGGTGGTGTCCTCTGCCTCGTTGTTGGTGCCGCGGGGCCTCGGCGGAGCAGGGCCTCATCGACGCCAGCATAGCGGGGACTCGTCGGAGCCGGCATTGTCCTCTGCCTCGTCCTCGGTCTCGCCAAACAGCGCCTCGCCCGCTTCATCGCCCTTTTTGCTAGCCTCTTTGTAGGCGGCCGCAGCCTGCGCCACCCGCATGCGGTCCCGCCAGCGCTCGAGGCGGCCCTTGCGGCCGGAGTGGTACGAGTCGAGCAGCGCCTCCTGCTCCGCCCACTCCACGGCGATCAACTCCTCCGCCTGCAGGTGCTCCTGGAGGAGATGGTGGTTGTAGGCGGCGTCGGCCTGCGCCTCCCGGAACTGCTTCTGACGCATCTGCCTCACACTGTCCATATATTGGGCACGGGCCTCACCCATGGTCATGGTGCAACGCACTGGCGAGGATGGCATGGAGGAGGGGGTTGGCGCCGGATCGTCGACTACCATGTTCTCCATTGGGACATCGTCGTCCTCCGGCTGCCTGCCAGCCAGCCGGTCGGTAGCAATGGCTGCCATCTCCTTGTGTTCTGTCGTCCACCCGTCCCGAAGAGCGCTGGCGCGCGAGGACGCCATGGTGGGCAGTAGTGGTGTGGATAGGAGAAAGGGAACGGATGCGGATGACTACGGCTATGGCCGGCGCAGCAGTTTATATAGCAATGGTGGGCAGGCGGAGGGACGGACGTGTGGCGCCGGAGTAGCCGCCTCGGCAGCCGCATATCATTAATGTGGGCGGCAGATGGATGGACGGATGACACTTGTGTCGTTTGAAGGCGGAGCAATCGCCTACACCGGGAAGCGGGCGGGCGGCGTTGACTGTTTCGGGTAGAAAGCGCGTGCGGGTGAGGAGATGACTTTACTTGGAGAGGATGACAATGGGGACCCACCAGGTCCATAGCCTCACGTACGCAAGTGCCTCCTTATTATATATATATGTATAAAACTATACTCCCTCTGTCTAGGTGAATAAGTCATATTAGAAGGTCCATCACACCTAGATGCAAGCAGATTGGTGGAAAAGAAGAATATTTCTCTCTTCTAAACACAACATTTAATCACAGCAGTTGAGAGGATGCCTTATTAGCTACCCATGCAGGCCATCGTAATTCATAGCATGCAAAGCGCTTTTATTTCTTGCCTAATAACCGCATGGACGTGCTGCAAGCATTGGTCCTTGCTCGAGCAAAAAAAGGGAGGAAAGGGGTTTCCACGGGAGACAACGAGGCAGACGTGGAAGCGCTCGCTGGAGTTATTTATTTTGCTGAACCCTGGTTTCCTGACATCACGGTCCCACACCATCTTCAACCTATGTAGTACTAGTCAATAAACGAGAGAATTGCACAAGAAGCGGCTGACAGCTGGGACGAAGCAGCTAGAGCAGTATTTGTGTTTTTGAGGTGTGAGCACTGCAGAGTTTTTTGATGTTTAGCCTAGATATTAATTTTTCTCCTCTGAACAACAACGAAAACATCGCTGCAGGTATTAACTGGGCGGGCTGTGGCCCGTCTAGCCCAGGCTAGATATCTAGCCCAGATATTAATTTTTTCAAGCTGAAAATGGCTAGCCCAACTATAGTTTTTTTAGGAATACCCAGGCAAGGTCAAGTTGTTATTCTCCGCCCCGCTGGGCTGCAAATCTTTCCTAGGAGGGATGCATTAGGCTTAACAAAAAATGGGCTTTAAGAAATAATAAATGGTTTGTAATTATAAAAACTAGGCAGTAACTATAAAAAAATGCACCAAACACGTGATTACTTTATAAAATATTATTTTTGGATATTGAAAATTTAAATTTCATTAATTTTTGCGAGCGCAATGTTTCGTTGGATTTTTATGTAATATAAATCTATATTGAAATTGTATTTAATCTGACTAGAAATTTCGAGATAAAAATATTTCGGATCCCATCAAAATGTGGGAAATTTTATTGAATTCTGTTTTGAACGGTTGGTTGAAATGGGCTGTACTTTTAACAAACTGTAAATGGGTTGTAGTAAATTCCATTAGAATTCAAAAATGGGCTACACATTCTTACAAATCTCAAATGGGCTATAAGTTCTCTGCCACACACTTCTGGCCTTACTAAGTCGACGCGTCCCCTAAAAAAACAGAGTTGACGCGTATGCAAGGCTTTGCCAACTTATAGTCAACACATGGTTCTAGCAGCAGTGGCCGTTGGATGTCCATCCAACGGATGCCGTGCTTCTTCTTCAATCTCGGATATTCTAGCTTCACCCGCCCAAAAATGATTCCTCCCCCCTGACATCTGGGGCGCACCGTTTCGGAAGCTGACCTGTGGGCCTACTAAGTTGATGTACCAAGGGATTTGTCAACTTAGTCAATATAAACGATTCTAGCTGGAGTGACCGTACGATGTCCATCCAACGGCGGTAGTGCTTCTTCAACCTCTGGTCTTCTTGCTCCAGCCGCCCAAAGCAGCGCCGGCCGTGCCGCCTGCTCCTGCCTCCCGTGGCCAGCTGTGCTGCCGTGGAGGCCTCACCGCCCCCTACTATTCCCACCGCTGGCTAGGCCCTGCGGTGACGGCAGCCTCACACCGCAGCCGAACGAGTGAACCCTCATACTCCTCTCCGCGTGGGCATCCACTGTCGCGTCTTCACCGGCTCCACATCGTCCCCTTCCTAGGCCTCGCCGTCGTCCACCGCCCTAGTGCTCTTGGCGTGGCGTGGTCAACATGGAAGGAACGACTTCCATCAGACGTGGACTATACGTGGAGAGGCTAACAGCTGGGTCCACGGCGGCAGCAAGGAAGTGCCTCCTTATTACGCGGAAAGTAATGATTCCTCCACCTGATAGCAGGGAACCACCGGACGGGCCACCAGTATTTTGCGAAAAAAATCATTTCCCCTTGACTGCTGGGACCCACCGGACTGGCCACAGTATTTCGCAAAAAAAACATTCCCCCCCCCCCCCGCTGTCAGCTCGGACCCATCGGAAGTGCCTCCTTATTACGCACAAAAAAATGAATACTCCCCCGGCTAGCTGGGACCCACCTTGCTGGGAGGCTGACTTGTGGGCCTACTAAGTTGACGGGGACGAAGGGCTTTGTCAACTTAGTCAATATGAACGATTCTAGCTCCAGTGACCGTATGATGTCCATCCAACAGCCGTAGTCCTTCTTTAACCTCTGGTCTTCTTGCTCCAGCCGCCCAAAGCAGCACCGGTCGTGCCGCATGCTCCTGCCTCCCGTGGCCGGCTGTGCTGCCATAGAGGCCTCACCACCCCCTACTATTCCCACCGCTGGCCAGGCCCTGCGGCGACGGCAGCCTCACACCACAGCCGAACCAGTGAACCCTCGTAGTCCTCTCCGCGCAGGCTTCCACTACCGCGTCGTCCCCTTCCTAGGCCTCGCTGTCGTCCACCGCCATGGTGCTCTCCGCGTGGCGTGGTCAACATGGTCAAGGAACGACTTCCATCGGAAGAGTACTGTACGTGGAGAGGTTGACAGCTGGGTCCACGGCCACAGCCCAGTTTTTTTGTGATTTGCCAAGTAAGTCGCTTTGTCAGGCCTGTTGGGCTGCAAATCTTTCAAGACAAGGATAGCTTTCATTCGGCTGGCCGAGAAAATGGCCCATGAGTAATGAGAAATGGGTCGTACATTTTTAAAACACATCAAACCGGCAATTAGTTTCAGATATCTTTTTTTAATTTCAAGATTTTAAATTACATTAATTTTTATGCGTGGAGAATTAGTTGGATTTTATATTGATATACATTTATTTTAAAATCAGTTTGAATGTGAGTCGAAATTTCAGGATTAAAAACAGTTCGGATCGCACCGAAATATGCAAAATTTTGTATAATTTTTTAACCATTGCCACAATATGGGCTGTAATGCTAACAAAAAGAATATGGGCTCCAAAAAAACCTTAAGAATTAACAAATGGGCTATAAATTATTAGAAATAATGGCAGATGGGTTGTATGCTGTTTCCCACAAATTTGAGGCTTTCCTAAAAAAAGGTTGACGCACAAGCACTGACTGTTGGATGTCCATCCAACGGCCGTCGTGCTTCTTCAATCTCTGCTCTTCCTGCACCAGCCGCTCAAACAAGCGCCGGTGGGACTGCCTGCTCCCTCCTCCTCGCGGCCGGCTGTGCTGCCACCCAGGCCTCACCGCCCTACCGTACTCCCATTGCTGGCCTAGCCATCCCTCTACTCACCCACACCTCCTGTTATTCTCCGGCGACAGCAGACGAACCAATAAACCCTCGTACAGTCGTACTCCCCTCCGCGTGGGAAACAACTGCTGAGTCTTCCCGGCCTCCGTGTCGTCCCCTTCCTAGGCCTCGCCGTCATCCACCGCCCTGGTGCTCTTGGCGCGGCGTGGTCAACATTGTCAAGGAACGACTTCCATCGGACGTGGACTGTACGTGGAGAGACTGACAGCTGGGTCCACGGCCGCAGCAAGGAAGTGCCTCCTTATTACACTGAAAATAATGATTCCTCCACATGACAGCTGGGACCCACCGGATGAGCCACTGTATTTTGCGAAAAAAAAACGTTTCCCCCTGACTGCTGGGACCCACCAGCTACATCTTCACACGCAAGGAAGTGCGTCCGGGCAAACAAAACGATTGCCCCCTGACTGCTGGGACCCACCAGCTACATCTTCGCAGGCAAGGAAGTGCCTGACAGTCGGGACCCACCTGGTCGAAGCGTACGTAGCGTTGTCATTCTGGTCGCGAATGTGTACGTACATACTGGTCGATGTAGAGGCACGCACGTGTCATAGTAGAG
Organism: Triticum aestivum; assembly: GCF_018294505.1. Lineage (NCBI taxonomy): Eukaryota > Viridiplantae > Streptophyta > Magnoliopsida > Poales > Poaceae > Triticum > Triticum aestivum. The sequence continues at coordinate 434,136,167 of NC_057803.1, forward strand.
ACGCGCACGTAGCATGTACACGTACGTACATCAGCCAGGGTGCAAGAAAGAAAATACGGCCATGTATGTGTACATACGGGCGGGGTCTCGAACGCCTACTCGTGCATACGTACGGCCAGGGCTCCTGTACATGGATGGGTCAGAACGAAGAAACAGCATCGTCGTCGTGTTCATGGGGAGGCAACGGAATGCGTCGTGTTCATGGGGAGGCAACGGAATGCGTCGTGTTCATGGGGGGCAACGGAACGCATGGGAGCCAACCGGCTGGGTCGGAACGGAATGCGTGGTCGTGTTCATCAGGAGGGATTGGACGGAACAAGCGATGGAAACGAGCCCTGGCGTATCGCACATCGGAGGAAACGGACCTCCTACATTCGGAACGGGGTCCTGTTGATCGGTAGGGGTCTGGCGTACCGCAAAACGGAGGAAACGGACCTCCTACGGTCGAAACGGGGGTCCTGTTCATCGGGAGGGGTGTGGCGTACCACAAAATAAACGAAACAGACTTGTGTTGGAGCGCTACGGTCGAAAAGAGGGTCCTGTTCATCGGGAGGGGTGTGGCGTACCGCAAAACGGGACTCCACAGGATACTGTTCATCTCCACCGTCGACCCCCTCCAGCCTACATGAGCTACTATTCATCCACCGTCGACCTCCTCCAGCCTCCACCTACGACTATTCATCCACGGGCTCCTGTTCATCCAGCCTCCACCGCGCGCTACTCCACCGGCTACTGTTCAACCAGCCCTCTCCACGGGCTCCTGTTCAACCACCCCTCCACGGGCTACTATTCATCCAGCCCTCCACGGGGTCCTGTTCATCCAGCCCCAACCAGCTCGATTGATCGGGGTCCTGTTCATCCAGAGGCAACACCACGGGGTCATGTTCATCCACCCCCACCGAGAACTGTTCATCCACCCCCCCCCCCCCCCCCCCGCAGAACAGAGATCAGGTGACATGCACGTTTGCATGTCACCGTGTGCCTTGTGGCCGAAATTCAAATTTAAACATTACAAAAAATCGAAAAAAAAAATCATGCATCTTCACAGCACATATTAAGATAACCTCTAAAAAATCGGATCAAAATTCAAAACATACATCGAGAAACGAAAAGAGAAACTCAGATGTGAATAGTCTACAGAGAACTATTCATGACAGATTTCTCTTTTTCGTTTCTCAATGTATGTTTTGAATTTTGATCTGAATTTTTTAGGGGTTATCTTAATATGTGCTGTGAAGATGCATGACTTTTTTCATATTTTTCGTAATGTTTAAATTTCAATCTCGGCCGCAAGGCACACGGTGACATGAAAACGTGCATGTCACCTGATCTCTGCCCCCCCCCCCCCCGCAACGCTCACTGTTCATCTAGAGGCAGCATCGATCGGCTTCAGTTAGCAGCAGTAGCGACGGAATCGCTCGATCAGGTTCAGTTAACAGCCATCGATCGATCGCTCGGGTTCAGTAACGCGTAGCCTGTAGTGCAATCGCTCGGGTTCAGTTAGAGCCCAACGCCTCGCTCGGGTTTAGTTAGAGCCAATGCCTCGCACACACGCGTGTACGTGTACGAGAGAAACGCGCATCGCTCGGCCCCCCGCCTCCCACCGTAACCGGGAACTCCCCGAAATTTTCCTCGCCCTCGCTTCTACCATGGTTTTTTCTGTCATGGACAGCCCAAAGAATGTCATGCAACTGCGTCTCCAGCCCGCCCAGGACGAAAAGCCCATTTTCTGTCATGATTTTTTGTCATAGAAGTAGGAGCCCACCACATCTATGATGATACCGGGTTTTGTCACAATTATCGTCATAGAAGTATCATATGTATGACAAAAAAATTCGTTCGGCCCAAAATGTCACGGATGTGTCTTTTTTTTGTAGTGCACTGGGGGATTTGAACACATGTGTTTGGAACAATCGTTAAGATACTGCAAAAATATTGTCTTTGATAAGCAAACCAAATGATTCTTATTACAACTCGTCAACTCGAGAGTTTAGGTATAAAAACGGCGGAGTAGATTTGCATTCCATGAGCGTGGCTCATCTCTCTTCGTGGCTACGTTGTAGAGGTGATACGCCCCATTGTGGAGCACCTTGGTGATGATGAAGGGCCCTTCCCAGGCCGGAGTAAGCTTGTGAGGTCATTTCTGATGTACTCAGAGTAGAAGATCTCCTTCTTGGAATGCTCGGCCTCTGACATTACGGGCATGGAATCGACGCAAGTCTTGCTAATAGATGGTCGACCTGATCAAAGCCATTTCACGTTCTTCCTCCAAGAGATCAACTACGTCTTGGCGTTCTTGTTCAGCTTCAGCTTTTGAGAAAAGTTCCACTCGGGGAGGGTTGTGCAATAAGTCGCTCGGAAGCACAGCTTCAGCGCCATACACCATGAAGAAAGGTGTTCGGTCAGTCAACCGGTTTGGAGTTGTTCTCAGTCCCCATAAGACAGACGGCAATTCAGTCACCCAAGCTCCAGCAGCATGCTTGAGATCACACATCAGTCGGGGTTTCATCCCTTGAAGTATCAAACCATTCACCCTTTCTGCATGCCCATTCAATTGTGGATGCACAACAGATGCGTAGTCCACCCGAGTGCCTTGGGAAGTGCAGAATGCTCTAAACTCATCAGAATCAAAGTTGGGGCCATTATCTTTGATAATGCTATGAGGTACTCCATATCTAAAAATCAGTTCTCTGATGAAGCTGATGGAAGTGCTTGAATCAAGATTCTTGATAGGCTTGGCTTTGATCCATTTAGTGAACTTGTCGACTGCTACAAGCAAATGAGTGAAACCACTTCTGCCGGTCTTGAAGGGTCCAATCATATCCAACCACCAAACAGCAAACGGCCAAACAAGTGGAATAGTTTTCAAGGCTGATGCAGGCTTGTAGGACATGTTTGAGTAGAACTGATAGCCTTCGCACTTGTCGACTATATCTTTTGCCATCTCATTTGCTCGCGGCCAGTAGAATCCTGCTCGGTATGCTTTGGCTATGATGGTCCGAGAGGACACATGGTGACCATAGGTCCCTGAGTGGATATCATTGAGAATCATTCAACCGTCTTCTGGCGTGATGCATCGCTGAGCAACTCCAGTAACACTCTCTCTGTAGAGATGTTCCCCTATCACGGTGAAGGCTTTGGATCGACGGACAATCTGACAGGCTTCATCTTCATCCTCCAAAAGCTCCTTCCTGAGCAGGTAAGGCACCATCCAATCGGGGGTGATGACCAAAACCTCCATGATCAGGTCGACCACGACCGGGACTTTGATCTCTGTCGGATCGGTAGAACTTTTCGGTTGTGGGGGCTCTTCTGTGAAAGGATCCTCTTGAACTGACAGGGAATGGAGATGCTCCAAGAACACATTGCTAGGGATAGGCTTCCGAGTGGAACCTAACTTCGCCAAGTCATCTGCTGCTTGATTCTTGATTCGGGGTATGTGGTGGAGCTCTAACCCCTCAAACTTCTTTTCCAACTTTCTTAATGCATTGCAATAACCAGTCATAGCTGGGCTCTTGATGTCCCACTCCTTCATCACTTGATTGACCACTAAATCTGATTCGTTGTAAACCATCAGGTGACGGACGCCGAGTGAAATGGCCATATGCAACCCATACAGAAGTGTCTCATACTCAACTTCGTTGTTGGAGGAATCAAAGTGAATCTGGAGAACATAACTGAGTTTGTCGTCTCGTGAGGATACCAGGACTACCCCAGCACCAGAACCATTCTGCATCTTGGATCCATCAAAGAACATAGTCCAATGTTCCGAGTGAATCTGAGTCGGTTGTTGCTATTCAATCCACTCGGCGAGGAAATCTGCTATTGCTTGGGACTTGATTGCTTTCTTTTCCTCAAACTTGATATCCAACGGAAGGAGTTCAATTGCCCACTTTGCCACTCGACCGGTTGCATCTCTGTTGTTCAGAATTTCTGACAATGGAGTGTCGCTAACGACTGAAACTAAGTGATCTGAAAAGTAGTGTGCAACTTTCGTCATAGTCAAGTAAATTCCATAGAAAAGCTTCTGATAATGCGGATATGTCTGCTTGGACGGTGTCAAGACTTCTGAGGGAGTGCTGGATTAGGGGGTCTCCGGACAACCGGACTATATCCTTTGGCCGGACCGTTGGACTATGAAGATACGAGATTGAAGACTTCGTCCCATGTCCGGATGGGACTCTACTTGGTGTGGAAGGCAAGCTAGGCAATACGGATATGTATATCTCCTCCTTTGTAACCGACCTTGTGTATCCCTAGCCCCCTCTGGTGTCTATATAAACCGGAGGGTTTTAGTCCGTAGGACGACATACAATCGTACCATAGGCTAGCTTCTAGGGTTTAGCCTCTCTGATCTCGTGGTAGATCAACTCTTTTAATACTCATATCATCAAGAACAATCAAGCAGGACGTAGGGTATTACCTCCATCAAGAGGGCCTGAACCTGGGTAAACATCGTGTCCCCTGGCTCCTGTTACCATCCGCCTTAGACGCACAGTTTGGGACCCCCTACCCGAGATCCGCCGGTTTTGACACCGACATTGGTGCTTTCATTGAGAGTTCCACTATGTCGTCAACATAAGGCTTGATGGCTCCTTCGATCATCGCTAGCGATGTGGTCCAGGGCGAGCTTTTCCTCCCTGGGCAGATCTTCGTATTCGGTGGCTTCGCACTGCGGGCCAATTCGCTTGGCCATCTGGAGCAGATCAAGAGCTACGCCCCTGGCCATCAGGTCAGATTGGGAAACTTAAACTACATGGCCGACATCCGCGGAGACTTGATCTTCGACGGATTCGAGCCCATGTCGGACGCGCCGCACAGTCGTGACGAGCATGACATAACTCTGCCGTCAGACAGTGTTCGGGAGATTGCATCCGCAACTACTTTGGCCGTTAATCTGGAGCAAATCGCACCATCCGAGTGGAGAGATAGACCCCGCCATGGAGGCCGCACTCTCAGTGGCGATAGAGCCAGATACTGACTTCACCCATTTTGAGAGCCGTGTCGTCGAACCACTGGATTTACCTCCGGCCACGGACTCCGAGCCGCCTAAATCCGTGCCCGTCAAATCCGATGGGGCGCCGATCATGGAGTTCACCTCCGCGGATATCTTTCAGCACTCACCTTTCAGAGATGTGCTAAATTCATTAAGGTCTCTCTCCGTGTCAGCAGAACCTTGGCCAAACTATGTCCGGCTAGAACAGGATGCAGACAACGAAGAAATTCGCTGCCCACCCACCACCCACTTAGTAGCCACTCTCGATGACATAACCGACATGCTCGACTTCGACTCCGAAAACATTGACGGTATGGACGACGATGCAGGAGTCGAACAGGAACCACCGCCCATAGGGTGCTGGACCGCCACTTCATCACATGACGTATACATGGTGGATACACCCAGAGAGGGCAATGGCAAAGAGACAACGGAGGATGCCCCCTCCAAGCAACCCAAGCGCCGACGTCAGCGGCGCCGCTCTAAGTCCCGCCATAGCAAAAACAACGATAACTGCGCAAGAGGAAATAACAATCCAGTCGACTCTAGAAGAAACGACGACTGCACCACCCCGGTGACAGAGCACGATCAAGATGCAAACTGCAAACATAGTACGGATCCGACGTCCGAACACGACGACGCTAAGGATAAGCCTCATCAAACCCCGTCTGAGGAAGAAAATAGTCCGGAGGAAGATGCACACATCATCCCGGAAACGCACTTGGAGCAAGAGAACCTCCGCAGAAGGCTTATTGCTACAGCGAGGAGCCTGAAGAAACAGAAGCAAAGGCTTAAGGTCGCACAAGATATGCTCAACAGCAGGTGGAACAAAGTAACAAAGTATGGTGGAAGTTACCATAAAAATAGCTATCCAAAGTGCAAGCTATTACCAGAATTCGACGATGAGGCCTTAGAGCCCATACAACCGAAGAATGATACGGCCAACCGGCCGGATTCACCACCTTGTGAACGCGATAGAGAGGCTAACAAAGTCACGCATAAGTCAACACACGATCTACGTGAGAACTTGCATCAAAAATCCACGCGACCAGATCCATCTATGGATCTAGGAAGTGCACTATGGTACAAAACCAACACCGAATACTACAACTGTCCGAACACCATGGCACATCCCAATACAGGGGTGCCACACACCCCTTATGTTTCGTTGATGAGTCGCTGGATCACGAATTCCTAGAGGGATTCAAACCGGTGAACATAGAGGCGTACGATGGGACCACAGACCCTGGAGTCTGGATAGAGGACTTTATCCTCCATATTCATATGGCTCGTGAAGACGATCTCCATGCCATTAAATACTTGCCCCTCAAGCTTAAAGGGCCAGCTCGGCACTGGCTAAAAAGCCTCCCCGAAAACTAAATTGGAAGTTGGGAGGAGCTCGAGGACACTTTTCGGGCCAATTTCCTAGGGACTTATGTCCGACCTCTGGATGGAGACGATTTAAGTCATATAATCCAACAGTTCGGAGAGTCCGCCCGAAAGCTTTGGAACATGTTCCTCACCAAGAAGAACCAAATCATCGACTGTCCGGATGCCAAAGCCTTAGTAGCTTTTAAACACAGCGTCCGTGACGAATGGCTCACCTGACACCTCGGCCAAGAAAAACCGAGAACAATGGCAGCCCTAACAAGCGTCATGACCCGCTTTTGTGCAGGCGAAGATAGCTGGTTAGCCCGTAGCAGCACCAGCGACCCAAGCACATCCGAAGTCAGGGATGGCAATGGTAAACCACAATGCAACAAAAACAAGCGTCAAAATAAAGAAGGTAGCCCAGATAACACGGCGGTAAACGCCGGATTCAGGGGCTCCCGACCAGGTCAGCGGAAAAAGCCTTTCAAAGGTAGCAGAGAAGGACAATCTGGCCTAAACAAAATTCTTGACAAGCTCTGTCAAATTCACGGCACCCCCGACAAACCTGCAAATCATACCCACAGAGAATGTTGGGTCTTCAAGCAGGCCGGTAAGCTAAACGCCGAACACAAAGGGGAAGAGACACCAAGTGAAGACGAGGATGAACCTCGCCAGCAAAGCGCCGGAGGACAAAAAACGTTCCCACCAGAGGTTAAAACGATAAACGTGATCCATGTGACAAAGAGGAGAAGCAAGCATGCACTCCGAGGCACACTCGCCATAGAGCCCGTCACCCCTAGGTTCAACCCCTAGTTGGCCTGCCCGATCACTTTTGATCGTAGGGATCACAAGACAAATATCCGGCATGAAGGACTGACGGCCTTAGTGTTAGACCCAATAATAAATGGGTACCATTTCACACGAGTCCTCATGGACGGCGGCAGTGATCTAAATCTGATATATCAGGACACAGTCCGCAAAATGGGGATAGACCCGACACAAATAAGCCACAGTAATACTACCTTCAAGGGAGTAATACCAGGCCAAGAGGCCCGCTGTACGGGCTCTCTACTACTAGAGGTGGTATTCGGCTCTCCCGATAACCTCTGAAGCGACAGGTTAACTTTTCACATCCCCCAATTCCGAAGTGGCTATCAAGCACTACTCAGAACAACGGCTTTTGCTCATTTTAACGCAGTACCGCATTATGCTTTTCGCAAGCTTAAGATGCCCGGTCCACGTGGCATCATCTCAGTTAGCGGAAATACCGAACGTTTCTAAGAGCCGTAAACTAGACGGCCTCACCAACCAGAAAAAATGGCTGGTCATCAAGACCACGGACATGGTTAAACGACTCCGGTGTTCCATCATATCTACATACGATTGGTTTGATTATCAAACCCTCATAAACGATACCAGGGGCTTCCCGCGTATAATCAGGGCCAGCCCGGCTCAACTTGGCTTCTCTTGAATTTTGATAGTTTAGTGATAATAACCAATTCTTCTTTTTTGCACGGCAACTTTCACCTAAGTTCTTTCCTTTTAAAGATGACAATCGTGCTACACCCGTCCAGGACACGGCACAACGGAGACACAGGCACAGACGTGCAGCAGGGACCCGCCCAAAGGTTTCTTTTTAGATTAAGACCCTACATAAACCTTTTTTACTGTCTCTTGTTGCTCACATCCTCCGGATACTCCACACAACCGAGAAGGATGTTGGCGTTATTGGCATGTGGCCATGTCAGGATTTTGCACATACCTGGACACATGGGGTTTCTTATTAAGGGCATTGTTTAGCCCGGTACATGTTATAAAGATCGAACACCTTAGGGAGTGTTCGACGTCGCGAGTTTGGCCCTATATGCATTAACTCTGAATCATGTCTTTGGTCAAATGTTGGGTTTGCCCGGCTCCCATGTTTTGGTACCTTACTTTCCATTATATCGGCTATGGTAGCACTGGGAGAACTACTGCGATTGTGCCCTGGTTCATCCGGATGAGCACCTCAGTAGAGAAAGCCGAAAACTGACTTTCATGATATAGCGAGAGACTGGTGAACCACTCGATGACTCGTCAGAATCTTCGGGATTCCTCCGCATTAACGAAGGGCCGTTTCCCGGTCATGTACTTATGTGCCCCGTATTCGGATGAGCGCAGAAGTACCAGGGGCTATATAGTAGCCCCACCGTCAAACTTCTATGGCTAAGTGAAAGTGTTAAAGCAATATAGTCTGATTGCCCCGTTCGCTGTGCTATCACCTCCGTAATGGACCAAGACGTTGGATCAAGTGTGGATATGCATTTTCTGTGAATAACCCCGCATTATATGTGTGGGGGCGGAAGCCGACGACTGCAAACTTTCAGGTTATATACATATATACATAAACAGCCGCACACGAGGCATCATAGTACTTTCGGGCAAAAGTATAAATACAGCCTTGATAATTCAATAAAACATTGTTTTTACAATGGGAATACATGTCACTAGAACATAATATTCTTCGAGCACTGAGCCTCTATCGAACGAGCGCCTTCAAGAACTTGTTCAAGGTAGTGCTCGACAGCCACTTGGCCTACGGCCGAACCCTATGTCGCAACAGTGGTGGCCTCCATCTCCGCCCAGTATGTCTTGACACGGGCAAAGGCCATCCGCGCACCCTCTATGCACGCCGGTCTCTTTACAGCATCGATGCGTGGCACAACACCAAGGAATTGTTGCACTAAACTAAAGTAGCTATTCGGCCTTGGCCCTCCCGGCCACAGGTGATCCACAACAGACCTCATGGCAAGTCCGGACAACCTATGGAGCTCGGCCCACTCAGCCATTCGCTCATTCAACAGCAGTGAACAGACTGGAGCGTGAAACTGTGACCAGAACAGCTTTTCCACTTCGGGACCTTTTTGATCCTTGAAGTACTCAGCCGCATCAGCAGCACTTGCAGCCAAATCCACATAGGCGTCTACAGAACTCCATAGCCAGTCCAGAGGAGCATACTTCGGATCTCCGAACTTAGTCCACAACAAGAAGGGCTTCCCAGACACGATATCTGCAGCTTGATTCAACTCCTCCTTCGTCGCTCTAATTTTGGAGCGGGCTTCCTTGGCAGCCACCAGGGCCTTCTCCAGGTCCGTCACCTTCGCCCCGTTTTCTTCTTGAAGAAGCTGGTAATGGTCAGCGGCATCTTTTAACTCTACATCCATCTTGGCTATTTTTTCCTTGCTCTCGCAATGCGTGGCCTGTTCAACCCTTAACTCTTTGGCCGCCTTTAGAGCGGCCGCATTGCTACTCCTTGCTTGCTCCTTGGCTCGGGCAAGCTCCGCCCGAAGGGTCTCCACGGTGGCAGCTCCATCTGCAGTCACAAGATATTAAAGATACTGGCATCATGCTACTCTTATTATGTGATGATCACCAGAGAAATCACTCACCCTGTGCCTCGTCAAGCCACTGGTTGACAAGCACGATATCGGCATCGGCCACATCAAGTTGCCGCTTTAGCTCGGTAAATCCATCAGCTCGGCTAGCCACCGTAGCCTCAGCCACCTACACATAAAGGCAGTCGAATTATTACCTGGGTATATGATACTCGGGTTGCCGCCGTTCTCAAAGACAACCAGAGTCTCGAGGGCTACTATCTGCATAGGGCACTCCTAACATATGAGGTACTATCAAAAACATACACTATTTCACGTACCTCGAAGCCTTTCAGGAAACTCATAAAGGCTTCATGCAAACCGCTTTCAGCGGATGAAATCCTTTCAATTACCGTACCCATTAGCATACGATGCGCTTCCGAGATGGCCACTTGCCCCAGAAGATCCTTCAGCGCGTCTGACCACACACGGTACGGACCCTTGCTGTCGCTCTCCTTAGGAGCCGGATACTGGGGACTCCGGGTAGCCAAAGGGTTATCCTCTGGCCTTAGTGGATCCGGAGATACCCTTCGCGATGACACTTCAAGGTCGCCCGCTTCATGAGGGAGGGTGTCAGGGGGAGGCGTTTCGCTCTCCATCATCTCCGAAAGAAGATCCCCCGAAGACAAACTCTGTCAAGAAGGGCTACGATCCGGACTACAATTTATAAGCATCGGTTATTGTCCTCGGAAGTAAGGTAGGATGTTTCCACTATTAAGTACTTTTCGATTACTTACAGCTCGGTAGAGGGCTGATCCCCGCGCGGACATTGTGCGGCAGGAATACCCTCCATGGCAGGACCCTCTAATGAAGATTTCTTCTCCCGTTTGGAAACCTTAGTTTCCGGATCTTCAGAGGTAGTCCTGTTCCTTCCCTAGGGAGAGAGAATGTCAGATTCCTCCCTTTGGTTGTCCTCCCTCGCGGAGGCGCTCATTCCCCCGGTTGGAATAAGTAGCGAGTGAGGCCCGCTTTCGCCCTCTCTATTCCCCCCATCATCTTCCTTTGAGGGCACTGGATAAGGCGCCGGCTCGAGCATCTTGTCCAGCACCGGATTGTCCAAGCCCTCAGGAAGGGGGACCGAACACCTGATCATCATCGCCTTTGTTATCCAGTCCTAGTCAAAGAGCGACTCTTTAGAATGATGCCATGATAAATAAAAGGACAGCAGGTTCGGCATGGGTTTAATTACTTGGGCAGCGGGGCGGTTGCAGCTCAGACCCACGTCCTCGGTGGTGTCCGGACACTCTATTTGGGGTCCGAAGAACGATTTATACATCTCTTCGAGCGTCATGCCGAGGAAATGCTAAATAGCTCGCGGTCCTTCTGGGTTGAATCCCCACATGCGGAGGGGTCGACGTTCGCAAGGCTGGACTCGGTGAACTAGCATAACTTGCATTACCATAACGAGACTGAAATCTCTCTCAAAGAGATCTCGGATACGGCTCTACAGTATTGGCACGTCCTTTGCTAGACCCCAGCTCAGCCCCCCTGCTAATCCATGACATCAGTTGCAATGGGGGGGGCCAAGCGAAAGGTGGGGGCAGCTACCCACTTGGCACTTCGGGGAGCTGTGATGTAAAACCACTCCCACTGCCACAATCCGGACACCTCTGGGAAGGAACCCTCTGGCCATGGAGCGTCAGCGATTTTGCTTATTAAAGCACCTCCGCACGCTGCATGCCGCCCCTCGATCATCTTCGGCTTCACATCAAAGGTCTTGAGCCATAGGCCGAAGTGAGGGGTAATGCGGAGGAAGGCCTCACATACGACAATAAATGATGAGATGCGAAGAATGGAATTCGGGGCCAGATCATGAAAATCCAGTCCATAATAGAACATAAGACCCCTAACAAAGGGATCTAGAGCGAGGACTACTCCTCGGAGGAAGTGGGAGATGAACACGATGCTCTCGTTGGGTTCGGGGTAGGGACGACCTACCCTCGGGCAGGCAGCCTATGCGAAATTTCAGCAGTCAGATATCTGGCCTCTCTCAACTTCTTGATGTCCTCCTCTATGACAGAGGAAGGCATGCACCGACCTTGAAGGTTGGATCCAGACATAGTTGAAGGTACGGAGCACCTGACCTGAGCTTTGGGTGTTAGAACTCGAGGAGGGGGAAGGATTCGATTGAGCAGGGGAGGGAAAAAAGAAAAATCCTTGTCCCCTTTATAAAGAGGGTGAATATCGAGCGTCCTCCTCATGGCCGTTTGGGACTTGCGTAAGATCTATGAGTCATACCAGTAGGCACGGGTGGGTTACCCACGTCTGTATTGATGATAATCTCATGATATGGGGGACACGATCTCTGCTTTGACAAGACGTGTCAAGAAAACGCCTCGCGTTATGTGCGGAGCCGGTTGAGAAAAACGGTTTGAATAATGACTGGGCCATGGCGTGATGTCATGATGTCAAAACGTGTCAACAAATTAGATTTGTGGAAATATTATTCTCTCTACAGTGGTATGTGGAACTTATTTTGCAGGGCCGGACACTATCCTTGTATTCAAAACTCTTCCATGGTGTATGCGGAGGAGGAACCCGCCTTGCAATGCCGAACACAATACTGCGCACAGGACTCGTCGTCATTGAAGCCTGGTTCAGGGGCTACTGAGGTAGTCCTGGATTAGGGGTCCTCCGGACAGCCGGACTATATCCTTTGGCCGGACTGTTGGACTATGAAGATGCTAGATTGAAGACTTCGTCCCGTGTCCGGATGGGACTCTACTTGGAGTGGAAGGCAAGCTAGGCAATACGGATATGTATATCTCCTCCTTTGTAACCGACCTTGTGTAACCCTAGCCCCCTCTGGTGTCTATATAAACCGGAGGGTTTTAGTCCGTAGAATGACATACAATCATACCATAGGCTAGCTTCTAGGGTTTAGCCTCTCTGATCTCGTGGTAGATCAACTCTTGTAATACTCATATCATCAAGAACAATCAAGCAGCACGTAGGGTATTACCTCCATCAAGAGGGCCCGAACCTGGGTAAACATCGTGTCCCCTGCCTCCTATTACCATCCGCCTTAGACGCAGAGTTCGGACCCCCTACCCGAGATCCGCCGGTTTTGACACCGACAACTTCGGAAATATAATACACTGTGCGTTGAACTTTGTAGGCTTTGCCTTCTTCTTCCCACTCGACCATGAGCACTGTGCTGACAACCTATCCAGTGGCTTCTATATACAGTAGTAGAGGCTCTTTGCTGGCTGGGGCAGCAAGCACCGGCTGGGTGGAAAGCAGAGCTTTGAGCTCTACAAACGTTGCTTCAGCTTCAGGAGTCCACTCGAACTTGTCAGACTTGTTCATTAGTCGGTAAAGAGGTAATGCCTTTTCACCGAGACAAGAAATGAATCGACTCAGGGCGGCCAAATAACCAGTAAACTTCTGAACGTTGTGCACATGCACAGGGCGTTTCATTCGGAGGATTGTACCAACTTTTTCTGGGTTTGCATCGATCCCTCGTTTGGAAACAAGGAAACCGAGTAACTTTCCACCTGGGACTTCGAATGTGCACTTCGACGGATTAAGCTTGATATCATATCTCCTCAAGTTGCTAAAGGTTTCAGCGAGGTCAGTCAGCAGGTCGGAACCTTTACGTGACTTGACCATGATGTCATCCATGTATGCTTCCACATTCCGACTGATTTGAGTGAGCAAGCACTTCTGAATCATGCGCATGAATGTGACGCCAACATTTTTGAGACCAAAAGGTATGGTAACATAGCAAAAACACCCGAATGGGGTGATGAAGGCGGTTTTTATTTCATTGGGTCCATACAGTCGAATCTGATGCTACCCGGAATATGCATCCAAAAAGGATAAACGGTCACATCCCGCAGTTGAGTCAACAATTTGGTCGATTCGGGGGAGAGGGAAATGATCTTTCGGGCAGGCCCGATTGATGTGTTTAAAGTCGATGCACATGCGAAGTGAATCATCTTTCTTGGGGACCATGACGACTTTGGTGAGCCACTCGGAGTGGTATATCTTCTGGATGAACTCAGATGCCAGAAGCCGAGCCACTTCCTCTCCAATGGCCTTCCTTTTCTCCACGGTGGACCGACGGAGATATTCCTGGACTGGTTTTACTTTTGGGTCAACTCGCAAACGATGCTCAGCCAGTTCCCTGGGTACACCTGGCATGTCAGACGGTTTCCATGCAAAGATGTCCCAGTTCTCACGGAGGAACTGGACGAGTGCTTCTTCCTATTTGCTATCGAGTGTTGTTGATATATGAGTCGGGCAGCATTGGGGTCAGTCGGATGAATGTGTATGGGTTTTGTTTCACCGGACGACTGAAATGCAGACTCTGAAGCAGGCTTCTTAGCGCGCAATAAATCAGTCGGGTCAGCAGTCTTTTTGTATTCTTCCATTTCTACTGCTGCCATCTGCTCATCAGTAATTTTTGAACCTTTATGGAGGCACTCCTCTGCTCTCTGCCGATTACCAGTGACTGTAATCACACCCCTGGACCAGGCATCTTCAATTTGAGGTACATGTAACATGGGCGAGCCATGAAACGATCATATGCAGTCCTGCCCAGAATAGCATGGTAAGCACTGTGAAATTCCATGACGTCAAATGTCAACATTTCTTTGCGATAATTCTTGGAATCACCAAAAACCACATCCAGGGTGATTTGGCCGAGTGAATCAGCCTTCTTCCCCGGAATGACTCCGCGGAAATGCATGTTGCTCTTGGTGAGTTTGGACATCGGAATGCCCATCCCTCGGAGGGTCTCAGCATACAAAATGTTCAGACCACTGCCACCATCCATCAGAACCTTCGTCAATTGGGTGCCTCCAACGACTAGGTTGACCACCAACGCTTGCCGCCCGGGGGTAGCAGCGTGCGCTGGGTGATCAGACTGGTCAAATGTGATAGGAGTCTTGGACCACTTCAGATATGTCGTTGTTGCCGGAGCGACCATGTTCACTTCTCTGTTGACAACTTTCAGTCGACTTTTGCTCTCTAGGTCAGCAAAAATCACTAAAGTGGCATTAGTGTTAGGGTAATCATCGTCCCCCTCTTTGTCTTCATCCTTATCGGATTCCTTTTCTTTCTCGCTGGGCTGACTCTCTCGGAAGCTCTGAATTAGGAGTCGACACTGTCGAGTGGTATGCTTGGGGTAAATCAGGTTTCCCTCTTCATCCTTCTTAGTGTGTATATGACATGGCAAATCTAGCACATCATTTCATGCTTGATCCTTTACTTTCTTGGGTATCCACGACCCCTTAGGTTTTCCTTTGAACTTTTCTTGGGTCATAACTGCGGCCTCACCAGGGCCTGCTGGTTCGGCTTTGTGCTTTTGCTTCCGACTGGAATTCCCTCCTCCGGTGTCCTGGGCGACTAGTTTGTTCTTGCTGCGGAGTCGGTCTTCTTCTTCGCCATTAGCGTACCGAGTGGCTATCTCCATCATTTGAGTCAGAGTCATATCTTCTGTCCGACCGAATTTCAAGTTAAGCTCTCTGTACCGAACACCCTCCTTGAAGGCACAAACAACCTGGTGTGGTGACACATTTTCCACCATGTGGTGTAAAGTGGTCCACCTCTGGATGTAATCCCTCAAAGTTTCATTCGGTTTTTGCACACAATCCTATAATTCAGTTAGCCTTGTAGGCCGTTTGCAAGTGCCTTCAAATGCCCTAACAAACACTCAGGCCAACTCTTCCCAACTGAATATACTACCAGGGGCCAATTGATTCAACCAAGCTCTGTCCAAACCCTCCAACACAAAGGGGAGATGTTTCATGGCTACATCATCATTTCCACCACAAATCTGGACGGCCGCTCGATAATCTTCCAGCCAAGTATTCGACATAGACTCACTGGTGAACTTGCTCAGTCATGTTGCCAACCTGAAGTTGGGAGGGATCTTAGTGGCTCTAATGGCTCTGCTGAAGCATTCAGGTCCGGAGACATGTACTCTGCTGCCAGTCGGACGGTCTCTATCTAGCCCTTCTCCGTGTGCTCGGTTTCTGTCGACCAAACCTTGTACAAGAATTGACCTCGCACCAAATCCAGGCTCTCTTGGGTCGACTGGAACCCTCCACTCATCGCTATAAGGGTGCCTGTCATCATACTTCCGGGGCACGTACGATCCGCCCCTCGGAGGGGGCGTAGGCACTCAACGGCGGTTATCACGACCGAGCCGATGATCATACTGCTCGTGGTTCTGACCCAGGTACTTCTCTTGGCAGTGTCCACGACCCTCACACCGTAGAGGCGATCTTGGGCTATGAGCCGACTGGACTGTGTCCGCCACCACGGGCCTGCTATGGATCCTGTTACGAGACTGAGAAACGGATGTGTTTTGTTCTCTTGCTGCCCGAAGCAGCGCTCGGATCTGCATCAAACCTCTTCCAGCCTCTGATTGGGACGGCTGGATCGACTCTGCTATACGGGCTGCAACTATAAGATTCTAGATCGGAGTGCGGTATACCTGGGGTGCAAACAGAAAAAACTGTCGCTGCCATCGACTGGACTCAGGGATCTGTCGTCTAGCGTGTTCATCGAGTGAATGCTGAAGGTTCTCCAGCCGCGCGCGCTTGACCAAAGTGGCCAGGTGCGCACACTCCATGGCCCGAGTCCCGGAGGTCTCTCCGATGATGGGAGTGTGGAGCACCTCCACATTGCGGCGGTGCGACTCGTCCCTCTACTGCGAGGTGAGGCTTCGGGACGATATTCCTCATGACCGTGTGATCAACCTCCATCGCCGTCGTCCCTGTGATGGAAACCTGGAGGGCTGCATGGTGTGTCGACCATCAGGACTTCCGTCGCAGGGTCGCTGCTGTCGAACTCTAACAGAGTCTCGGTGGAACCGGTCGACAGGTCGAATAGCCCATAGAGAGATTTGTCGGGCTCGATTGTCGCGACTTGAGGAGGGGCCGACTGACGAGCCACCGCATGCTTTACCCACCGCTGATGCCGTGATCGACCAGACTGCTAGTGACAGTGAGCGGTGGGGAGCAAAGATACCGTGGGAGCCGACCGATATTGGGTCGGCGGCTGCTGCAGAAGGACGCCGCGGAAACATGCGTGAAAGTGCATCACCCCGCGGACGGGGAGCGTCTCGACGTCGAGGGGGGCCTCTTGGATCTAGGCAGAGTCGTCGGTGATGAAAAC
Organism: Triticum aestivum; assembly: GCF_018294505.1. Taxonomy (NCBI): domain Eukaryota; kingdom Viridiplantae; phylum Streptophyta; class Magnoliopsida; order Poales; family Poaceae; genus Triticum; species Triticum aestivum. The sequence goes on from NC_057803.1 coordinate 434,153,075, forward strand.
AAGCACGCTGAGACGGATCTCGCGGCCCTCAGCCAAACCGCCGCCGGAAAGCATGATGATGGAGATCAGGAAAATTGCAACCTCACAGGAACTCACTAAGACACCTGCCCCAAGGTGGGCGCCTACTGTCGTGGAAGTAAGTCTGACAGTAGAGTCGGGGCTACGTAGGAGGAGACAAGATCCTAGCTACGGCAAGGTTGTGCACGCAAGATTTATGAGTTCAGGCCCTTCTCAGAAGAAGTAACAACCCTACGTCTTGGTGCCCGGAGGCTTGGTCGACTGGTTTAGGCGTGAGAGTTACAAGGGGTGCGAACCCTTGTGCCAGTGGAGGGGGTGACTTATATAGAGTGTGTCAGGACCCCAGCCAGCCCACGTTACAAAGGGTTCAATGTACATTAAGATAGAGCGTTACTGATAACGCCAATAATAAAGGAGTATAAATGATCTTTAAGTCTACAGAGTGATTGCCTCCTGAGTGATGTTAGGCCTTCTCTACTCCGAGTGATTTCTTGTATCATCGAGTGACTCATTCTCTTGGTCTAATGGAATTGGGGTATCCGAGTGAGGCTGAAGGTCGAGTGGATTGCACTCCTCGATAACTCAGTCAGTTTCTCTTCTTGTGCTTTGAATGCCTTTGACTCTAGGGCAGTGTCCTTGGGTAGGGTGTCTAGGTCGGGCCTATGACCCTACCCTAGGTACATGTCATCGTCAATCCCCTCTTTCGTCTCCAACATTATCGGTAACCTCACTTGGAGCTATGTTTTCATTCGTCACATGATATGTTTTTTTCTTGGATCGTCAATTTATTTTGTGATGATTTTCTTGCTGTTATTTAGAATAATGTTTTGCATCTTTTATTTCAATAAAAGTGGCATGTATAGCCTTTACTATGCTTATTTTGCAAGTATACATGTTGCTGTTTGAAAACAGAAAGTGTACCACTGTTGCGAAAATTCCCTAGAAAAGTGAGAATGTGATAAAATGTTGAAACTTTTTTCGAAATGAGATCTGATAAATTTTCTATAGTGTGGTAAATTTTCATAATTTTTGGAGTTGAATAAGTATTTATACTTTTGCATTCTTTACAGACTGTACTATTTTGGCAGATTGCTGTTATGTTTGCATTGTTTGCATATGTTTGCTTGTTTAGTGATTCTATTTGAGGATATGAGTATTAAATATGTAGAGGCATTTAGTATGAAATGTTGAATAATAATTTTAGTGATTTGCTACATTAGAGAATCATAAGGTTTTTGCATTGGTTTATACTAACTTATCTCATGAGTTCTTATTGAGTTTTGTGTCAATGAAGCTTTTGAGATTTAGGAAAACCGTGATATGAGAGGAATTAAGGAGACACAAAAGCTCAAGCTTGGAGATGCCCAAGGCATCCCAAGATAATATTCAAGATTTCTCAAGCATCTAATCTTGGGGATGCCCGATAGGCATCCCACCTTTCTTCTTCGACAATTATTGGTTAGTATCGATTGAGCCTAAGTTTTTGCTTGTTCACATGATGTGTGCTATTATTAGAATGCCATTTTATTTTCATTTTGCGTCCTGTTTTAATAAGATACTTAGATCTGTAGGTTTTAAATAAAATAGAGTCCTCAAATGGTTGCCAAGGAGGCTAAGTAAGCGTCATTCACATCCCGTCAACGAAGCTCTTTTCTATGTCATTTACTCTTGTGCTTCACTTATATCCTATGAGTAAATTGTTGAATAAATTGAATGTCATGAAGTTGAAATCATATCATGCCTAGTGGTAGCTTCACATTGGATTTAGAAAGTGAAATCTTTGGAGGCTTGACAATCACAATATTTGTCATACAAGCAATTCATGAATAATTAGTATAAGGAAGAGAACTTTCACATATAAATACACTATCATGGAAATATTTTGTGTTTGTGAGCCCCCATCAAAATATTATATGCCAATTTTTTTGACATTGGACAAGGAAGACAAATTAATGGTTTATGTTTGTTCATATTCACACAGAAGTTATATTGTCATAGATCCTTCAACATGTGGTGCTTGCCCCCCATCTTTGCTACCTGAAAATTCCGCACCAAGTAGAGATACTACTTGTGCATCCAAAAACCCTTAAACCCAAATCTCATTTTCAAGAGTCCACCATACCTACCTATATGCGGTATTCTTTTGCCGTTCTAAGCAAATTTGTATGTGCCATCTCTAATTTTCAAAATAAATTTCTATTTTGTGTGCTCGTACCGCTCGCGAGGCGGTGAGGGGTGGCCAATATTTTCCATGCTAGATGTGTTATTCTCATGATCACTACTGCAGGATGGTCCAAACACGACAGTCAAATCAGAGACCCTTTGACGAAACTGTGTGCGATGCCATAATCGCAAACAGTGGTGTAAAAAACCGTCAAAAAAGGTGCAAAACGTTTGCGATGACAGATGCATCAAACACGTTTCAGAATTTAGTTGCATGTGCGATGCAGGGCATACAGTTCCACTCAATGAACAGTTTGTGATGAGGAGGCACAAAAGAAATGGGCAGCCAGATAAAGGCGTGTGCGATATACAGCATACGGTTCACCGGGATGAACTGTGTGTGATTAGGCAACACAATGGAAATGGTTCAACTGAACAAGATGTGTGTGATACGCGGCAAACAGGTCCGTAATCTGAAATGTGTGCGAAGTCCAATAATAACACAGACGATTGCTGCTAATAAGCCGTGTGAATTGCTTTGTCTATAGTATAATAACATGTATAAATAAACATCCAATTACATCAGTGACTATACAGATCATTCGCACACACCTCAATAAACAATTGCATGCATTCTAAAGTAGGAGAAACGATCGTCTAGTCATCTACTTCTTGTGACGCTCTCGCCACTACTATGTGGCTTGATCCCTCGTCTGGGTCAGGAAGAAGATAGTTCCTCATGTCAACGATCCGCCTGTACATCTCATAGCTTGTGAACGCGTCCATGGCCGCATACTTGACATGTTGTTCATCCAGTCTCTTATGCCACACACTGTGCCAGGCGTTCTTGTCCTTATTGCTCTCTTGCTTAATCTTCGTGTAGTAGGGGTCGATGATGGCCGAGGCGAGGTCAACTAGGGAGTTCATTTCACTTTTGTCGGTGCCCCAAACCTTGTAGTGCTGCTGGATGTTGACAAGATTCGGGCATTTCAAGTCCGAAACCTTGAGAGCTTTTAGATCGTTGGTGGTGTCCACCGTAGCGAAACTGTAGTCGGAGCTCTTGATAAACTTGGAGAAATGATCGCAAGCCCTTGTGGCAAGGTGGAAGTGGTAGACGAGGACGTCATGTCGCATGCACAACTGGGCGACAGCAACCTTCTGATCATGCCCGACACGACCGATGGTGTACTCGAGGTCGAAGCCGACCACTCCGTACTTGTCCTCGGCAAGGAATTGCTCCATAGTTTGGATGGATCTCTCCACCGAGACCGGATCGTTCGTGTACACCGCCGAGAGGGCCTTCCACCTCACGTGGGTGTCCACTACGTGATGCGTGGTGAACTGCCCGCCGTTGTCATCGTTGGCCGCTGTGAGCGCCATTGGAGCCACGGGGAGCACTATTGGAAAAGCTGGATGTCCTCTCTGTATGTGTCCTTGTGGGTGTGCTTATTGTGACATGTGAGACGAGAGATGAAGGTAAATGGCCGCAAGAATAAAAGGGGGTCGGGCGGCGTGGATTCTCGGCGTGTCCGCATGGCAGTTTTTGCAACGGGTAACTCCATCATCGCGCCGCGCCCGGTGCAACTGCTTTCACACGAACGTGCGTGATCGTGCGCCGGCCAAAAACAATGGAAACACGTGTGGGGGGATGAGGGCAGAGCACCCGGAGGGACGCGGGAGCAGAGCGCGTGCGTCGGGATGCGAGCAGAGTGCGCCGCGGCCGCCTGAATCGCAAGCAACCACACACATGGAGCAGTTGAACACGTAGCAAATGGTCGCCTACAAGCCGGCCGACAGTTTTGTCGCTGCGTAGAGAGCGTCCGGGTGGTACCACCTCCGTCTAGTCTATAGTCTCCTTTATATTTCGTGCCATACTCTGCCCTCAAATTTAACCAACAAAATGTTAATGCGTGTTTTAAAAATAATATAATTGGAAACTATGTTCAAATACAAACCCAACTATGTAATCTCTAGCGACATGCATTTGTATTTTATTAGTTAAATCATACTTATAAACCAGGAAGGTGGTGTAGTAGGTAATTAAATTGCAAACATATTTTTATTAACCGTATGTGTACGTGGCCTTTCGTCCTCCTCTTGCATGTTTTGTCACCCCGCTGTCGCAGACGGCTTACAACGCAAGCTTGCGCAGCGCGCGGGGGCATTCTTTTTGCCAAACGGTGGCGCTAATGAATCGTCGGTGAGCCTGTTCCCATGTAACCTCGCAGGTTCCCGCGCAGGCTTCCCTCCCAACTCGATGAAATCCCCCAAAATCCCAATGCTTACCGGCTAGCTATAAAAACCCTCACGGCCGGCGAGACCTCCGTCGCATTTTCCCTTCCATCCCTGTAGCTTATCTCGTCTGCTTCTCCCACATTCGCCAATGGCACCGGTCCGTCATCATCGCTCGGCCACTCCGCCGTCATCAGAGGATAGCTCCATGTGGGAGGCTACACCGCGGCGACGCCGCAGTCCCCGGCGAAGTGTAGTGCGCGTGGCATCCCTGTTGGGTGTGCGTGGAACACCCACCACACGCTCCTTTGCCGGTGCCCGTCGGCAGCCATTGCCGACCGCCGTTGCCGCCACACCATCGTCGAAAGCCAGGACCATTGCCCGCTCCGCCATCGTGGCCCAAAGGCGGGAGATGGCCGTCATGGCCACCATCCCACTGCCGGCCACTGTGGCCATCACCCGCTCCGCCAGCGCGGCCGGAAGGCGGGAGGTGGTGGTCGTGGCCGCCACCCCGTCGTCGGCCTCCATCCCACCATCGACCGCTGGGGTCATCACCCGCTCTGCCACCACCGCCCGAAGGCGGGAGGTGGAGGTGGATGCCCGCACGTGCGATAGCGACCTTGCACGCTACACCGAGTTCCAGCGGGAGGAGGAGGAGCGCCTCGTCGAGCATGCAAAGAGCCTTACCGCCATAGTGGCAGCGGCACACACCGCCTCAATGGCGAGGAATCAGGAGATCTACGAGGAGAACCACTGCTTTAACAGGGGTCGTCTGGAGCGGCACAGGGCGTTCGAGGCGAGCGTCGCTGAAGCTGCATTAGCGGCAGGCACCGCATTGTGGTTGCCCAGCTCGTCGGTAGGCTCCTCCTCGTCCGCCTCTTACTGAGCACGCTCAGGAGAGGAGAGGCAGCCGGAAGTAGTACAAAGCCCCTCCGCAGTAGTAGTGGTATTTAGGGGCTATTTTGTTCAGTTCATCTGACTATAGATGTGGTGGAACTATACAACATACTTAAACTTAGCTAGTATATATAGTTGAACTAGCTATTTTAGTACCTGGTTGGCAACAATTGGGGAAAAGTTTGGTCGGTTCAGCTGTCTAGTTGAACTGTTTGTATAAATTAAGAACGACTGCTTAATCTATGAATGAAATCTATGCTTAATTATTGAATTTTAGTTGCAAAAATTAGATACTGCTAGTGATTTTTAGCTTCATATTTTGACAAGGCAGTGTTACAAGGATTGACAAATCTTACCAAATTCTTTGCACGTGGTTCCACACGGGTCATCCAAAACAACCGTTTGCATTGAAGGGATGCACAAATCATGCACTGCTCTCACTTTGCATACGGGTGTTCTATCTAAAATGTTTGCGATCAAGAGCTGCAGAAATCCTGCTCGGCACATTTTCTCTTGGCTTCTTGGGGAAGCTGTCGGTTTGCATACAAGTGTTCTAACTAAAACATTTGCGATGAGTGTTTTATATTTAAAAAGCGAATTAAACTGCGGCTTGGGCGCCAATAATGGAGAGGATGCTAGCAAGGCGGGCGGCCATGGATGTCAAAGGGCTTGCTTCCCAGTGAGCCTGCGCAGCGTACAGCTCGCACACTTCCCGGTGAGCCAGCGCACTCAAGGATAGCTTGCACGCCTCTCGGTCAAGGTCAAGTAGCTGTCCGCACGGCACCTCCTACAACCATTAAAACAAAGACACATGGCATCACGAGAATGGTTAACAAAATTTTGGATTTACTAGACTTTAAAAACCAGGCATCTCAATGTTTTGCCGGCAAACAACGGTGCCCTTGTGTTTGAAATTCATTCCCATTTCTTGCATAGGTCATAAGCATGCACCCAAGGACACATATTTGATTTTCAACCAATTTATATGCACTAGAGCATGTGCATGTAGTTCAAATTTGAATTATGCACATAAATGCATCAAAAACTCAGTTAATGTATAAAAATGTCCAAAAGGACCCTGAAAAATCACAAAAATTCACACAACACTCCTGTTGTTCTATGTTGACACAAGAAAAAAAATTGAAAGCAATAAGAGGTAGTGGATATCGTTTCGTCCACAAAGGTGGGATGTTCCCTATCGAAAACCATCATGCTTGTTGTGAGAAGCTCCGGTTTGTGAGAAGCATGTACCCAAACCTGCCCCAAATGGGACAAAATTTGTACCACGGCATGTTGATGCCGCTCCATGATAGCATGCCAAGTTTCACGAATTTTAGACAAGTTTTGGATTTACTAGAATTTAAAAACCATGCATCTCAATGTTTTGCCGGCAATCAACGGTGCCCTGGTGTTTGAAATTCATTCCCATTTCTTGCATGGGACCTAAGCATGCACCCAAGGACACATATTTGTTTTTTCAACCAATTTATATGTACTAGAGCATGTGCATGTAGTTCAAATTTGAATTCTGCACATAAATTCATTGAAAACTCAGTTAATGCATAAAAATGTCCAAACGAACCCCGAAAAATCACAAAAAATCACACAACACTCCTCTTATTCTATGTTGACACGAGAAAAAAATTGAAACCAATAAGAGGCAATGGATATCGTTTCGTCCACAAAGGTGGGACGTTCCCTACCGAAAACCGTCATGCTTGTTGTGAGAAGCTCCGGTTTGTGAGAAGCATATACACAAACCTGCCCCAAATGGGACAAAATTTGTACCATGGCATGTTGATGCCGCTTCATGATAGCATGCCAAGTTTCATGAATTTCAGACGAGTTTTGGATTTACTAGAATTTAAAAACCATGCATCTCAATGTTTTGCCGGCAATCAATGGCGCCCTGGTGTTTGAAATTCATTCCCATTTCTTGCATGGCACCTAATCATGCATCCAAGGACACATATTTGATTTTTCAACCAATCTATATGCACTGGAGCATGTGCATGTAGTCCAAATTTGAATTATGCACATAAATGCATTGAAAACTCAGTTAATGCATAAAAATGTCCAAACGAATCCCAAAAAATCACAAAAATTCACACAACACTCCTATTGTTCTATGTTGACACGAGAAAGTAATTTGAAACCAATAAGAGGCAATGGATATCATTTCGTCCACAAAGGTGGGACGTTCCCTATCGAAAACCATCATGCTTATTATGAGAAGCTCCGGTTTGTGAGAAGCATATATCCAAACCTGCCCCAAACGGGAAAATTTTTGTACCACGACATGTTGATGCCGCTCCATGATAGCATGCCGAGTTTCATTAATTTCAGAAGAGTTTTGGATTTACTAGAATTTAAAAACTAGGCATCTCAATATTTTGTCGGCAATCAACGGTGCCCCGGTATTTCAAATTCATTCCCATTTCTTGCATGGGACCTAAGCATGCACCCAAGGACACATATTTGCTTTTTCAACCAATTTATATGCACTGGAGCATGTGCATGTAGTTCAAATTTGAATTATGCACATAAAACGCATTGAAAACTCAGTTAATGCATAAAAATGTCCAAACAAACCCCAAAAAATCACAAAAAATCACACAACACTCCTGTTGTTCTATGTTGATATGAGAACAAAATTTGAAATCAATAAGAGGCAATGGATATCTTTTCGTCCACAAAGGTGGGACATTTCCTACCAAAAACCATCATGCTTGTTGTGAGAAGCTCCGGTTTGTGAGAAGCATATACCCAAACCTGCCCCAAATGGGACAAAATTTGTAGAACATCATGTTGATGCCCCTCCATGATAGCATGCCAAGTTTCATGAATTTCAGAAGAATTTTGGATTTACTAGAATTTGAAAACCATGCATCTCAATGTTTTACCGGCAATCAACGGTGCCCCGGTGTTTGAAATTCATTCCCATTTCTTGCATGGGACCTAAGCATGCACCCAAGGACACAGATTTGATTTTTCAACCAATTTATATGCACTGGAGCATGTGCATGTAGTTCAAATTTGAATTATGCACATAAAATGCATTGAAAACTCAGTTAATGCATAAAAATGTCCAAACGAACCCCGAAAAATCACAAAAAATCACACAACACTCCTGTTGTTCTATGTTGACACGAGAAAAAAATTGAAAGCAATAAGAGCAATGGATATCATTTCGTCCCAAAGGTGGGACGTTCCCTACCGAAAACCATCATGCTTGTTGTGAGAAGCTCCGGTTTGTGAGAAGCATATACCCAAACCTGCCCCAAATGGGACAAAATTTGTACCACGACATGTTGATGCCGCTCGATGATAGCATGCCAAGTTTCATGAATTTCAGACGAGTTTTGGATGTATTAGAATTTAAAAACCAGGCATCTCAATGTTTTTCCGGCAATCAATGGTGCCCTGGTGTTTGAAATTCAGTCCCATTTCTTGCATGGGACCTAAGCATGCACCCAAGGACACAGATTATTTTTTCAACCAATTTATATGCACTGGCGCATGTGCATGTAGTTCAAATTTGAATTGTTCACAAATTTAATGTATAAAATGTTCAAACGAACCCTGAATATTTCCAATTCTTTTAAGACACACATATAGTTGCATGTTCACTCTAGATAAAAGGTCTAGCAATTCAAACACCGTCCATTGCCATTGTGACCCTATTATGTAATTCAAATCAAGATGAAAAATCAAGTAGATCGCACACAGTTTATTATCAGCAACCGTGTGAGATGTAGTACAAAATATATTGGAGCATCGTTGGTGTATAGTACGCCTATGGCTTACGCGAGAAGGTGCGTCGGCTACAGTCCACAGCTGGCGCCTCAAGCACACTAGCTCGCTCCCCAAATATCATTTCACTATTCAATCGTCGTCGGTGAAAGATGGGCGTGTGGACCCTCATAGTGAGGGCAACTTTGGTGGCCCACTCCGGTGAGAGCACGGCCGTAGCCGCCATGCGCGTGTTAACTAGGTGCATGAGCGCGGCCGCAATTTGCGACCGGGCGGCAAAGGCAGCCCAAACGGCCGCTGTTGCTTCTCAGGTGGCGGCAGCAACATCTGCCTCGGGGATAACAACTGGCGAGAGCGGCACAACAACTGTCTGTTTTGCAGCGGCGACCTTAGCCCTGACGGAGGCCGCCCATGACCATGTCGACGACGCCCATGCCCAGCTCTTGGCGGTCACCGCACAAATTGAACGAAGCTTCTCCGAGAACGGTCGGCAACCCATGGTCGAAGAGCTGGCAATTGTCGAGAGCGTTCGAGAAGCTGTCCATTCCTCTGCCACATACCTTGCGATGATGGAGCTCGTCCAAGCCCAGGCCGTGTCCGCCCACTCCCAGCTCGTGGCGGCCTTTTCCAAAGAAATGGCGGACACGGATGGCGAGATGCTTGCCGAGTATGGTGTGATGGATGCCATGGAGCCCCTTCCCCAGGAGACCATCAGGCGCGAGCTGAACATGGAGGCGGCGGCGCAGATCGACGAGCACCAGCCGTAGTAGTACTCTATATTTTGTTTAATTAAGAGCGCCAGTCTTTAATTTGTTAGAGTAATGTTTAGGTCAGCTTGCTCTGTTTAATTGCTGAACTTGCTCGATTAAGAAGTGTGGGTGTGCTGTAGTCTCCTTTGTGTACCCAAATTATGCAATGACGTGGATGACCACTGTAACCATGGAAATTCGAACCAAAACTTTTGATGTTCAAACTCATCACACACGGGTTAAGCTATCTGAATCGTTTGTGATGTCCACATATCATACACAGTTCTAAATAAGGGAACATGTCTGATGACACTTTGCACGCCAGTTTTTTGGCTGAAGCGATTCCAAATTTTTGGCTTCCGCGAAAATATCTACCTCCCCGCCCCCTCCCCCTTACAAAAAGCCACATTTCCCCTCTTTTCGCCTTCCTTTCCAAGTTGAAACCTTCACTCCTTGCTTGCAGCACCGCCGCCTCCTCGCCGACGACCCTCCTTCATGCTGCTTGGCCTCCTCCATCTAGGTAGGTAATCCACACCCGACCCCCATCCTCCTCCTCCTTCCACATCCCTGATACGTCTCCAACGTATCTATAATTTTTGATTGCTCCATGCTATATTATCTTCTGTTTTGGATTTTTATGGGCTTTATTATACACTTTTATATTATTTTTGGGACTAACCTATTAACCCAGAGCCCAGTGCCAGTTTCTGTTTTTTCCTTGTTTTAGAGTATCACAGAAAAGGAAAATCAAATGGAGTCCAATTGACCTGAAACTTCACGGAACTTATTTTTGCAAGGAAAGCAACCCGGGAGACTTGGAGTCCACGTCAAGGAAGCTTCGAGGAAGCCATGAGGTAGGGGGGTGCCCACCCCCTGGGCGCGCCCTCCACCCTCGTGGGCCCCTCGTGGCTCCCCTGACGTACTTCTTCCGCCTATATATCTCCATATACCCTAAAATGATCGGGGAGCACAATAGATCGGGAGTTCCGCCGCCAGAAGCCTCCGTAGCCACCGAAAGCCAATCTAGACCCGTTCCGGCACCCTGCCGGAGGGGGAATCCCTCTTCGGTGGCCATCTTCATCATCCCGGTGCTCTCCCTAACGAGGAGGGAGTAGTTCTCCCTCGGGGCTGAGGGTATGTACCAGTAGCTATGTGTTTGATCTCTCTCTCTCCCGTGTTCTTGAGGTGATACGATCTTGATGTATCGTGAGCTTTGCTATTATATTTGGATCCTATGATGTTTCTTCCCCCCTCTACTCTCTTGTAATGGATTGAGTTTTCCCCTTGAAGTAATCTTATCGGATTGAGTCTTTAAAGATTTCAGAACACTTGATATTTTTCTTGCCGTGCGTATCTGTGGTGACAATGGGATATCACATGATTCACTTGATGTATGTTTTGGTGATCAACTTGCGGGTTCCTCCCATGAACCTATGCATAGGGGTTGGCACACGTTTTCACCGTGATTCTCCGGTAGAAACTTTGGGGCACTCTTTGAGGTCCTTTGTGTTGGTTTGAATAGATGAATCTGAGATTGTGTGATGCGTATTGTATAATCATACCCAAGGATACTTGAGGTGACATTGGAGTATCTAGGTGACATTAGGGTTTTGGTTGATTTGTGTCTTAAGGTGTTATTCTAGTATGAACTCTAGGGCTTTTTGTGACACTTATAGGAATAGCCCAATGAATTGATTGGAAAGAAAATAACTTTGAGGTGGTTTCATACTCTACCATAATCTCTTCGTTTGTTTTCCGCTATTAGTGACTTTGGAGTGACTCTTCGTTGCATATTGAGGGATAGTTATGTGATCCAATTATGCTATTATTGTTGAGAGAACTTGCACTAGTGAAAGTATGAACCCTAGGCCTTGTTTCCTATCATTGCAATACCGTTTACGCTCACTTTTATCATTAGTTACCTTGCTATTTTTATAATTTCAGATTACAAAAACCTTTATCTACTATCCATATATCACTTGTATCATCATCTCTTCGCCAAACTAGTGCACCTATACAATTTACCATTGTATTGGGTGTGTTGGGGACACAAGAGGCTCTTTGTTATTTGGTTGCAGGGTTGCTTGAGAGAGACCATCTTCATCCTACACCTCCCATGGATTGATAAACCTTAGGTCATCCACTTGAGGGAAATTTGCTACTATCCTACAAACCTCTGCACTTGGAGGCCCAACAACGTCTACAAGAAGAAGGTTGTGTAGTAGACATCAAGCTTTTTTCTGGAGCCGTTGCCGGGGAGGTGAGTGCTTGAAGGTATATCTTTAGATCTTGCAATCGAGTCTTTTAGTTTCTTGTTTTATCACTAGTTTAGTTTATAAAAGAAAATTACAAAAAATGGAATTGCGTTTGTCTCATACGCTTCACCTTTTTAATATCTTTCGTGAGTATGATGGAAAGGAAAATTGTGCCAAAGTGTTAGAAGAAGAATGCATTAAAATGTTTGGCACTAAATATTTGAATGATAAGCATGATTGCAATGTTGTTAGTATGAATTCCTTGAATATCCATGATGCTAATGATATGCAAAGCCAGAAGCTTGGGGAAGCTATGTTTGATGAAGATGATATTTTTTGTCCCCCAAGCTTTGATGAGCAAATTTACTATGATGAAAGCATGCCTCCTATCTATGATGATTATTGTGATGACTTGTATGCTATAAAGAATAATGATATCCATGAAACTTGTCATCATGATTTTAGTTTTAAATTGGATTATGCCTCACATGATAATTATTTTGTTGAGTTTGCTCCCACTATTATTCATGAGAAGAAATTTGCTTATGTGGAGAGTAGTAAAAATTCTATGCTTGTAGATCATGAAAAGAATGCTTTAGGTGCTGGTTATATTGTTGAATTAATTCATGATGCTACTGAAAATTATTATGAGGGAGGAATACATGCTTGTAGGAATTGCAATAATATCAAGTTTCCTCTCTATGTGCTTAAAGTTTTGAAGTTATGGTTGTTTTACCTTCCTTTGCAAGTTGATTCTTGTTCCCATAAGTTGTTTGCTCACAAAATCGCTATGCATAAGAATTATGTTATACTTAAATGTGCTAGTCATATTCTTCATGACGCTCTCTTTATGTTTCAATTCTTATTTTTTATGTGAGGATCATTGAAATCATCATGCCTAGCTAGGTGCGTTAAACGATAGCGCTTGTTGGGAGGCAACCCAACTTAATTTTTGTTCCTCACTTTTTGCTCCTGTTTAGTAATAACTAATTTATCTAGCCTATGTTATTATTGAGTTTTTATGTTTTAATTAGTGTTTGTGCCAAGTAGAACTGTTGGGAAGACTTGGGGAAAGTCTTGTTGATCTTGCTGTAAAAAACAGAAACTTTAGCGCTCACGAAAATTGCTGCCATTTTTATTGGAGAGTGCTATTTAGTTAATTATTTTTGCAGATGCTTTATAGATAAATTCCTCAGGTCCAACAATTTATTTGAGAATTTTATGAGTTCCATAAGTATACGTTTGATCCAGATTACCACAGACTGTTCTGTTTTTGACAGATTCTGTTTTTCGTGTGTTGTTTGCTTATTTTGATGAATCTATGGCTAGAAAATAGTTTATAAACCATAGAGAAGTTGTAATATAGTAGTTTTAACATCAATACAAATAAAGGGAGTAGTTCTCCCTCGGGGCCATCTTCATCATCCCGGTGCTCTCCATGACGAGGAGGGAGTAGTTCTCCTCGGGGCTGAGGGTATGTACCAGTAGCTATGTGTTTGATCTCTCTCTCTCTCTCTCTCGTGTTCTTGAGGTGATACGATCTTGATGTATCGCGAGATTTGCTATTATATTTGGATCCTATGATGTTTCTTCCCCCCTCTACTCTCTTGTAATGGATTGAGTTTCCCCTTTGAAGTTATCTATCGGATTGAATCTTTAAAGATTTGAGAACACTTGATGTATGTATTGCTGTGCGTATCTGCGGTGACTGATATGTCCATTTTGCATCATGCTTTTATATCAATATTTATTGCATTATGGGCTGTTATTTCACATTATGTCACAATACTTATGGCTATTCTCTCTTATTTTACAAGGTTTACATAAGGAGGGAGAATGCCGGCACCTGGAATTTTGGGCTGGAAAAGGAGCAAATATTAGAGACCTATTCTCCACAACTCCAAAAGTCCTGAAACTCCACGGAATAACTTATAATAAATAATGAAAAATCCTCGCCAAAGATGAAGACCAGGGGGCACACCCTTTCCACGAGGGTGGGGGGCGCCCCCCCTAGGGCGCGCCCCCTACCTCATGGCCCCCCTGGTGGCTCTCCGATGACCATCTTCTCCTATATGAAGTCTTTCGTCGAGAAAAAAATAAGAAGCAACCTTTCGGGATGAAACTCCGCCGCCACAAGGCGGAACCTTGGCGGTCCAATCTAGAGCTCCGGCAGAGCTGTTCTGCCGGGGAAACTTCCCTCCCGGAGGGGAAATCATCGCCATCGTCATCACCAAAGCTCCTCTCATCGGGAGAGGGCAATCTCCATCAACATCTTCATCAGCACCATCTCATCTCAAAACCCTAGTTCATCTCTTGTATCCAATTCTTGTCTACAAGTCCGGGATTGGTGCTAGTAGGTTGCTAGTAGTGTTAATTACTCCTTGTAGTTGATGCTAGTTGGTTTAATTGGTGGAAGATCATATGTTCAGATCCTTTATGCATATTTTTACCCCTCTGCTTATGAACATGAATATGCTTTGTGAGTAGCTACGTTTGTTCCTGAGGACAAGGGAGAAGTCTTGCCATTAGTAGTCATGTGAATTTGGTATTTGTTCGATATGTTGATAAGATGTATGTTGTCTAGCCTCTAGTGGTGTTATGTGAACGTTGACTACATAACACTTCACCATTATTTGGGCCTAGAGGAAGGCATTGTGAAGTAATAAGTAGATGATGGGTTGCTAGAGTGACAGAAGCTTAAACCCTAGTTTATGCGTTGCTTCATAAGGGGCTGATTTGGATCCATATGTTTCATGCTATGGTTAGGTTTACCTTAATACTTTTGTTGTAGTTGCGGATGCTTGCAATAGAGTTTAACCATAAGTGCGATGCTTGTTCAAGTAAGAACAGAACCCAAGCACCGGTCCACCCACATGTCAAATTATCAAAGTACCGAATGTGAATCATATGAACGTGATGAAAACTAGCTTGACGATATTCCCATGTGTCCTCGGGAGGGCTTTTCCTTATATAAGAGTTTGTCGAGGCTTGTCCTTTGCTACAAAAAGGATTGGGCCACCTTGCTGCACTTTATTTACTTTTGTTACTTGTTGCTCGTTACACATTATCTTATCACAAAACTATCTGTTACCACTTATTTTAGTACTTGCAGAGAATACCTTGCTGAAAACCGCCTATCATTTCCTTCTGCTCCTCGTTGGGTTCGACACTCTTACTTATCGAAAGGACTACGATAGATCCCCTATACTTGTGGGTCATCAGTGACAAAGGGATATCACGTGATTCACTTGATGTATGTTTTGGTGATCCACTTGCGGGTTCCACCCATGAACCTATGCATAGGGGTTGGCACATGTTTTCGTCGTGATTCTCCGGTAGAAACTTTGGGGCACTCTTTGAGGTCCTTTGTGTTGGTTTGAATAGATGAATCTGAGATTGTGTGATGCATATCGTATAATCATACCCACGGATAGTTGCGGTGACATTGGAGTATCTAGGTGACATTAGGGTTTTAGTTGATTTGTGTCTTAAGGTGTTATTCTAGTACGAACTCTAGGGCTGTTTGTGACACTTATACGAATAGCCCAATGGATTGATTGGAAAGAATAACTTTGAGGTGGTTTCGTACCCTACCATAATTTCTTCGTTTGTTCTCCGCTATTAGTGACTTTGGTGTGACTCTTTGTTGCATATTGAGGGATAGTTATGTGATCCAATTATGCTATTATTGTTGAGAGAACTTGCACTAGTGAAAGTATCAACCCTAGGCCTTGTTTCCTATCATTGCAATACCGTTTACGCTCACTTTTATCATTAGTTACCTTGCTGTTTTTATAATTTCAGATTACAAAAATCTTTATCTACCATCCATATACCACTTCTATCATCATCTCTTCGCCGAACTAGTGCACCAATACAATTTACCATTGTATTGGGTGTGTTGGGGACACAAGAGACTCTTTGTTATTTGGTTGCAGGGTTGCTTGAGAGAGACCATCTTCATCCTACGCCTCCCACGGATTGATAAACCTTAGGTCATCCACTTGAGGGAAATTTGCTACTGTCCTACAAACCTCTGCACTTGGAGGCCCAACAACGTCTACAAGAAGAAGGTTGTGTAGTAGACATCAATCCCACATGCCCCGACCACCAGCGCAAGCGCGAAACCTTCCACCTAAATCACCGACCCCTCCACCAAATAAGCGCCATTCTAAGTCATGGTGCACGCAGTATAGCCAGGACCTCAAGGTGCATTTGGAAGCGGAGAAGAAAATCGCGGCCGCACGCGCGGATGAGGTCGCGATGGCTGCCATTCGTGCCGACCCCAGATCTTGGAGGAGCACCTTGCCAATTGCTAGCTACGCCGGTTAAGCATGCTTGGTTTACCCATTGCGTGTGCTGCTCCTGCCTTTCCTTCACAAAATCTAGTGAATTGTGCTATCTAATTTCACCATGCAATCTGTTGCTCTAGTGTATATGTTCTATATGTCGTGCAGTGCGGTACTCACTTATTAACTGTTTTGTTAATTAGTTGTCATCTTGAGTTAACTGTTTGGTTCAATTCTGCAAATGTCATGTTCAATTCTTTAGGCTACAATTTTGTATTGTCTTCCATGTGAGAAATAAATCGAATTTATCTTTACAAAATTGTGGGTGCATTCTGTTCTTGTATACCATGTGAGGAATAAATTGAATTTGGCTGTAGTAAATATATGACAAACAAATACAATTGCTACAATTCGCTGTAGTTAACTATTTGGTTAGCTCTCTGATCTTCTATTAGGAGTATTGTAGGGGAACATAGTAATTTCAAAAAAAATCCTACGCACACGCAAGATCATGGTGATGCATAGCAACGAGAGGGGAGAGTGTAGTCCACGTATCCTCGTAGACCGAAAGCGGAAGCGTTAGCACAACGCGGTTGATGTAGTCGTACGTCTTCACGATCCGACCGATCAAGTATCGAACACACGTCACCTCCGAGTTCTGCACACGTTCAACTCGATGACGTCCCTCGAACTCCAATCCAGCCGAGCTTTGAGGGAGAGTTCCATCAACACGATGGCGTGGTGAGGATGATGATGTTCTACCGACGCAGGGCTTTGCCTAAGCACCGCTACGATATGACCGAGGTGGATTATGGTGGAGAGGGGCACCGCACACGGCTAAGAGATCAGGAGATCAATTGTTGTGTCTTTGGGGTGCCCCTACCCCCGTATATAAAGGAGTGGAGGAGGGGGAGGGCCGGCCCTCTCTATGGCACGCCCTAGGGGAGTCCTACTCCCACCGGGAGTAGGATTCCCCCTTTCCTAGTAGAACTAGGAGCCCTTCCAAGTAGTAGGAGTAGGAGGGAAGGGAAGGGAAGGGAAAAGGAGAAGGAAGGAAGGGGTGCCCCCCCCTAGTCCAATTCGGACCAGCCCATGGGGAGGGGTGCGGCCACCCTTTGAGGCCTTTCTCTCCTTTCCCGTATGGCCCATTAAGGCCCAATACGAATTCCCGTAACTCCCCGGTACTCCCGAAAATACCCGAATCACTTGGAACCTTTCCGATGTCCGAATATAGTCGTCCAATATATCAATCTTTACGTCTCGACCATTTTGAGACTCCTCGTCATGTCCCCGATCTCATCCGGGACTCCGAACTCCTTCGGTAAATCAAAATACATAAACTCATAATATAACCGTCATCGAACTTTAAGCGTGCGGACCCTACGGGTTCGAGAACTATGTAGACATGACCGAGACACGTCTCTGGTGAATAACCAATAGCGGAACCTGGATGCTCATATTGGCTCCTACATATTCTACGAAGATCTGTATCGGTCAAACTGCATAACAACATACGTTGTTCCCTTTGTCATCGGTATGTTACTTGCCCGAGATTCGATCGTCGGTATCTCAATACCTAGTTCAATCTCGTTACTGGCAAGTCTCTTTACTCGTTCCGTAACACATCATCCCGCAACTAACTCATTAGTTGCAATGCTTGCAAAGCTTATAGTGATGTGCATTACCGAGTGGGCCCATAGATACCTCTCCGACAATCGGAGTGACAAATCATAATCTCGAAATACGCCAAACCAACAAGTACCTTCGGAGACACCTGTAGAGCACCTTTGTAATCACCCAGTTATGTTGTGACGTTTGGTAGCACACAAAGTGTTCCTCCGGTAAACGGGAGTTGCATAATCTCATAGTCATAGGAACATGTATAAGTCATGAAGAAAGCAATAGCAACAAACTAAACGATCAAGTGCTATGCTAACGAAATGGGTCAGGTCAATCACATCATTCTCTAATGATGTGATCCCATTAATCAAATGACAACTCATGTCTATGGCTAGGAAACATAACCATCTTTGATCAACGAGCTAGTCAAGTAGAGGCATACTAGTGACACTCTGTTTGTCTATGTATTCACACATGTATTATGTTTCCGGTTAATACAATTCTAGCATGAATAATAAACATTTATCATGATATAAGGAAAGAAATAATAACTTTATTATTGCCTCTAGGGCATATTTCCCTCAGTCTCCCACTTGCACTAGAGTCAATAATCTAGTTCACATCGTCATGTGATTTAATACCAATAGTTCACATCACCATGTGATTAACACCCATAGTTCACATCGACATGTGCCCAACACCCAGAAGGTTTACTAGAGTCAATAATCTAGTTCAGATCGCTATGTGATTAACACCCAAAGAGTACTAAGGTGTGATCATGTTTTGCTTGTGAGAGAAGTTTAGTCAACGGGTCTGCCACATTCAGATACGTAAGTATTTTGCAAATTTCTATGTCAACAATGCTCTCCAGATTGACAAAACCTTCTGGTTGCATCATATACAGTTCTTCTTTAATAAATCCATTAAGGAATGCAGTTTTGTTTATCCATTTGCTAGATTTCATAAAATGCGGCAATTGCTAACATGATTCGGACAGACTTAAGCATAGATACGAGTGAGAAACTCTCATCGTAGTCAACACCTTGATCTTGTCGAAAACCTTTTTGCGACAATTCTAGCTTTGTAGATAGTAACACTACTATCAGCGTCCGTCTTCCTCTTGAAGATCCATTTAATCACATTGGCTCACCGATCAATGGGCAATTAATCAAAGTCCATACTTTGTTCTCATACATGGATCTCATCTCAGATTTCATGGCCTCAAACCATCTCGCGGAATCTGGGCTCATCATCGCTTCCTCATAGTTCGTAGGCTCATCATGGTCAAGTAACATGACCTCCAGAATAGGATTACCGTACCACTCTGGTGCAGATCTCACTCTGGTTTACCTACGAGGTTCGGTAGCAACTTGAACTGAAGTTACATGATCATCATCATTAGCTTCCTCACTAATTGGTGTAGTAGTCACAGGAACATATTTCTGTGATGAACTACATTCCAATAAGGGAGCAGGTACAGTTACCTCATCAAGTTCTACTTTCCTCCCACTCACTTCTTTCGAGAGAAACTCCTTCTCTAGAAAGGATCCATTCTCAGCAACGAATATCTTGCCTTCGGATCTGTGATAGAAGGTGTACCCAACATTTTCTTTTTGGGTATCCTATGAAGACGCACTACTCCGATTTGGGTTTGAGCTTATCAGGTTGAAACTTTTTCACATAAGCATTGCAACCTCAAACTTTAAGAAATGACAGCTTAGGTTTCTTGCCAAACCATAGTTCATACGGTGTCGTCTCAAAGGATTTAGATAGTGCCCTATTTAACTTGAATGCAGCTGTCTCTAATGCATAACCCCAAAACGATAGTGGTAGATCGGTAAGAGACATCATAGATCGCACCATATCTAATAAAGTATAGTTATGACGTTCGGACACACCATTACATTGTGGTGTTCCAGGTGGCGTGAGTAGTGAAACTATTTCACATTGTTTTAACTGAAGGCCAAACTCTTAACTCAAATATTTTACCTCTGCGATCATATCGTAGAAAGTTTTATTTTCTTGTTACGATGATTCTCCACTTCATTCTGAAATTCTTTGAACTTTTCAAATGTTTCAGACTTGTGTTTCATTAAGTAGATATACCCATATCTACTCAAATCATCTGTGAAGGTCAGAAAATAACGATACTTGCCGTGAGCCTTAACACTCATCGGACCGCATACATCAGTATGTATTATTTCTAATAAGTCAGTTGCTCGCTCCATTGTTCCGGAGAACGGAGTCTTAGTCATCTTGCCCATGAGGCATGGTTCACAAGCATCAAGTGATTCATAATCAAGTGATTCCAAAAGTCCATCAGCATGGAGTTTCTTCATGCGCTTTACACCAATATGACCTAAACGACAGTGCCACAAATAAGTTGCACTATCATTATTAACTTTGCATCTTTTAGTTTCAATATTATGAATATGTGTATCACTACGATCGAGATCCAATGAACCATTTTCATTGGGTGTGTAACCATATAAGGTTTTATTCATGTCAACAGAACAACAATTTATTCTCTTACTTAAATGAATAACCGTATTGCAATAAACATGATCAAATCATATTCATGCTCAACGCAAACACCAAATAACACTTATTTAGGTTCAACACTAATCCCGAAAGTATAGGGAGTGTGCGATGATGATCATATCAATCTTGGAACCACTTCCAACACACATCGCCACTTCACCCTTAACTAGTTTTTGTTCATTCTGCAACTTCCGTTTTGAGTTACTACTCTTAGCAACTGAACCAGTATCAAATACCGAGGGGTTGCTACGAACACTAGTAAAATACACATCAATAATCTGTATATCAAATATACCTTTGTTCACTTTGCCATCCTTCTTATCCGCCAAATACTTGGGGCAGTTCCGCTTCCAGTGACCAGTCCCTTTCGAGTAGAAGCACTTAGTCTCAGGCTTAGGACCAGACTTGGGCTTCTTCACTTGAGTAGCAACTTGCTTGCCGTTCTTCTTGAAGTTCACTTTCTTCCCTTTGACCTTTTTGAAACTAGTGGTCTTTGTCAACCATCAACACTTGATACTTTTCTTGATTTCTACCTTCGTCGATTTCAGCATCACGAAGAGCTTGGGAATTACTTTTGTCATCCCTTGCATATTATAGTTCATCACTAAGTTCTAGTAACTCGGTGATAGTGACTAGAGAACTTTGTCAATTACTCTCTTATCTGGAAGATTAACTCCCACTTGATTCAAGCAATTGTAGTACTCAGACAATCTGAGCACATGCTCACTGGTTGAGCTATTCTCCTCCATCTTATAGGCAAAGTACTGTCAGAGGTCTCATACCTCTCGACACGGGCATGAGTATGAAATACCAATTTCAACTCTTGGAACATCTTATATGCTCCATGGCGTTCAAAACGTCTTTGAAGCCCCGATTCTAAGCCATTAAGCATGGTGCACTAAACTATCAAGTAGTCATCATATTGAGCTAGCCAAACATTCATAACGTCTGCATCTGCTCCTGCAATAGGTCTGTCACCTAGTGGTGCATTAAGGACATAATTCTTCTGTGCAGCAATGAGGATAAACCTTAGATCACGGACCCAGTCCGCATCATTGCTACTATCATCTTTCAACTTAGTTTTCTCTAGGAACATATCTAAAATATAGGGAAGCAATAACACGAGCTATTGATCTACAACATAGATATGCAAATACTACCAGGACTAAGTTCATGATAAATGTAAGTTCAATTAATCATATTATTTAAGAACTCCCACTTAGAAAGACATCCCTCTAATCTTGTAAGTGATCACGTGATCCAAATCAACTAAACCATAACCGATCATCACGTGAAATGGAGTAGTTTTCAATGGTAAACATCATTATGTTGATCATATCTACTATATGATTCACGCTCGACCTTTCGGTCTCCAGTGTTTCGAGGCCATATCTGCATATGCTAGGCTCGTCAAGTTTAACCCGAGTATTTCTGCGTGTGCAAAACTGGCTTGCACCCGTTGTAGATGGACATAGAGCTTATCACACCCGATCATCACGTGGTGTCTGGGCACGATGAACTTTGGCAACGGTGCATACTCAGGGAGAACACTTTTATCTTGAAATTTAGTGAGAGATCATCTTATAATGCTACCGTCATAACTAAGCAAAGTAAGATGTATAAAAGATAAACATCACATGCAATCAAAATATGTGACATGATATGGCCATCATCATCTTGTGCCTTTGATCTCTATCTCCAAAGCATCGTCATGATCCCCATCGTCACCGGCATGACACCATGATCTCCATCATCTTGATCTATATCAATGTGTCGTCACATGGTCGTCTCGCCAACTATTGCTCTTGCAACTATTGCTATCGCATAGCGATAAAGTAAAGCAATTATTTGGCACTTGCATCTTATGCAATAAAGAGACAACCATAAGGCTTCTGCCAGTTGCCGATAACTTCAACAAAACATGATCATCTCATACAACAACTTATATCTCATCACGTCTTGACCATATCACATCACAACATGCCCTGCAAAAACAAGTTAGACGTCCTCTACTTTGTTGTTGCAAGTTTTACGTGGCTGCTACGGGCTGAGCAAGAACCGTTCTTACCTACGCATCAAAACCACAACGATAGTTTGTCAAGTTGGTGCTGTTTTAACCTTCTCAAGGACCGGGCATAGCCACACTCAGTTCAACTAAAGTTGGAGAAACTGACACCCGCTAGTCATCTGTGTGCATAGCACGGCGGTAAAACCAGTCTCGCGTAAGCGTACGCGTAATGTCGGTCCGGGCCGCTTCATCCAACAATACCGCCGAACCAAAGTATGACATGCAGGTAAGCAGTATGACTTATATCGCCCACAACTCACTTGTGTTCTACTCGTGCATATAACATCAACGCATAAAACCTGGCTCGGATGCCACTGTAGGGGAACGTAGTAATTTCAAAAAAATTCCTACGCACACGCAAGATCATGGTGATGCATAGCAACGAGAGGGGAGAGTGTAGTCCATATACCCTCGTAGACCGAAAGCAGAAGCGTTAGCAC
Source organism: Triticum aestivum (assembly GCF_018294505.1). Classification (NCBI taxonomy): domain Eukaryota; kingdom Viridiplantae; phylum Streptophyta; class Magnoliopsida; order Poales; family Poaceae; genus Triticum; species Triticum aestivum. The sequence continues at coordinate 434,176,100 of NC_057803.1, forward strand.
AACGTGGTTGATGTAGTCGTACGTCTTCACGATCCGACCGATCAAGTACCGAATGCGCGACACCTCCGAGTTCTGCACACGTTCAACTCGATGACGTCCCTCGAACTCTGATCCAGCCGAGCTTTGAGGGAGAGTTCTGTCAGCATGATGGCGTGGTGATGATGACGATGTTCTACCGACTCCGGGCTTCGCCTAAGCACCGCTACGATATGACCGAGGTGGATTATGGTGGAGAGGGGCACCGCACACGGCTAAGAGATCAAGAGATCAATTGTTGTGTCTTTGGGGTGCCCCCTGCCCCCGTGTATAAAGGAGTGGAAGAGGGGGAGGGCCGGCCCTCTCTATGGCACGCCCTAGGGGAGTACTACTCCCACCGGGAGTAGGATTCCCCCTTTCCTAGTAGAACTAGGAGCCCTTCCAAGTAGTAGGAGTAGGAGGGATGGAAAGGGAAGGGAAAAGGAGAAGGAAGGAAGGGGGCGCCCCCTCCCTAGTCCAATTCGGACCAGCCCATGGGGAGGTGCGCGGCCACCCTTTGAGTCCTTTCTCTCCTTTCCCGTATGGCCCATTAAGGCCCAATACGAATTCCCGTAACTCCCCGGTACTCCTGAAAATACCCGAATCACTCGGAACCTTTCCGATGTCCGAATATAGTCGTCCAATATATCGATCTTTACGTCTCGACCATTTAGAGACTCCTCGTCATGTCCCCGATCTCATCCGGTACTCCGAACTCCTTCGGTACATAAAAATACATAAACTCATAATATAACCGTCATCGAACTTTAAGCGTGTGGACCCTACGGGTTCGAGAACTATGTAGACATGACCGAGACACATCTCCGGTCAATAACCAATAGCGGAACCTGGATGCTCATATTGGCTCCTACATATTCTACGAAGATCTGTATCGGTCAAACCGTATAACAACATACGTTGTTCCCTTTGTCATCGGTATGTCACTTGCCCGAGATTCGATCGTCGGTATCTCAATACCTAGTTCAATCTCGTTACCAGAAAGTCTCTTTACTCGTTCCGTAACACATCATCCCGCAACTAACTCATTAGTTGCAATGCTTGCAAGGCTTATAGTGATGTGCATTACCGAGTGGGCCCAGAGATACCTCTCCGACAATCGGAGTGACAAATCCTAATCTCGAAATACGCCAACCCAACAAGTACCTTCGGAGACACCTGTAGAGCACCTTTATAATCACCCAATTATATTGTGATGTTTGGTAGCACACAAAGTGTTCCTCCGGTAAATGGGAGTTGCATAATCTCAAAGTCATAGGAACATGTATAAGTCATGAAGAAAGCAATAGCAACAAACTAAACGATCAAGTGCTATGCTAACGAAATGGGTCAAGTCAATCACATCATTCTCTAATGATGTGATCCTGTTAATCAAATGACAACTCATGTCTATGGCTAGGAAACATAACCATCTTTGATCAATGAGCTAGTCAAGTAGAGGCATACTAGTGACACTCTGTTTGTCTATGTATTCACACATGTGTTATGTTTCTAGTTAATACAATTCTAGCATTAATAATAAACATTTACCATGATATAAGGAAATAAATAATAACTTTATTATTGCCTCTAGGACATATTTCCTTCAAGTATGTTGTATTGTGCAATGTGGTGCTCAGTTAATGTTTGGTTCATTTGTTGTGGTGTTTAGTTAACTGCTTGGTTCAATTCTGCAATGCGATGTCCAATTGTCGTGGGTACAATTTTGTATTGTTGTGCATGTGAGGAATAAATCGAATTTGGCTGCACTTAATACATGAGAAACATATACAAGTGCTATATTTCATAGTTCTTAATCATGCTTGGTTTGGGTAAATGGGTTTTCCGTGTGGCTTTAATTAATCTGATGAATCTGCAATGTGCTTTTTTTCATCAACATATTTTACTGATAGCATGCGAACCCTTACTTAACCAGATGACTAACTACCTTATATGTGTTGCAGGGAAACAATGGGAAGCACTGAGGTTTATAATCGAGGTTAGCACGTGCATGGTCCGTTCTCTAATACCACATTATTGTGCAATTGCAGGAACCATTATAATATTTTGGTTTTTAACAATTGGGTCTTGCACATGTAGGTCCTGCTGTCAGAGGTTTTGACCCACTGTTTGACCCTTTGTGCATATGGGGAAATGATTTGTCCATGGATATCAATCAAATCAAGAAACTCAAAAAGATTGTTATGATAAAGAAATTAGCGACAAAAAACAACAAGATCTATGTCTGCCAATGAAGAAGACATCATTTCACTACAAGATGGTACTAACTATTATACCTTGCCTTTTTATTCCTTTGCCCCATTTCCAATATAGAGAAGATATTTATGCACATCCTTGTTTTCAGGCCTTTCTAAAGCAGTTCAATGATGATTACCTCTCAAACCACTTCTATGGTCAGGTGGCAGGGAAGGTTTTCATACAACACCCACGGTTCAATATTGAAGTGTTCTTGAAGAGGTCGAAGGACGGACGGTCAATCATCCACAGGCACTGGCCTAAAGTTGCAAAGACCTTCAACATGAATGAAGGCTCAATATTCACCTTTCTCTTCAGCAGTCTTCCAAATGAGATGCATCTGTCTATATACCATCTATGATGCTAATTTCGAAAGGTTCTACATGTTGCATGTGGAACTTGCTGCTGGTGCAGTTGTGTAATGGGGTAGCTGAGTGCTGAAGCTATATCATGTTGTACTCTGATGTATTTCAATTATGAAATTCTATTTCCTTAATATGGAAATGAAATATATTCTGTGCTTAATATGAATGTCAATTAGATTAATAAATGGATTATTAATAATAGGGAAATTAGCCTGCTAATGGTGAATTAGCCTGCTAATTGTGTTTTGATATTGCAAATGGTTGTTGAAAAAATACTGTGGGAAATGACCTCAAGCAACGCACACAGTTTCTAGGAATAAAACATGTTGGATCAATGAACAATCACACATGACTTTCTCTTGAAAACTGTTTGTGTTAGGCCACCTTGCGCAAACGTTTACCACATAAAAACTGTGCGTGATGGATAGCCTTTGCCACACAGTTTCTTCTATGGACCGTGTGTGATACATTCAAAAACGCAAACAATTTAACGGGAAAAATTGTGTGTGATGTACCTATGAACGGAAACGTTTTCTTTGGAGCGACTATGTGGGATGTACATATGAACGGAAATGTTTAGTGGGGACGGACTGTGTGGGATGTACTTGCGACCGGAAATAATTTCATCGTATAATTGTATTTTTTAGCTCTACTATACGTATTTCCGTATTCGAGCGCTCTTCGGTCGCACACGTTCTCATTTTGCCGAGCGTGCCTGCCAGGAGGGCATATCCCCGACGGTTTCTGGCTCGTGTGGGAAGGACCCCCTATCGCCCACACTCACTTGGCGATGGTTCCAAATGCCGTCGCGGAAAGGGGTTAAAAACCGTTTGTTTAGGACCGATGCGCACTAGTGGATGAGTGTTTATTTACTTGTCATTGCACGAGAGTATGGCAAAGGTATTAGGGATGCCCAGTCCCAAAATGAAAAACGAAGTTACTTTATGTTGTCAAATAATAAATTCATTGGAAAGTGTTGGTATGGAGGGCACCTGTGGATACAGTTAGCCATGGAAAGTGAAAGTATGGTGGAAAAGGAATAAACTTTATTTTGTGTTTGGGAACCGCCTATGATATATCTAGCATGGAAAGTGTTGGGAGCTCTAGGTCATTTTTGTTGGTGGGAAAAGTATGCCTCTCAAAATGTTTTTATCTCTCAATTTTCGCTTTGAGCTCTGGCACTTCTACAAATCCCTACTTCCCTTTGTGAAGGGCCTATCTTTTACTTTTCAGTATTTACTTTTATGCAAAGAGTCAAAGTTTTTCTCTCTATTCCTTTTTATTTTCTCTTTTGGCAAGCATCATGTGGTGAGGAAAGATCTAGGTGCATATATCCAGTTGAATATGGGTAGCATGAGTTATTATTGTTGACATCACCCTTGAGGTGAATACGTGGGGAGGCAAAATAATAAGCCCCTATCTTTCTATGTGTTCGGTTGAAACGTTTTGCTCATGTGTACGCGGTGAGTGTTAGCAATCATAGAAGACTATATGATGGTTGAGTATGTGGAGCTCTTACTTAAACTCTGTTGAATAAGTTGAATTGCAATTGCTTGGTGACTAAGAACATAGGTTGTTGGGTTTCAAGTGAGTTCATTGTTTGAACCTTAACATGTGAATTGGTTGCCACTATAATATGAGAAGTTTCATAAGAAATAATTGTTGTTATGATGCTAGGAAAAGTGATTGAAATTATCATTGCTCAAACTTGTGCACTTTGCTAGCATTCACACTTCATAAATTATTTATTTTATCATTTACCTACTCGAGGACGAGTAAGAATTAAGCTTGGGGATGCTGATACGTCTCCAACGTATCTATAATTTGTGAAGTATTCATGTTGTTATTTTATCATTCTTGGGTGTTTTACAATCATTTTATAGCAACTTTATATCATTTTCTGGGACTAACCTATTGACCCAGTTCCTAGTGCCAGTTTTGGGTGTTTTTTGCTTGTTTTTTACATCGCAGGAAATCAATATCAAACAGAGTCCAAACACCACGAAGCTTTTTGTGGACTTTTTATGGACCGAAAGAACCCAATGGGCCAGAGCTGTACCTGGGGGGTGCTCCGAGGGGGGAACAACCCACCAGGGCGCGCCAGGGCCCCCTGGCGCGCCCAGGTGGGTTGTGCCCACCTCGGTGGCCTCCCGCAACCCCTTATTACACTATAAATTCACAAATATTCTGAAACCCTTTGGGGTTAACCTAGATCAGAAGTTCCGCCGCCGCAGGGCTCCGTAGCCACTGAAAACCAATCTAGACCCGTTCTGGCACCCTGCTGGAGGGAAGAATCGTCTCCGGTGGCCATCTTCATCATCCCGGCAGCCACCATGATGAGGAGGGAGTAGATGTGACACCCCAAGACCGGAGCTTCAGATGCCTTCCGGGGTTTCCGGGTTTCGTCGTGTGATTTGTTTGGTTCGTTGCATCATGTGCATTGCATCATGTCATCATGCCATCATCTCATAAATCTTGCAACTCAACTAAATAAATTGCATGGATCTTCGGTCCATTTAAATCGAGGGAATTCACATGGTGATTCTCTTTATAACATATCCTCCTAATATTAGGGAGCTAAATAAAAATATTCCATTCGTTTGGATTTACCGCAAACACACTTGCAAAATATCCCAATGCCTTTGTTATCTTTATTCTCGGTCTCCAACATGGCCATATATTTCTTTCATCATATTTCGGAGCTCTACCAAAAATCCGAATATTTTTGGACACCTCCATTTCCTAGCCCTTGTTCAAACCATTTAAATTAAATTCAAATGACTTTGAATTAAATCCTAGCAATCTTGCCTCTCCTATTTTCATCGACCGTGCACATTTTTACGAGTCCGTGAAAATTATCCACATGTCCAACTTTTCCCCCTAACCTCTCATTCTTTTTCTTTCATATCTCTGTTTTGTTTTTTTCTTCTTTTGTTCTTTAGAGTGAGAGAGAGAGAGAGAGTCAGCCCAGCTGCAGCCTCAGGCCTGCCGGCCCAAGGTCCAGCTAAGGCCTCCCTAGGCGCGTCTCCTCCCTCTCTACTTCCTCCCACACTGGCCGGCCTCCCTGGCCCACTCCCTCCTAACCCTAGATGGCCCGAAGCCCAGCTCCTGCACCGCACTCATCTCCCTCTCGTTCCCGCAGCGCCGCCATATCCCCTCGATGCCATCTCTCTACCTCGCAGCACCTTTGTCTCCCTCGATCCCCATTCTCTCAATCCCCTCCATCCAGCGCCACCACATGGGAGGAGCCCCTCATACCAGTGCCCGATCCCCATCGCCTCCTCATGTTCCTTGCCGTGCAGCGCCCGATCCCCTCGCTGCTGCTTCCGCCATGGCGTCGCGCCCTGCTTCTCCTCCCGCGCCGACGCCCTCCTTCGGCTGCTCGTGCAGCCATGGCACCACAAGAGCCCCGCACCCGACCTCCAAGGCCTCTTCCCTCGCTGCCTCGTTCCCCTTCAAGCTCGAGTTGCGCTGTTCATCTCCTGCCGCAGGAGCCGTGCACCGCCCCGCGCCCTCAAGTGCCCGCCGGCCTGCGACGCCACCGCCTCTCTTCGTTGCCGCCTACACGAGCTCCAAGCACCTGGCCTCCTCCTTCCGGTGGCCTCGGCATCGCGCGACGAGCCATACGGGAGAGGAGCTCCCCGTAGCAGTGCTCGAACCCATCCAGCCGCAGCCACCTAAGATCCCTGCCACGCCGGAGGCCCGCCGCTCCTGCGTCTCCATCGTTC